>NC_060033.1:2672500-3272500 GCF_905333055.1 Maniola jurtina
GACATGTCGAAAATGGCATTTTTTTTTTATTGCACAATTGGCTTTAGATTTTCCTTATGCACATACCTGTATATATATATTTTTTTAATATTACGTATTTAACGTCATTTACAAATCGTATATGAGAACAAGTATTATATTTACAACGAATAAGTGTCGTAGATGCGGATATCTATAGGTATCGTTTTGTACGGTGTTTGTTTTAAAATGCGCGCCACTCGGTGCGGACGCGGCCTTGTCTGACATAACGTCATTCACGGCGGGAGTTCCCCAATAAGACGGGTCCCCATTACTAGCTCAATGAAATACAAAACCGATATAAATCAATATTTTTATTGTTTTTCTAACCTAGACCAGTAGAATATCAGTGTAAAAGCGGTCATATCAGACATATCCGCTTATGCTATGATATAGTCATGAAAATATAATTATTTCACAAATAATTATAATGTTACATGCTTGTTTAAAATATGATTTCCTAAATAATTATTACAAAGAAAACAAAGATTTTATTGTTATCGAAGTATATGAAGTCATGTCCTACATGTTTGTACATTTTATTAACTGTTTTCTTCTTTCCTGCGTATAAAAAGGTATCATAGACATGTCTGACATGCTTTTATTTTAATATCAGCGTAGAAACAGTCATCTATCAGTTTTTCCAAGAAAATAAAAAAAAGAAAATATGTAGAAATACCATTATAATGTTCCTAAAGCTAATAAAACATTATAGAAAAATAATAATTATAATTGTACATAGAATTATTTCTAGAGCGGTTTGAACATAAATAACGCTCTCCTGTAAACCTCGGTTTTTGACATGTCTTTATGTACGTAGGGACCGTCGATCTATTTCTACCCAACAGCTGCGAAGCCCAAAGGAGGGTTATGTGTTTTTCTTTAATCGATTGTTTGTAAGCTGAGAAAACAAGAACTATCCAATTAACATATTTTGCTTTTTCGTTCAGAGAAACAGTTTCTTTCTTCTCCATAGATAGGTACTTTTAGCCATTTCTAACTCCCTTCCGCATGTCGTAGTATTGACTTCATGGGAGTCTGACGCTGAATATTAACTGTGAGAACTAAATTTTCAATGCATGGGAAAGTCTAAGCTAACACTCAATAACAATCAATGTAATTAGTTTTGTTAAGGAAATCACGAGTAAAATGCCTTGGGCACAAAAAAGTAATAACTTCCTACATTTCCTATGCCGCAAATCGTAGATAGGTATTTTTAATTTAACTTCATCATCATCATGATGAACACAACCCCGGCCCACTACTGTGCACGGGTCGCCTCTTAGAATGAGAAGGATTTGGCCATTAGTCTACCACACTGGCCAAGTACTATACGGATTGGCAGACTTCATACACCTTTGAGAGCATTATGGAGAACTCTCAGGCAAGCAGATTTCCTCACGATGTTTTCTTTCACCGTTACAACCAGTGATATTTAATTGCTCAAAACGAACTCCGAAAAGTTAGGACAACACGATCATCCAAACGTCTTAACTACTAGATACGCTAACACCGCTTTGCACACATTGCAGTAATATTACCTAGGTAGGTATTAGGCTTGGTACCTATTTAAGGGCCAAAGTTTCCAAGGCCAAGAGCCAAGATGCCAAGTTTGAATTTAACCTAAAATGGTAAAATTCAAACTTGGAATCGAACGTTAATTCCTTCCGTTAGTATCTAAAGTTATTAAACTATTTACAAAGTAAACGCGATTGGTCAGTTTTTTACTTCGTTTGTGAAATAAAATATTTACCAAACAAGTACTTAATAACATAAAAAAATATGTCAGTTTCCCGCGCATTAGCTCACATCTATAACTCATGTGCTAGAATGCATGAGTAGGTACGTAATTACCTATTACTTTTTACCTACAAATTACCGCGCCTACATAAGTACCTACTAAGTAGTAAACATCCTTTGCTAAAGATGCTTCAGTATATCTGAATACATTTTCCCTATGTTTTATCTTTACCTTACGTACCTTAAAATCATATTAGTTATCTGTAACAGGCCAACGACCGCTCCGCGTAATATCGTTACGCTAGTTCGCTCAAGAATATTCGGAATATTAATATCCATTATCCATTTACCGGTAATTTTTGCCAAGAAAAGTAGGTCAATGTTGGATGCGAACATTGTTTTCGACGCTGATAACATCGCATTGATTTGCTATTGTTTTTGATAGTAGATTTAATACGCTTACTGTTAGTCCGTGGTCTACTTATTATCGGCCTGCGCGGACGAGGCACTATTGTCCGCGAAGAACAAAAATGGATCACTAAGAATTGAATTGCATTAGGCACTCGATGCAGTAATCGATCAATCAATCAATCAATCAGCCTGTTTGCATCCACTGCTGGCCATAGGCCTTCCCAAGAGCGCGTCACCACACACGATCCTCCACCGTCCTCATCTACCCGCTTCCCGCTATCCTCATAAGGTCGTCAGTCCAGCGGGTCGGAGGTCGTCCCACATTGCGCTTGATGATACGCGCTGATGCACTAATAGTACGGTGAAAAATCGTAGTAAAGATGAGGGACTTTTGGCCTCCCCGTGGAAAATAGTCCTTTGCCTGCGCAGACCCTATATAAAGTGATAAAATTCAAAATTCAAAATATGTATTTCAAAATTCAAAATATTTTTATTCGATTAGGCTTTTACAAGTACATACTTTTGAATCGTCAAGTCTACCAGTGGTTCGGAATGCCTTTCCTACCGAGAAGAACCAGCAAGAAACTCGGCGGTTGCTCTTTTCAAATAGGTAGTCACTCAAAGCAAAAGCATGTATTGTGTACATTATAGGTCTCGAAATAGTATAGGTTCGTATAATATAGATAGGTACCCACACACTGCCATCAGTGCGTCGCCGTTCTTATTAGATTTTTTTCTTATTAGAACTTCCTATTAGAAACATTGGCCTTGTGTCATGATCTGTATAAATATGTAATATTGAATCAACCAACCAATAAGTGTGTGTTAAGTATTTATAAAAGACTTCGGCAATGTGCAATGTGGGCGAAACGGTTTCCTGGGTAACTGGAGTTTTCATGAATAGTTACAAAATAATAAATGAAACGATCTAAGGACAGAACGGATTGGTTCGACCATCATATTATCATACAAATGATCTACGATAATAGTACCTAATTAGAAAATAAATTCAATACATAACTGGATCAATAAACTATAATAGGAATAAGTTAAGAGCTAAGACGAGAACTAAAAGTGAAATGGCATAGAAAATAGTGTAAATAAGTAGAAAATTAGAAAGTAAGAAATATTATTTCTTCTTACTTTTAACAGAAAATACCTGAGCTATATTTTCCCAAAGCGTTTCCACAATCAATGCGCAAAAAGTAAGATACCTATTACCTATCTAGGTCTTTAATTAAGCTTGAATAGTTTTAAGTTCTATAAATGACATTTTATTTTAAAATAACGGTCATATTCACATACCTCCCTGCCTAACATTATTAGGGACTAGAGGATGCCAGCGACTTCGTCCGCGTGGATTTAGATTTCTATAGATCCCGTGGGAACTGTTTGATTTTCCGGGATAAAAGTAGCCTATGTCCGTCCCCGGGATATAAGCTAAACCTGTACCAAATTTCGTCAGAATCGGTTACACTGTTGGGCCGTGAAAAGGTAGTAGACAGACAGACAGTCAGATAGACAGATAAACAGACAGACAGGCAGACAGACAGACACACTTTCGCATTTATAATATTAGTATGGATATGGATAGTATGGATGTTGCTAAGTTATCTGTGCTATCTGTTTATGTGTTTTTATCCAGTGAATCCTTTTCAAACCCTACAGCAGACTGTCTGTAGTCTATAACTTTCTAATAACCTGAATAATCAACCTAAATCAGAAGACAATTGAGTCCACTTTACAAAAACATCGCTTTTACAGTTACAACTACTTCCTTTCTTTCGTAATATGGTAGACGGGGACGTGAGTGGCATCCTACCCAGTTGTTTGGGTTCATTGAAATTGTGTTCGAGTTCTAATCGTGATTAGAATAAGATGTTGTATGAACGGTTATGGGACTTATGCTAAACTTATAGGTGGTCAATTTTTTAAACCAACCTAGGCATAATAATATACTTACCTTTGAGTCCTAAATGTATAAGTACCTGCCTTTCATGATTCTAGGTTAACGGGAAGTACCCTATAGACTTCTTGACAGATGCGATCGACAGGCAGGTTACACGACAGACAGACAGACAACGAAGTGATCCTACAAGAGTTCCTTTTTTCCTTTTGAAGTACGGAACCCTAATATGCCATAGATGATCCAATTATTGTGATTATGTGTGACCAGTGACGGATTAACCCTTAATCAAATTTAGCAATTGCCTAGGGCATCACGTCTGAGGGGGCACCAGAAGAAGCACAAAAAAAAAATCCGTCCTTAGGGCATCACGTCTCACTCTCACGTCACCAAAAACCACACCAAAAAAAGTTTGAAGATTAGCTCGTTTTAAGTTGACATAGAGTCCGATCTAGAGTCATAATCCCACTCCCGCTTGCCCACTCGCTGCCCGCTTGTGCATTCAACAATTCGAATGCCCCGAAAGCCGCAAGGTGCATTTCAATAAATAAATAAATTATGCTTTGGTTTTTATTGTTGTCGCACCTAACTACTCCACTTCTAAAGTACATTACATCTCATCATCTTATTTTACAAAAAACTAATGTTTTTAGGCGGTAAAGGTTTAAAGACCGATTCTAGTTGACATACGGATAGGGGGGCCCACAGGCATGGATTGCTTAGGGCACCAAGTAGTCTTAATCCGTCACTGTGTGTGACGATTTGATAACCATCACTTCCGTGTTAAACCCCCTGAGGTATGATGCGGCTATTTGTCATGTCGTACTGGAATGCTAATCGTAACTGGTAAGTAGTCCAACGGTAAATAATACGTTACCTAAGACGCTAAGACAGTGGCCTGTTGGACAGTGAAGTTCTATCATAGGTATTTAGTTCGAGCTTAGGCTAAATTTTCTTCTCAAAAATCGACGAGAGTCTAAGCTCTAGTGGTTAACACGTCGGCCTCTGGAGGTCGGGGGTTCCATCTCGGGCAGGCACCTTGAACGTATAAGACCGGTTACGCACCTCATCCGATCCGAATCTGTGAAAATACGGATATATAAAAACTCGGACCGAATTCGGATATTGCTTACGCACTAAATCTCTGATCCGAATCTAAGCTATTCAGTCGACATCTTTGACATCATAATATGTCCGATTTGAATCCGAGGCACATCCGAGATATTCTCACGGATGACGGAGAGAACTCGGATGACAGATTGAAGGTGGATCTAGTGCGTAATCTACCATTCAAATTCTTCTATGACTACTTTCGAAATATATTTTCACGGGATCGGATCGGATGAGTGCGTAACCGCACTTAAACAATTAAATGTCACTTGCTGTGAAGGTGAAGGAAAATAAACTGGTACCTAGAGATAAGTGCTTCCCTGTCCACTTTTACTTTCTTGTACTCTTTATTGTACAAAATAAAAAGTGGAGAAAACCTGCATACCTGAGAGTTCTTCATTATGTTCTCAAAGGTATGTGAAGTCTGCCAATCCGCAGTGGGCCAGCGTTGCGGACTATGACCTAAATCGTTCTCATTCTGAGAGGAGCTCCGTGCAATTCCGAAGTAAACGGTAAATCATTTGTAAATTGGTCATTAATTGGATCGCGCAGATGAAAATTACTTAGCTGATGTACTTACCTACTAATTAGGTACAGTAAGTACAGATTACTGAGAATAGAACTGGTAAGTATAGCTGGTTTCTGCATTAAAATAACAAAACAGCGAAGATAACGTGCAAATACGTAATTGAACGCAACATTCAATCAAAGTTATTTAACTAACTGTAACATCCATCATTCCGGGTGCTGCTGAGTATGATGGAAACAAGTATACAGTTACCTTTATAAATAAATTAACTAATTATTTGCTAAAAACATTAAACCACCTGCTAAATCCATACTAATATTATAAATGCGAAAGTGTGTCTGTCTGTCTGTCTGCTACCTTTTCACGGTCCAACAGTGTAACCGGTTTTGACGAAATTTGGTACAGGGTTAGCTTATATCCCGGGGACGGACATAGGCTACTTTTTATCCCGGAAAATCAAAAGAGTTCCCACGGGATCTACAAAAATCTAAATCCACGCGGACGAAGTCGCGGGCGTCCTCTAGTTCCTAATAAACCTACCTAGACCTACCTACGGACCTAAAACGCAAGCGTAAACCAAGTTTTCAAGAGGTCCCGAGGATCTGATGACGAATCCTGGACCATATTAGATCTTTCTAACGAACTTTGAAGTAATATCACAGTTTGCGATCGTGAAACTGTGCTAATATTATAAAGAGGTAAAGTTTGTATACGTTTGAATGTAAGGGTTACCTAATCTTAGGAATTTTATCCGATATTAAAAATTCTTTCAGTGATGGATCACGCGTTTAGTTATATCACGCGGATGAAGTCGCGGGCAATAGTAATATTATTCAATATTCAGACAGAGTGCGAGCACATTTGAGTAGAGTAGTGTGAGTTATATGAATTTGTTTGTTGTGATACAGTAAATAATATAGGTAAGTATGTAGGTATCCCATCATCCTTAAAGAGCGCCTATCATAGGCCTTCCCTAAAGAGCGCCACCACACCCGGTCCTCAGGCCTCAGCCTTCCTCATCTAGCCATTTCTCTTTGTAGGTATCTATGTAGAGAATAATCTTGCACCTATCTATACATATAATAAAATTGTAGAAAAGTGGTGTCTGTACAATGGAAATATATAAAAAAAAAGTAGCAGGGGTTGTTATTATATCGATGCCGAACCCGAAATTGTAATTAATTTTTTTTGTCTGTTTGTCTGTTTGTCTGTGTGTTTGTGCACGCTAATCTCAGAAACGGCTTATTCGATTTAGATACCGTTTTCACTAATATATTGTAGTAACCTTCACTTAGCATTTAGTGTTTATTTCATGTCAATCGGTTCATAAATAAAAAAGTTATGTCAATTTAAAAAATCACGCGCGCCTGAGCGTCCGTGGCTATAATATAAAGCGCGGTCACTATTAATTCACGCGAACGAAGTCGCGGGCACAGCTAGTTTGAAATATTCTTTTACCATTTGAAAGGCTTGGTAACGGAGCTAAGTGGTGGGTAGGTCTATAGGTATTTCAGGACTCTAGCACCTACGCCCTTCTCTACTGCGAGAGAAGAGACCTTTGCCCAGCTGCA
Organism: Maniola jurtina; assembly: GCF_905333055.1. Taxonomy (NCBI): domain Eukaryota; kingdom Metazoa; phylum Arthropoda; class Insecta; order Lepidoptera; family Nymphalidae; genus Maniola; species Maniola jurtina. The sequence continues at coordinate 2,679,786 of NC_060033.1, forward strand.
GGACACGGCATATGTTTTAACTTTTACTTTCACATTAGTATGTATTGCGAATTGCGACAAAAACTCGATTTTACGCGGAATCCACGCCGTAATGAGACGTGTGTATTTTCACAAAAAACTACGGGTGAGTTTCCATTTAAACACAGATATGCAAATACGATGCTTTTTGCTCATAATAATATGTAGATTTGTGTGTACTGTGTAGGTTTCGCTTTTAACGGTAAATTCCTTATTTACATCATTTTGTTGTAATTTTCTTGAATGAAAATGTGATTAATATGGACATCTACATTAACTAAGTAGGTACCTTACTTGGTAGGTCTCTACTTAGTAAATGAATGTTCATACTGTAAGTAGACACTTACTTAATTAACTAAGAAAAGTATTTATTAGGTACCTAAGTGCTAATAAGTACCTACTTAATGTGCGCGCTTTCGTTTTAAATACCTTCCGCGTTTCGTTTTAAACTCCTAATTGAATGTAGGTACTTACTCGTAGTAACTTTACGTAGTACGTGCTTGCCTACCTAGAGTAAGAAGGTATGTAACTACTTAACTAGGTTCAGTCAAAGTCGTTTAGCATCTTAATGATCATATTCGCGTGGCACGGTTGTACAGATGCGTTATACGGATACCCCATCCACACATTGCCCGTGTAGCATGGGAAGGAGCGAGGAACGGAGGTAGAGAGTAGAGACGCCAGCTAGACGTAGTGTGGACTAGGTACTCGCGTGAGTAAGTGTGTGGCGTGTTTATAGAAAAATGTCATAAGTGCGACAAATTCTATACCTACAGCAGAAAAAAAAAACAAGATGAACCTAGGTACCTATAGGATATCCGATTAAAGCCAAGCAATGCAACAGTGACTAATTCGCTTACGTGATTATTCTAAGTAGTTATGTTACCTATTCGAGAAATTCTCGGATCTTATGGTTTGACCACTAACTTATTTTGTGAAAATGAGAGACCATGTGATAAAATCTACATACTTACCTACTTACATGCATTAGGTCAAAACAACTTCAGTTTCTTTAAGTAAGTAAATAGAAACCAAAGCGGAATGGGTTTAGTTAAAACACCCATACCCCTTCCAGGTTAGCCATCTTAGACTCCATCATCACTTACTAGCAGGTGAGATTGCAGTCAAGGGCTAATTTGTATCTGAATTCAAAAAAAAGATAAAGTAGGTACTGTATACATACTTAAATAGCTGCAACTGTAAAATTTAAGATTTTTTTTATCTAAATCTGGCAAGCGACCTTTCTCTTCCATAAAAGGTCCATTTCCATTCCAGCAAATCTGCACTACACGTCAGCATTCTAATCGATTGAGTCAACTCAATTTGCATTACAAAACCATTATATTGTGACAACGCACAATGTTGTGAATGGATATTTTTAGAAACAATATTCTGTTTGTAGGTATGTGGACATGTTACTCACAAGTTGGAAACCTGCTTGAGACTTGAGTTGAGGCCGCGGATTGTAGTTTTTTTTCTTTTGTATTGAATCCGTCTGCTGACCTCTTGCTGTTTTTGTTTAATGAAGTTTTGTACAAAATGATAAGTTGTATGTATTGTACATACAACTTATCATTTCGATCTAAGCAGGTAGGTAGCCAAGTATACCTAGGCTCAGAATACAGACCTAGATACATATGTATCTAATATTTTCAATATGTAAAGCTTTTGATTACAGCAAGTTTTTACTTTAGTAGGTAGGTAATTTAGAGATAAGAAAACAAAAAAACGGGTCGAATTGAGAACCACCTCGTTTTTGGAAATAGGTTAAATATTAATCAATATTTTAACGAAAATATCAGTTGTTGGTCAAATTACAGAGTGATAATAGCGGATCGACGGTAATCTTCTTGTTTGAGTCGCATAGTATAATTGTCCGTAGTATCGAATGTGCAATGTGCATATTATATCTTTATGCATACCCTGGGTCTAATCCATGTGCACGCCACTGGTTACCAGTAGTTTTCTTCAAAACATTTCACATTCAAGGTAATCCGGTAACCGGGAGCTGAATGTGGCTGAATACTGGGTCAGCCTAGTTTGTCATACAAAAGAATGTGTAAATGTTGACTTTACTGACTATACAATAGTCATATTCAATACTTATGTGTAATAAAATGTGGACTACGTAGTAATAACTGCTGCCGCCCGCGCCAGCTAGACAAATAGCTTTAAACAAATATCTAAACCATTTAATTTGTTTACTTTTTGGGGTTCAGGACCCGAAAATTTCAACTCTCTACCTAATATTATGGTTCACAGGATACAGCCCGCTGACAGACAGACGGACGGACGGACGGACGGACGGACGGACGGACGACGGACAGACGGACAGGGAGGGCTTAGTAATAGCACAGTTTTAATTGTAAAACTGTTGCTGAATTGTAAAACTGTGCTATTACTGTAATTGTTGGTGCCTTTCGGGTACAGAACCCTAAAAATTAAAAATGGGTAGGTACCTACCGAAGTGTTATCTACCTCTAGAACCTGTCTGACTAAACAATATCGCAATCGAATCTTGGATAGCCTGAATGTCGAGTCATAATTAAAAATTATAAATCAATTATAATCAATACAGTGAATCATCACAATAACAATGGCACTCCATAAAGTGCTTTGAGATTGCGATTGCCCATTCGATCAAATATTTTTAGGGTTCTGTGTCATTATTTTTTATTGGTATAAATCACATAATGTACTAGATGGCGCAGACCGTTAATAACTTGCAGAGTTCTAAATAAAAATGTTAGGTATATCTTATACCTAACATATCTTAGGTATCTTATTAGGTATATCTTGTACGGAACCTGTCGTATGATAGTTCAACTCGCACTTGACCAGTCTTTTATCAGGGTTGCCAAACATACGAGGTTTTACACTGACGAGATTTGTAGTATCCCGTACTTATAAGGTAGGTAGTGTACGAGGTTAGTCGTTCTCTACCTTGTTCTACTATGCAGTCAGCATCGTACCGTAACGCTAAATTGCTTATGGTGACACTAGCCACAACCAAAACCAGACCAAACCAGCGATATTTTAGAAATAATTAATTCTCGAACATTTTTCGAAGTCCCTATCGGAAACAAAAGTCGGAACCTCCCACATAAGGCCACAGCGCTCACCACTGCTCCATAAAAGTTATCAGAACCATGATTCCATGCTATAATACTTTAACATAGTTTTCGCGGCTGGCGGGCGGCCCCGATTTCCTACGCACCACACATTACCCTCGTTTTTGCTTTTGCCCAATCGTGTCAAATTCTCAGGTCAAGTTGTAAAGTCGAGAGTGAAGACAAAGCACCGGTTCTCAGTGCTTATATTATAATAATATTAATACTTACATAATAATTATTCGCTAAGACAGCTTGGGTATTGCTTAATCGATTTAGGTAGGTAAGTTCTACGGAATTGGTTTCCGATTACATTAATAAAAATCTAGATAAGTTTTTGGAGCAGTTTTCCGATGTTTTTCTATCCAATAAATTGTGTTAAGTTAGGTTAGTACTTATTATAAGTTTTATATATTTTAATATTTAATAACTAGCGACCAGCCCCGGCTTCGCACGGGTAGCTTGTTACAATTTTTACAGGAATTATATTTTTTAAAGAGAGTTGGTTTCATAGTTTACATGTGTGTGGAATAAAAATCCGGCACAACGGATATAAGATCCCACCAAAAACATTTCATGTAAAAAGTTAGCCAAGACTCACAAGGTTATAATGTTTTCACTGTTAAAAAGTTATGAGATCTCTAGTAGAGCCAAGCCCCTAGCTGAGCTTAGATTTGTGCAGGCCATGGGACCTATCCCAAGTCCAAAGTAATATAGCTCTTAAATGTTCTTGACTATATCACATTTATAACAATAAATAACAAATCACTCTACTTACAAGCTCTGATTCTACAAACCCTACATCTTGGTAAAAAAAAAGACGGCTTGGCCGTTTAATAACTTTTAACGTTTAATATGTTATGTCATGTAATAGTTTTACGAACATTAAACGGCCAAGCCGTACTTTTTTTACCAAGATATAGGGTTTGTAGAATCAGAGCTTGTAAGTAGAGTGATTTGTTATTTATTGTTATAAATGTGATATAGTCAAGAACATTTAAGAGCTATATTACTTAGGACTTGGGATAGGTCCCATGGCCAGCACAAATCTAAGATCAGCTAGGGGCTTGGCTCTACTAGAGATCTCATAACTTTTTAACAGTGAAAACATTATAACCTTGTGAGTCTTGGCTAACTTTTTACATGAAATGTTTTTGGTGGGATTTCATTTCTTTTTGGCAGGTGCCCTAAATTTTTTTTGGATCTATTTCTTGTAGGTACATCATTTTCATGGCCCACTCTCTATCGTTACCTCTTTTTTTTAAAGCTTTTATTCAACTTGCAATGTACTCGTATGTAAGTATGTTTGTTCGGGTGGAATCTTGCAACTCAATTTTGAAGCAGATATACCAAATTTCAGTCTTTTAGGACTTCAGGATACACAGATACTTGGTACGTTTGATAAATCTGCCACGGACATCTTATCATGTAAACTTTAGTATTCGAGCAACAGATTTTACAGATATGCATCTCATATACGAGGGGATGAAGGGGGACCCGATTTCTTAATTTATCTGTTGTTCATAATTCTTGAAATTCCTACTTAATGCCAAATTTCAGTCTTCTAGGACTTCAGAAAGTACCCTAGAATTTGTGACTAGAGGTTTTGAATGTCGATAAATCTAAAACTATAAAAGCTAGACAATTGATACTCAGTACGTTTAATGAATCTGCCAAGGACATCTTATCCTGAAAATATCAGCAATCTAGCGATAGAATTTAAAGATTTGCTTCCCCCATACAGAGGCATAGAGGGGTGAAATTTCCAATTTCTTAATTTTTTTGTAGTTTGTATGCAATTTCTAGTCTACATACCAAATTTCAGTCTTCTAGGACTTTGGGAAGTACCCTAGAATTACAGACCAGAAGTTTTGACTGTCAATAAATATGAAACTATAAAAGCTAGACAATTGATACTCAATGCGTTTAATCAATTTGCCAAGGACATCTTATCCTGAAAATATCAGCAATCTAGCGACAGAATTTACAGATTTGCTTTTCTCATAAGAGGCGTAGAGGGGGGGAAATTCCAATTTCTCAATTTTTCTGTAGTTTGTATGCAATTTCTAGTCTACACATCAAATTTCAGCCTTCTAGGACTTCGGGAATTACCCTAGAATTACAGACTAGAAGTTTTGACTGTCAATAAATCTGAAACTATAAAAGTTAGACAATTGATACTCAATGCGTTTAATCAATCTGCCAAAGACATCTTATCCTGAAAATATCAGCATTCTAGCGACAGAATTTACAGATTTGCTTTTCTCATAAGAGGCGTAGAGGGGGGGAAATTCCAATTTCTCAATTTTCCTGTAGTTTATATGCAATTTTTAGTCTACATACCAAATTTCAGCCTTCTAGGACTTCGGGAAGTACCCTAGAATTACAGACTAGAAGTTTTGACTGTCAATAAATCTGAAACTATAAAAGCTAGACAATTGATACTCAATGCGTTTAATCAATTTGCCAAGGACATCTTATCCTGAAAATATCAGCATTCTAGCGACAGAATTTACAGATTTGCTTTTCCCATAAGAGTCGTAGAGGGGGGGCATTGACAATTTCTTAATTTTTCTGTAGTTTGTATGCAATTTCTAGTCTACATACCAAATTTCAGCTTTCTAGGACTTCGGGAAGTACCCTAGAATTACAGACTAGAAGTTTTGACTGTCAATAAATCTGAAACTATAAAAGCTCGACAATTGATACTCAATGCGTTTAATCAATCTGCCAAGGACATCTTATCCTGAAAATATCAGCATTCTACCGACAGAATTTACAGATTTGCTTTTCCCATAAGAGTCGTAGAGGGGGGGCATTGCCAATTTCTTAATTTTCCTGTAGTTTGTATGCAATTTCTAGTCTACGTACCAAATTTCAGCCTTCTAGGACTTCTGGAAGTACCCTAGAATTACAGACTATGAATTGTGATGATCATCAGTGAGGGACGAAAACGGCGTATTTTAGGTATCAATAAATCTGTAACCATAAAAGCTAGATATTTGATACTTAGTATATTTGGTAAATTTGCTGAGGACACCTTATACTGAAAATTTCAGCTTTCTAGCGTCATCCAGACCGAAGTTATGACGGGTCGAAAATACGGCGAAACACTTCGAGAAAAAGGTACTACGTAGCGCCCCGGCCGCCGTTTGGCTCGTCTTGGCGGGGGCACTGCCGTGCCCCCTGATAAAATAATAATAATAGTGAGGTAGGTATACAGGTGATAAGTGAGTACCTACTAAGTACGTAAGTACATACATAGATTAGGTTGGTACTAATTATTCTAAGAATTGGAATTACTGATGCAGATTTCTCGCAATAAATAACGTTAAGTACCTAGGTAATTAATTAGGTATCAAACCTACCCACTATTCATGACACGCAAGGACGAATCTTACAAATGATACCTAAATAATGTATCCGACCTAAACTATATTTTAACTCGCAAAAATATTCTGTTATAATATCGAAGTAGATAATATGGTACTTACTACCTAGGTATAAATCAATCAATGATCAATATGGGTCAATATTCCCATAAAATGCAAATACATTAGAATAAATAGGTAGGCACAGAGACGAAAGCCGCGGTAACCTAGTGGTTAATAAGTCCGCCTCCTACTCGGGCGGTCGGGGTTCGATCCTGCGCAGGCGCCGCTACTGAGCACGAGTCTTCTCTCAGAATAAGAAGAGTATAGGGCACAGTCCGCCACGCAAGAGAGGATTGGCAGACTTCACACACCTTTGGTAATATTATGGAGAACTCTCTGGCATGCGGGTTTTCTCATGGTGTTTTCCTTCGCCATTAAAGCAAGTGACATTTAATTGAATAAACGAACATGACTCCGAAAGGTGCGTGCCCTAATCGAATCCACGACCTTTTGAATAGGAGGCGTCTTAGGCTATCCACTAGGCACTTTTAACTTATAACGGCGTGCCTTTAAGCTTACGTTTGTAGATAGGCGTTATCCAAGCTGCAACAGGTGGTAAACTGGTAACTGTTCTGGGCAAATAGGTAACTGTTTAATATCAAAGATGACATAACACGAGTTTTATTGCCTTACGGGACCGCGGCTGTCACGAACAGCATTATCTATCACGATTCACGATAGGATTGCAGACATGATAGTAGAGAAAATAGTAATATGTGAAATATGGACTAAAACACCATAGCACTCAGTACATAAAAATATATAGGGTTAGCTTGACGAGACGAGTTGTCTTCCCTTTAATCGTGAAGATCACAGAGATTTTGCCTACCCCACTACCACTAGTAATTTTGTAACTATTGGGTGTTCCTCAAGGCTCTATTCTAGGTCCTTTCATGTTCTTGGTATACATAAACGATTTATCACATTTCGTCCAAATCACTTGCGATATTGTACTAAGTATTTGCTGACTACGATACATCTTTGATTTTTAAAGTCGATGGAAAACAAGATGATTTTGACGATGTGAGTAGTGCCATAACTCAGGTAACTTTCTGGTTTAATGTGAATAATTTAATTTTAAATGCAAAAAAAAAAACTCAGTGTGTTGAATTCGCACTGCCCATCGTAAAATTGTGCTATTACTAAGAACATATGTCCTACGAACGTCTCCGACAATCATATCGGAGGAATTAAAAAAAAACCTATGACTTAGGGCTATTAATAACGAAAAAAAATAGTGAAACAATGCAACGGAAGAAAATGCATAAGGTGTGCACAAGACACTGTTAAAATTCAGCCCTGAAGGACCATTTCGCAAGAACTTACTTAAAGTATTTTGTATTATATATATTTTGTATATTATACAGTATTTCAAATCTGAATTATCAAACACACCAACCTTCACCAAACAGGTATAATCCACACAAGAAACACATAACTTTTATATTTAAAAAACTATATTTCTAAACGATAAACTTCACTTTAAAAAAAAAACAATATCCGACTTGAGGTTCGAAACGTTCAGAAACTAAACGCGCGCGCTTACGCAGAGCCTTAGCGCAATACTGGCCTCTGATTGGCGATTAAAGCGCGGGAATGCACATGTCAATGTTTTCCGAACAGGTTTGCTGTTTGCGGCAGCCAGTATGCAAATATTAAAAATGGCGTAATCACAATTAACCATTATGTATATATATTATCTTTTCCTAGCAATTTTCAAGCTGTACCGATCAAGATTTAATACATAATAGAAAGAATGGCGCGACTACGTCTAGTAGTTAGTAGATTGCAATATCAATCATAATAAATTATAACGACTTTTACTTTCGAGTTGCGCATAGTAGCGATTTAATAGTTAATGCAACCTTGAAGTTTTTTCATTTGATAATATCATATTATTATTGACACCAAATAAAACTACTTCTTCTTCCAGACCTTATCCCACGCTACGTGGGGTCGGCACAACATGTCTTCCTCTTCCACTCTCTTCTGTCATCCATCAACGTATCATCTGCCCCTTTTATACGCATATCCTCTTTCACGCAATCCATCCACCTTTTCTTTGGTCGTCCTCTTCTCTTTTTTCCTTCCACATGCTTTAACATTCTTCTAGTAATATGACTCTTTTCCCTCCGCATTACATGCCCATACCATGCCAGCCTATTACCCCTCATCTTTTCTACCACTGGTGCTACTTTTAAACTTCCCCTTATATATTCATTGACATCAAATAAACCGATACAATAAAATATAATCCATATTAATAACTAATAATAACTGCTATTCTCTGATATTTCAATTTTTCTTTTGTGGCTTATCCTTTTTTTATTTGATCGAAATTGCCCTTTTCTGATTCAGATAATTGCACCTTTTCTATTTTAGGGCGTTTTAGTGTAGCTAGATAATTATTGAGTTGTATTTTAGTAGATAACTTGATCCCTTCCACCTCTCCCAGAGCCTCTAAAATAGCTTTTGCCTTCATACGTTGATCAACCAAGGTATTGATCGATTGGTGAGATCAGAGATACTTAAATCTTCCCGAATGCCAATCTCATGGTGATTATGCTCAGCATCCCTACGATAAACAAAAACATCATCGCTATACATGTCTAACAATAAACACAGTTCTACTACATACACATTGCGGTCCCCACTTTCTTACTTTGTTTTACGATAAAACCGTTTTGGGCCATCTTTAGTCATACGCGTCCAGCAGTGAGACCAATTGTTTTCTTTATCTAAAAATTCCTCAGCCTTCTTTGAATTTTTAAATTTAAAACACATATTATTTAGTTTTCTTATTATTTTATTATTTATTACTTTAAACTAAATAATACAACATTAAAATACACATTAGAAATTATTTATAAATTTATCAACATAAATCCAAGGTTTGATTTTATGCGTGTGCTATCACAAGTCATTCTTAGAATCAGAAGGATAAGATATTTCAGATTCACCATCATTTTTTCACTCTGTGTTCGGGCCCGCACTCGCTTTTCCCTGTGATATCGCTAAGTCTAGTAAGTTAGTACGCTAATACCAAAACGAGATATTGGAACTTCATCATCCTCATCACTATTAAACTTGGTGTTTGATCCAACGCTCGACTCTACTTTAAGCGTTATCGCAAACATTGAGTCTTCATCATCTTTATTGTACTCGCTGGTCGGTCCATCACCCGCCTCTAAACTGTGCGCTATTGCCAAAGCTGTTCTAAAATCCAACGAATTCACAATGTGAGTTGTTCACAGAATGTGTATTTCTATTGCCGCTTTATCAACAAATACTTACCTAATAAAAATTTCAAAATTGGCTGCCATTAAAATTTAAAAAAGTGTTATTTCTTGTATGATGGTAGGTACGGAACCTTTCGTTTGCGAGTCCGACTAACGCTAGACTTATTTTTTCTATTGTACCTATTTGTTATCTGATTACATTATATATATGTATCTACGACCACTGTCTTCGTGTTCCCATGTTTAGCCAGAAGGTTAAAGCAACCATTTGCCTTCGACACCATGACTGGTGAATCACGCAGATTTTCCCACGGAGAGCGATAATTTTTTCCTCCTATTATCCCGCCAACTTGGTTTATCGATGACGTAACATAACGCACCCATAGATTCACAATCATCTTTTGGCAAACCAACAAACAAACACCACCCACAGTTTTATACATCGTGTAACCCCCAACTTAGCATAGCAGTGATAGCCTAGTGGTTAAGTCGTCAGCCTCCGGGCGGTCGGGGATTCGATCCCGCACCTCTAACTCTTTAGAGTTAACGTACTTATATTATGTGCATTTTAATTTTTAAGCATTAACAAAATAAAGTTGAAAACTAATACCCGACTGCGATCGTCTTAATAAAGGCTGAAACATTAATATAGTAAAATTGTTTTTCTGTCGCTTGGTATGTTTTAAATGTTGTAGATATTGATGAACTCAGAATTTTCTCCCCTTTCATTTGACATCCCACCCGATACAATAACAAGAGACCCCCCCACTTTTTTTGATGTTACATCTGTTGGGTACTTCTCTGATTTGGCGCAAATCGGAGAAAATAAGAGAATTTTTTAAATTGTGAAAATTGCTGAACTAAACTAAAATATAGGTGAAATCAAAAAGAATGACCGAGTTATATCAAATTGCACCCATGAATTTCAGAGATATATATGCATTTGAAGTTTTCAGTTACTGAAGGTAATGAATTCTAGTGTGCTGGTAATGATTTTGGTAGAGAAGGCGTTGATGTTTATGCGATGGTAATGAAGCAATATTTCATTTTCAAAAAAGAACGTATTTCTTCATCTCATTAATCAAGTAAACAGAATTAATAACGGAAATATTGCAAACTTTAACAAAAATATTATTCCAGACATATCATCACCTATAAATTTTACTTGAAATGTATAAAATAATCGTGCTGCGAGAGCATATTATCACGAAAACAAATGTTTGGTGATAGAACAGTATGAGCGAAAACATGATTATTTTAATTTGCATAGAAATGGCAGACCTGCGAAGAGTGTCGTATATAAACAGTTTAGTTGATGATAAAGTTAAACCAATTTTGGACACTGAAGTCAAAAAGAATTTGTAAAACTATATATACAAAACAATATGTTCGCAGACACATGTCAAGGAATCATTGCAACATCTTGGGAATGTTAAGAAATGCAATGAATATCGCACTATCAGCCTCATGAGTCATGTTCCAAAGATGTTTCTACTTATCAGCTCTTAAGGGATTAGAAATAAATGTGACAACTACTTCAATGAGAGTCAGTTTGGATTTAGATTTGGTGTTGGAACATGAGAAGCATTATTTGCTATAAACGTACTAGTCCAAAAATATAGAGACATGCAAACTGATGTATGATTTTCCTTCATTGATTATGAGAAAGTCTTTGACCGTGTGCAACAAGTGGTACTTATTCGACGTTTGCAGGATGTTGAACTCGTTTGCACGAAAGGGTTCTTTATATAATCCCATCCTCGTCGCCACTGAAATATACAAGAAGTAAATAACCATGGTCATTTCGATACGCCATTTTATTCGAAGACACGTCAAACCGTCGAAACAAAGGCCTAATATAATTATTGACATACACCATCGACAATTTATATTATACAAAGCTAGCCCTTGACGTCAATTGTTGAGGTTTTGACGAATACATAACATCTTTTATTACTATAGGAGTAGTAAGTTCACAAGGAGCACATTCTTTTTCCTGTGGATGATTTTCTTCTAAATCCCTTGTTATCTTAAACAGTATTTCTCAATCGGCTTACTTCTTTTTATTTTTTCTATATGTTTTTTTTTAATTTTCAAGTAACTTTTTTCGCTGTACTCTTTGTTGTCTTGGAGTCAAAAATAATCCGTAGAGTCAAGCATGGATGTCTTCCTCACCACTGTTATTTATCTTGCTTATCGACGAAGTTATGCGTCGTGTCACCAATAGTCCGAGAGGGATATCATGGAGCAGTAGGCAACTTGAAGACCTTAACTATGTGGATGACCTGGTTCTCATATCAGATCGACTTGAATACATTAAGGGGCATGAGACGGGTCTGCCCGCGAAATTCAAATTTAATTTGGTTTTTCCGCAATTTGTAAACTAATACGACAACGTAGGCTTATGATATTTTAATTGTGACAATAGCAGTAACATCCTCACAGGTTTATATAAAAATCTTTACTTGAAAGGGTCCAAGGTAGTCTGCCGATTACCACAAAGAAAACAGTGGAGATGAGGATAAGTTCTACTGCTTCAGAACCGTTTTATTTAGAATACAAACCAATTAACCGAGTGGAGGAGTTCTGTAACCTCAGTAGCATAATTTCTCCTAGCGGCGGTGCCGAGGCTGATTTCGATAACTGGATTATAAAAGCTAAAGCTCTCTCTGTTTGAATCGTTTGTAAATTCAGTCTTCTTATACAGGTGTGAAACGTGGAAATAACTATATCGCTAATCCACAGAATTCAGGTTTTCCACAATAAGTGTTTCAGTGTTATTCCCCGCATTTTCTGGCCTAACACAATCAGAAATGAGGACTTGTGGTACAAATGCCAGCAACTCAAAGAAATAGCTTTGAATGCGATTGCGATTGGCCGGGCATATTTTGCGAAGAGAGGAAGAAAACGCTGCTCAAGCGGCGTTTATTGAAACCTGTCTGCCTGACAGCCTGGCGGTCAAATAAGACCTGGTCGACCAACCAACTCCTAGGAGTTGGTTGGTCTAGAGGTCTGCTTCAATGGTCCTCCTCTAGAGGAGGATAACTGGATTATAAAAGCTAAAGCTCTCTCTGTTTGAATCGTTTGTAAATTCAGTCTTCTTATACAGGTGTGAAACGTGGAAATAACTATATTGCTAATCCACAGAATTCAGGTTTTCCACAATAAGTGTTTCAGTGTTATTCCCCGCATTTTCTGGCCTAACACGATCAGAAATGAGGACTTGTGGTACAAATGCCAGCAACTCCCATTTAATAAGGAAATAGCTTTGAATGCGATTGCGATTGGCCGGGCATATTTTGCGACGAGAGGAAGAAAACGCTGCTCAAGCGGCGTTTATTGAAACCTGTCTGCCTGACAGCCTGTTGGTCAAATAAGACCTGGTCGACCAACCAACTCCTAGGAGTTGGTTGGTCATGGCCCATTGAAGCAGACCTAAAAAGAGTGGAATTCTCGTGGAACCATGTCAAAGCAGCAACCAAAGGCAGGGAGACATAGAAAATAACTGCTGCAGCCCTAATATCCAAGAAGAAATGATAGGACTCCATCATTCTTCTTTACGTTTCGCATATTTTTCTAGATCTTTCTTTAGTTCTTCGTTTTTAGTGTTTTTAGCCTGCGTTAAATTTTTTTCGCGCGTTTTTGACTATTTCTTTTCACTATGGTAGTTTCTAAAATCGAGATATGATGGTTATTTTTAATATTGAAATACTACGAGGTGCAATAATTTTGAATAGTTATTTCTAAATTGCTTGGAACAATATGGGCTACTAATTCAACTGATTAGTTAAAGAATTACTGAAGATTAATATTTTGTCACGTGATTTAATGTCAAAGGATATGAAGAAAATTACACAATTTTGGTATAAAATATTTCCTGAAAAAATCATCACCTCCTTCAATTCAACATCATTACCTTCAATTTTAAAACGGAAGGTAAATTACGGTAATGATAGTAACGGTAGGGAGGTTTTGGCAGTTTTAATTTTCTAACGTCGTATTTTAAAATGCAATATATATGAACATCAAACTACATGCTTATGTTGTTATTAGTGCATGAAAGAAAATAAAATTATTAAGAAAAACTAATTATTTGTCCTAAAATAATGTTGAAGGTAAAGAGTGAAAAGTCGTGCCAAACACCAGTTTTGGCACCAAAAGCGTAAATATTTTTTTTTCTACAAGTGCACGGCCACTTTTCGCAACATGCCTAGATAGACTGATTATGGCTTAGTACGGGGCAGGGGAGAACGGAAGGCAATATGTATACTAGAAAGATATTTTGGAGGTGCCATATCAGTTGCAGGTAATGACTTTTTTTCTGTGCCAAACATTTGTTATTTTTTTATGACGTAATTAAATGATTCGTACGTGTAAAAATGCATTTTAATTGCTTCTCAGGATGTATATAATAATATGTGAAAAACTCGAGCTCGTTTAAAACCGCCTTCTTTGAAAATCATAGCGATTTTTCCTGAGACTCCTGTTTTACCCGCAGAAGGAGATGAGTTTTTAATATCAAAAATATTATTTCTGAAGTAACCTTTGTAGTTACAATTTTGAATTTTGGGGCACCCGTAGCTGAATATACAAGAGTTCTTTTGTAATGCAATTCTCATCTGTAACTTCATTCATTATTTTTTTATTTGACCTGAAATGCGATTTGCGCCAAATCTGAGAATCACCTTGTTAGCCATGATGATGATGCCATATGTGTGGTCATGAGCAGTATGGCTTCCGGCACCCGTTCGAATTTTTTCTGACAAAAATTGTAGGGAGATATTAACCAAACCAAGGCAGTTTTAAAGGTGATTTCATTGATTTGTTCAAAGAAACCAGCTTTGTCCTTATGATGTCCTTTTAGTCTTAACTACTTACTTAATTATGTCTACAAGTTACAACTCTGCATGTGACCTGCTTTTCGTGTGATATTGTGGGAATCTTTTAGCTTCAAGGATTTCCGTTCAGTTGTAAGTACTTACCTAATGACAAACATTACGAGCTTGTAGTATCTGTACTTGAAGGGCATTGCGTTTAAGTTTATGCATACTCATTTCCGGTTACAGAAGCATATAGATTAGTAGGTACTAGGTACCTACTTCGCCTTCCTGTATCTAAAGAAATACATATGTAGGTACAAGTGAATAGACCCATATTCTAGGCAAACGCGCTACAACTTAGGTCCTAGATCTTATCAATGCTTTAAAGCATGATTGTCGTCAAGGGCAAACCTAGGTATAATAAGGTAGGTACCTACCTAGTACTTATGGCCGTAGAAAGGAATTGATTTCGGGAGGGGTTTCGTCGATCGTGCCCGTTACCGATCCTTTTTCATGAGACCTACCAGGTTAGCTAAATTTCATCTTTCAATTTGATAATGAGATAAAAGTAAATAAAAGAACGAGCGAAGCGAGCGCGAAATATTTAGCGCATAGAATTCTCATAAAGCTGTCGGTCGCGTCTCTTTGGTCGTGTTGGATTGTCGTCCCGATGGACTATGAGGGTAAGGGAATAAGAGGACACCTGTATTTGCTTATTGTATCGTGCTTAATATATCGTGGCCGAAATGAAATTATGAAATGAAACTCATCAATCAATATCTACATAGGTAGGTCTGTACAGGAACACCTGCAGATGAAAACACTAATTTAAAATCCTAAGCAGGCATTTCTTTTGTGTTACCTAATAATAATAATCAGAGATGAATATTAAGTAGGTAGGTAGGTATTTATTTCCCTACTTAAAAGCATTAGGTAATCAAACAACTTCCATTAGACTAGACGACCATGAGAATTAACTACTTAAGTAAGTATGAACAATTTTAATAGTTACAAGGATGAAGGAATAATCCCACATGCAAAGTTAAAACAACAGGAGCGTTCAGAGAGTTGCATATCACTAGAAACGATTGGTTCTCAAAGACAAAATGTTCATCAGTCGTGTTTTGTCGTTTAGTGTCAGTCAATAAAATTAATATCCTAAACCTTTGTCACTATGCCGAAATTCTTATCTCGGATCGCCATGAGATCTTCAATACATCCTCAATCGCGCTATCAAAGTTTTCTCTTATAGCACGAAACATTCAGATTCAGTAATTAGACCTGGGTTCCTTAGATATAACCGTCCAAAGCGAGATTCTAGCGTAGGTACATCACCTGCATGCGTACAGTACAGAATTTTGACAATCTGGTGATGTCTTCACCCGTATACCTACGTAAGTAGGTACAGTGTGCCTAGTGGGAGATTTTTAACCTATTCGATCGCGTAAAAGTTAACTGCGTTTTGTATGAAATTGAAACAGCGCCATCTTCTTGTCACTAGATGGCGCTGTTTCAATTACATACAAAACGCAGTTAACTTTTACGCGATCGAATAGGTTAAAAATCTCCCACTAGGCACACAGTACAACCAAATTAATAATGCGCATGCAGATCTTCGCTAATTGTCGTATTCCGAATCATTGAATCGTAAGAGCCCTAAACAATGCACTTGCATTTTGCACCTTGTTATAAACAAATAGGAGTCAATATCATGTGTATCATACCGACACCTCCCACGTAAGTTGTTGTAAGCCACAAAATTGCCATTTTGCGTTTTTTACATAACAATGTCTATTTTTATCTATTTTATATGTTCAATTAAAAAAAATCCTAAAAATGTTGTTTTTTAAAGTACTTATGAGGCGTATAATGTTGTATTTTTCAAACGAGAACGACGTAAAATATCATATCGACCTTTACAACGTTTTATGTGGGGTGAAGTCGCACGTTTGCGCCTCGTATGTAACAGATACAACAGATCACGCCGGACTTCAAATGAAATGTTTGTAACTCAAGACACTGATATGTCACGGTTGTGTTTGCATTTTTTTATTTCATTATCGTATTTTAGTAATTTAATAGTGATGCCAAGCTAAACTATTGTATAGATTACATACAACAATTTACGTCGTTGAGGACACCCAAAAACAGTATTGTATGATGACATACAACCGTTTACGTTGCAGAATTATAATAAATTTTGTGTTAAGTGATACATACAACATTTTACTTCGGCATTTATTTCTCAAAATTTTGTTGTATGATTACATGCTATATTTTACGTTGCTATGACATTGTTTTTTTTCTTACATACGACATTGTATACAATAAAACTATGTTAAAATTTAGTTTGATGGTGATGTAAACCTATGATAGTCAATGAAATAACTAATCGGCTCATCATACCACTAGGTTACCATATAATTAACAAAAAAATCACTAATACAATATATTATATCAGAGCCTACTTTTCCAATAAATAGGTTGGTAGAACCTGCCAGGTGGTGGAGTCCAATTTCTTTACGGCCTATCGTCCAAAAATAACAAATATTTTTTTATGAATTTAAAGCTCATGGCCAGAAAAAGGCCAGAAATGATACTGTAGTCTTCAGCAGATGCACCTATCTACTGGCAGATCTCTATTGTACAAACACGTGACTTATGGATCTTTAATTTCGTTTTAAAGATACCATAGAGCGGAACAGGAACTCAAAAGTATTCACGAAAGATCTGTCTACTAAACAGGGCCTGCTGATACGACAAAAAACTGACAACACCTCATTTTAGCTAAACTTGAGCTCTTGAAATAAGTGGAGAAGTTCTATGGACAGTTATACACCACAATACAAAGACTTGTTGAAGATTTGGGTAAAGATCCCAGAGCTAAATTGACGGGACACTATACCCAAGATATCCCAGATGCCAGTTTATACGAGATAAGTATGGCTCTCAAACAACTCAAGGATAAAAATTCGCTCGGTGATATCAGAATCACAGTTGAATTCCTGAAAGCGGGTGGCAAACCAGTACTTAAGGTCTTTCAGCGATTTTCCAATCGCCATGACGGGATTTTCAATCCAGTCATGGCGATAACGCCGTAATAAATAATAAGTAATGGTTTATTTGTTGCAATGTGGGCACAAAAGGTTAGTGAATCTTATATTTAAAATAATCTAGTTCATTGCATAACGAAATTACAAAGTTACAAACATTACTCAAGAAGAGTCATAGACTCATCTCGCTGCTAAGCCATGTCTATAAGCTGTTGTTATCGTAAGTCATTATGAATCGTCACAATAATAAGTTCGATGACTTTCAGCATCCCTAACAAGCTTGATTCTGAAAAAGCTTAAGCACTATAGGTCACATTCATAAGCTGCGACATCTTATGCATAATATAAATGAAGGCTATTATAATAATCTGCCTCTTTGCTAAGCGTTTGTAAACTATGAGAAAGTTTTTGATTTGGTGGAAACTGGGGCTGTATTAAGATCGCTATTGAGATGCTGAAACAACTGCCTGTTCATACAAATGCTGAAATAGAATCCTGTACGAAAACACCATGTCTTCCAACATGTTTGGAACACGTCCTTATCTTTAAGCTTGGATTGGAATGAACTTGACATTAACATCAAAAGAAATTCACCTTCAATTTGTCGATGACATAGTCACTATCGCAGAAACTCTGGGAAACTTTATTAGGTTTCCCAGAGTTTCTACATTTACAGCTCAATGACCTTTGCAAAGTTTCACAACAGATGGGCCTGAAAATGAACATGAGTAAGACGAAAATTATGTCTAATTCCTATGTCTTGGCCCACCCAATAATCGTTGAGGGCTCTGCACTCGAAATTATAGAAAAGTGTGAGCCTGGAACAGGTACCTGGACCAGGTAGGTAAGTGCAATTTCAAGAAACAGGTCAGCCAACGAATCCGACTCGGCGGCAGCGTATGGGAACTAAATTAGTCTTCGAACAGTGCGTGTTACTAGTGATGACATATTATGGATCCGAGATAATATGGTCACATATTATAATGGAATTCATAAGAAAGTTCAGAGTCACTAAGCGGGCAATTAGAGAGCTATATTTGAAGTTTCTCTGCGTGATCGAATCTGAAATGTGGATATCGGTAGGAAAATCAGAGTAACCGGCATAAATGGGTTGCGAAGCTGAAGTGTAAATGGCCGGGGCACATAATTCGAAGGACCCGTATACGTTGAGGTCCCAAGGTGCTGGAACCTCGCAGTGTAGGCGCAGCGTTGACAGACTCCCACTAGGTGCACAGACGACATCAAACGAGTCACAAGGAGCCACTGGATTCAGGTGGTGCAAGACCGTGGCATATAGAAGTCCCTACAAGAGACCTATGTCCAGTAGTGGACATCCATTGGTTGGAAATGATGATTCGGACTACACATACTACATTTTTTTTAAGTTTTAAACGACGTACACTGTTGTATTTAACACATACGATGACACTCAACCCGTTTTTTCCAGCGTAATTTGTTGTAAGTATCTTATACAACATTTTACAAAGATGAAACACGCCGTAAAATGTTGTATGAACAAAATCTCAGAAATGTGAAGTATTTCTATAAATTATCTTTCAGAATATGTTAAAGTACTGTAAACTATAACTAAATACCGAATTTCACAAAAATATATTGAAAAATGGAGCTTTAATTTCAATTTATATCTTTAAAACGCTCTACTGAAAAGTTGTAGTTTTGGGGATACAACAACTTACGTGGGAGGTGTCGATACGACCGTTGCCGAACAGTGACGAAGATTTCTATGCTTGTACCTACTGTACGTGATTTCCACAGACACGTAGGAAGCGATTTACATCGTTCCTAATTTGAACTGCTAGAATATGGAAAGCTCTTCTGACATCAGTTTTCGCCTGCAAATAAAGAGTGAATAGACATCTCTTCTAGGCCAGTGCGCTTCATCATAGCATCACTTGTTAGCGCCTGGCAGGTCAATCATGACGGAGTCAAGCGCTAGTCTATAAATTAAAAAATCACAAGTTTCGTGCTAAGAGGTTTGCTACTCTAGCCTCTATGATGCAGCTCAATGGGAGCATTGAAAATCTCGGCCCAGCCTTAACCCAGTGATGGACCGTGGGCGCATGCTTCCACGTCGGTGCTACACCTGTCTCCTACGAGCTTTGACTCACGATTGCATGACTCAAGCGTTACTGTTAGACATCGTTCATTTATTTGTTTGCTTAGAATACCTAATGTTAGGTTGTTACAGTACCCGGCAGAAAATATTGCACATCGAACTTTAGAATGAGATAACGGTTTTGTAGAGCGTTCTCTGTCGTTGAGGCCGACAAAACGTCACACATGTATGAGTGACAGAGACAACGCTCTACGAAGCCGAAATCTCATTCTAAAGTTCGATGTGCAATATTTTCTGCTGGGTACTGTACTTAGCTATAACTTAGCCATAGCTCGTAGGCATATTATGTACCTACTTACAACTTGTGGAAGCACCTTGGTGCCCCACCGCAAGAATTTCAAGAAACCCCTTAACATTATGAGAAAAACAGAATCACTGATATAGCCCCAATAATCGCTTGCCGTAGGACCGATGACCACTGGAGTCGGACAGTTCTAGGGCGGATACTGCGACTAATTAAGCGTAATGGGGTGTTCCAGCAAGATGGACCGACGATGTAGAGGGTGGCGGTATGAGGAATATTGAAGAATTCGATGCAGAGAGAGTAGAGACCTCATCATCAATAACATCTTAACCATCGTCGCCCCCCCCCCCCCCCCCCCCCCCCCTACCATTGTGCAGGGGGCTTAGACTTTAGGCCATAGTGCACCACGCTATATGCGGATATGCTTTTTACACTCCTTTGAGAACATTATTTATGAAGAACTTTCAGGAATGCAGGTTTCCTTACGATGTTTCCTTCAACGACAAAGCTAGTGACATACATACTAGACATTGAATAGTTGAAGTAGGTATTTTACGCTAGGCCAACATTACTAAACGGAAGCAAAACCATGCGCATTAAAGAACGAGTAAAGTAAACCAATATATTGACAGCCGTCACGTATTACTGCATGTGCCCATTACGTGGGCGACCGATATGGAAACCTTTATGGCCCACTTGTTCCTACTTCCTTTTGACCTTAAATCTATCGAATTTACACTACACTATGCATTTAGTGGCACGACATTAGTCTCAACATGCATGAAAGTAAATGCATAGTGTAAATTCGGCTTAAGTACCATTTGTACCTCCGACTCTATCGGTCGAGATGGCAATAGAGCCATATAGCTCATACCACGATTGCCATCTCGACCTGTCGCTTACAATAAGACGTAGATATCTAATATGCATAGATATGGCGGAGAGATGTGGCTAGACATCAGCCACGTTTCGTGTGATACCTATGGGTTCGATCCCAGGCACACAACACTTACTTTTCTTTAACGGTGATGGAAAACGTGAGGAAACCTGTCGTTCTCTCATTTGGCAAACATTTAGTACAAAATTTTATGAATCATATTTCATCTTTACCTATACAAACTGTTGGTTCTAGGTCCTAGATTCTGGAAGCGCCATATAAAGACTACTTACCAGATAATTAGTTAGGAGAAAGAAATAAAACCAATAAATGCTACACATACGAACATATTTATTAGTGACATATATGTTTATGTAACTATAATATTATAATAATATAGAAAAAATACATTATTGAGTTTTAACGGTACACGGTTTTGCCAAATTCGAAACGGATAAGTACAGGCCTTATAACGATGCTGGATTGATTTTCAAATAAAAATCAAGATGCGGCTTTTAACAGTTTTAAATAGCTGGTTTAAAACGAATATTAAAACGCTTCTTATAATTTAAGTACATCTTAAATTAATTTGACGTTTTTAAATAACTATAGTAAGTTTCTAGACGGCCACAAGCGGTCATTCAAACAACATTTTTTAAAATTAAATAAAATAGCTTTTATTGTTTCTTAACGCAAACTATTAAGGTTCAATTTCAAATGGAATAATTTCATTTGTGGCCGTATAATTTTTTCAAATCGAACGACCGTTTGTGGCTTTCTAGACACTTACAATTTTATATTGAAACGTCAGATCTTCTCGAGGTGCGCTTAAATATTAAGCAGCGTTTCGTATTCGATCATTAATATCAGAACTTTACTCACACATACCTCCTACTTCAGTAGCGAATTCATGAAAATGCAACATTTAAGCTCACAAGGCAGAAATTACAATCTTTGATATGCTTTTTTCATGATATTTCTTTCATAATAAAGGCGATAAACGTATCACAATAAAGATTATTTAATTAAGTATATATCCAATATTACTATTGGTTCATTGTTATTGTTATTGTATTGCTCATTGATCAATAGTTCTCGTTATATAATAATATAACCGAATCGAAAAAATATAGCATATTATATCTATAATATATTGTTATTGAAAACACGCGTAGATATTATGATAAAAAGTTCAACATAAGTACGTATTCCTTAAAACTTTAAATCTTGAAAAAAAAAGTAATTGTAGCACTTGATTTGTTTCTGTATCAAATCAAATTATGGACGCAATTCTTTATCATATTCTTAAGCAGATTCAACAGGTATATTAATGCATTTTTACATTTGCTAAGCAGATTATAATAAAAATAATATTCATCCGCATTTGGCGGGACTTTTCTGTATATTTATTAATAAAATAAATAAAATAAAAAAAGCCTTTTATTTCTTCTCTATCTTAGTATGGCATTATAAACTATGAAAAAATACTAAATATTAAAGTAATTAGCTACATAATTTAATTTATCTAAATAATATTTTATGAAGAACCCTTTTCAGGTCATGGCCTCTTCCAGAGAAACTATTTAGAGAAAATATTTATTAATATTTAATAGTAAATGAACTTATAGGTAGATCACCACCGTTATCTAAATGTCATAAGGCAGTACATATTTATAATTTTGGTAGTTTTGAATATTAAATATTTATTTTAATAGTTTATACCTGTTAATATAAAATACTATATGTATACAAGGCTATAATTTTCATAATAATTATTTAATAATTACTATACTACAAGCATACCTACTAGTAGGTATATATAAATCGCTTATATGAAATTTAAGGTAGTCAAGCATTTTTGGCAAAAATAACACAAAAACTGTTAAACGCGCATCCGCACACAGCATTTTAAGTAATAAATCTGATAAAATTTAATAATATTTAATAAAATATGCAAACAGACAAATATATTTGAATATATATCTACCGTTACAACAAGCGGTCCAAGGCAAAAGGTTGTACGTGAACATTAACGGTTAGGTTTAAAAACTATGTCACTTATACATAACGCGTAAACTACGACGCATAGGACGCGCACCGAGAGCCGTCACTGTACGCATGTATTGAAGTCACTAAAGTTACTTGTAAACCGCGCCCGTATCATGGAAAGTGTATGAAAATGTAAGGCAACTTTCAGGCGTGCCACAGCCACACCGCAGCGGTCAAAATGATAAGAAACCGCTGAAGATGGGATCGCTTCACATTGACACGTGCGTAATAGAAATAGAGATCAATATGCAAATTTTTCGAAATCCGCTCCGATTCCGCGCCAATCTGAGTACAGTTGGGGCGAACAAAGGCATTGCGAGCACACGACGAGATGCGACAACGAACGGTCGGCACGTCTTCGATAATATATCGCATGTACATTGTACACTTTTATTTTGTGTCGCATCAGCATTTTACATGCGACATTCTTTAAAAAGTGATGTTCACTTGGAAAATGATTCAACGTGAAGAATGAACATAGTGTTGGTTTTGAACCAAAAAAATGTGAATATTTACATAATTACTATACTTATCAGAATATTTTGTTTCTTCACTTACCTTAAGGATATTTATATTTTTGCTGTCGTGTGGTCCGTCTATTTAGACACTAATGCCATATTGAAACATAAGAACGGGTAATCACCAGTTACACTTCAACAATAAGAGACGAATTTATAGAATTATTGACTCCGTAACAAAAATAGAGCAAAATCGACATTTTTCATTGCGTGCTAAGTTTTTACTAAATTAGGCTAAGCATCAGAAATCGTCTGTCTTTCTGACTGATCTGCGGAGTCTAGTATAAAATATATTAGCAGAGTGGTTTCCGGAGCGCATTCGATTTTTGTGACAGCTGACAATATTCGTAGGCCTTAAATGTAGCCATAACAACCCTCGTTTCATATCTTATACTCCTACGTCTGTAACCGTCTTGTGGCCAAAATAAAATGGCATGTTTTATATAGTCGTTTTTATGTGCATTTTAAGATGTTTTGAGTTATTTTTCATTTTGTAAGTGTGTCGTATTTGTAGGCTCTTATTCCGCGTCCTATGCCTAATTATATTAAGTATATAGAAATTATAAAATGAAACCAACAAACACCTATATTCGTTAGAACTGAATAGAAAATTTCGACATAAAAATATATTATAACCATCAAGAAATGTGTGATAGATATCAAAGTAATATAGATATAAAATATTAAGATCTACAAAACACAAATAAACTTATAAAAATATTATAAAAACTCGGCCCACTTTCCAGCAACGATAATGATTTTTAATTATTAACTCTGTCTTTGTTATTTTCTCTAAGACTAAATTGATTTAGTGATGTACCAAATTTCAATCATAACTTCGTAACTTACCGATTCGATTAATCGATATTATAAATCTGTATAATTTTTTCATAACAATTATTTATTTTTTTTGTAATGTATCGAATTTGTTTCAACATAATGTAGGCTTTAGACACTGAAATATTTTGACTACATTAAATAGTAAAGTGTTATTAATTCAAATCAAGAAATACGAAATTTAATAAAATAGATCTAGTCTTCCCAGTCTAGCTTTAGACGTGTCAACCGATCTTATAGCAACATAGACGATTTAGTTTCACGACCAAAAGTATATAGTAGTAAGACTGCATGATTTTACCGTGCATTTACACATTCGTTCTCGCGACGCGACTAATGCAATTGGCAATTGACTAACAGCGCATAATCTCGCTACTACGCGAGTGCGAGACGAAACCAGCGACGAATGAATGACCATACGGCTTGTGCCCCATCTCGCACCTCGTGCGAATTTGTAAATGCACCTTTACTATATTTTTCTGTACCCGCCGATTTATTAAGATACGCTGGTCAAATAGAAAATAACATAGCAGAGATATAAATTGATATACAAACAAAAAAGAGAGAAAGTGGGCCCGATACACTCTTGATAACAGTTGTTTAACACTTGATTCTCCTAATACATCTCCACATTCCCTTTTATTACTACTACAGATGGATAAGTACAACAATTTTGATCTAAATCTAGGCAATTCGGTTAGCTTCGTGATTTTTAAAACTCACTCAAAGAACAAAAAAAAATGTATTTCGTCGCTTCATTCTTCAGATATAATATTTTTAGCAAATAAAGTATTAATTATTATGATAGAACTTCACATGATCGTTTAAGCATCATTTTTTTGTACAATCCAGTCAGATTCAAATAACTACATTTAATATTATACTGTAGTCTAATCGCATATAAGCGGACAGGTCATATTTCAGATTTAAACCTTTATAAAAATATGTAAGTAATTATGATTTAGGATCCCAAAAACATGTAGTTATAAAATGCAAAACATTTTGAGCAAGTTCTAATGAAATCATATTAAAGTAGGGCATGATATTCAGCCACTTATTTTGGCATTCTTTATTAATTGGCAGTTGCAGATATTTATATTGATTTACGATATTAAAATCTTATACAAATGGGATTGTTTAATTTATCATGCCCTATATTTGGTTGGTAGAAATCAGATGACTTTTAACATGGCTATATATATTTTACAGGTATATTTCAGTTTTGGCACTAATCCTTTGTTATAACAGATATGCATATTTTGTAACTTAGTAACGGAATAACAATATTATGATTTTAGAAATAAATTGTTTAGTAAACCAATATTGATAATAGTGCTGGCATCCTTTTTGCATCATTCTCAATAAAAAAAGGACAGCATTGTTTTGGTTCTGTTATATTGTTTATGGCATATGGCACGATATTGATATTTATGGCATTTTAATATGACTATTACCATCGATGTATATGGATTAGCTTTTCCCATACAATGCCGTCCGCAAAAATACGCTTGAATCTTACGTCATCGTCATTGACAGTCAATAGACTTTTGCAAATTCTATTGACTTTTTGAGCGCGTTTTTTATCTTCGAAGGGCCCATCTATATACATTGATGACTATTACACATTGAACTAGTGCCTGCATGTTTTATACCTATTTTTATCCACCTTTAAACATACAAAAGTAATAGTTATCTGATTCTTCCAACCTTACTTTCGATAGATACAATTTGAAAAGCTAAACCGAATCAAGTTGTTTCACAGCCTTATTGAAGTCTTGGTGGTAAATAAAGTATCTCTGTCCCCTTCACATTGGTATTTAGTACTTAGCTACCACGACACAAAGTATGCATACCTATTAAACCTCTTTGGTGTTGATATTTAATCGAATTAATTCATTAGTAGATGTGCATACTTATTGATATGCTATTTCATTCGGCCCTGCTATTCTTGACTTTAGGTATTGTATTTAAAAGGAATTCCGGATTATACTATTAGAAACAATGATTACAAACAATATTACATGACATATAAAATCTATCGGTTGAGAGAGTAAAAGAGATAGCTACTGCGAGTTAGGGTCAAATAGATTTGAATCTTCACAGCAGTCGCTTCTAGAACATCTGACGTTCTTATCTAATTTTTACATAAACTTGTCAATGATTAGAAAGATTGGCTTAAGAAAATGTCAAATAGGCAATAATCATATCACTACATCGATTAATTCGTACATTTACACATTCCGGAAGCTACAACTGCCTTTATTTTTATAATCCCATAAAATAAAAATTCATCAGAATAACAAGACCGACAATAGTGCCATAATAGCAAAGACACATATTTTCTACATTTAAAGCTGATTTATCGAAAAGGGGTTCAGAGACAAACAAATAATTAAAACAAGAGGCGGGAATGATGTTTTCCTTTGTTAATGTTCTTATAAGATACGGTTGTCATTTGTATTTATATCACAATTCAATATGTCAGATGTTAAAATTAAAGCGGCCACGGCAAAAGTATCAGTAATAATAGATAATACTTATTTATTTACAGATATTTGGTGTCAATTTTTAAGTAGGTACAGTACCCGGCAGTAAACATCTGAACCTTTAGAAAGAGATAAATCGGCAGCTTCGGCTTGGTAGTGTCGTCTCTGTCACTCATACATACCTATGTGACTTTTGTCGCCATCTTGTCAGTCTGAACGACAGAGACGACGCTCTACGAAGCTGAAGTTGCCAATTATTTCTTACTAAAGCTCGATATGTAATATTTAATACAGAGTACTGTAGGAGTAACAATATTCTATACATAAATTAATTCATTTAAATCGTTAAAAGTAGTTGATAAATATTTTTTTCTAAATTGATTTAGTCACAAAAACTTAGTGGCTTATAGTTTGGTACGCCCGAGATAATATTTACTGATAATAAATAGCAATGCGATTCGAGAAATAAGATTTACATACCTTTTTTGTAAGCTTCTATATATCGATGTTATACATTATTTTTGATGATTGATGATGATTATTACAGCAATGCTCTAGGAACTATGTGTTTATAAGTCTGAGTAATGAAACTGAAGTATAGAAATAAAGTTACTCGTATCATTCATGCGTGTTTTAACTTTTCAACGATGTGAACTTTTGCCGTAACCATCTTAGTTGTTCTTAAAATTATTTTGTAATACATTTATGTTCTTATTTGATCTAAGCCTCTTCTATTTTGTCTCAGTCTCAGGGAATGTATGTTGGTAAGTCTCTTCGTTGCCTTACAATATATGTTCTTCGCGTCGAACTTTTTTATAAACATCTTAAAAAATATTTGAAGGAAACAATTTTTTATATTTTTATTATTATTAATAACATAGTGAGTTTCGTTATCTAAAGCTAAGTCTCCACTGGGTTCGCGAACTTGTAGCGCTCCGTGATTCTCTCTAATTTAGAATGTATTCTTTCTTAACTGATTTAAAAGGTAAAAAGTCGCATGTCACATTAACACGTAAGTGACGCACCGAGCACACTTTTATCACTAACTAACAATAAAACTGTCAAACAAGAGAAAAATCAAACTATAGAACATCTCAAGCCTCGGACGCGAACTGGCTAGCAGATTAAGATACTTGACTTTATTTCTCCGAGATATAATCAGAGAGTTATTTATCTTTTAAGTTAGCTAAGGAAAAATAAGGAAAATATATACGTTCTTGCTCTTCAACAGTTCCAGGCGTACCGAGCATCTGAAAGCAGTCAAAGGAGCGTGGGAGGCTACAGGTTCCCGAACATAGTGGGCACTCAGCCTAATAAAAGTACTTAGTACCCTATTACCTATTTGAAGCAAATTTTTTTTTCATACACTTTAAAATTGGCCTAGTGAAATGATTATTCGATTATATGTATTATATTATATTGTTTAGCACAACTCGATATTACAGAAATCGAAGATAAATGTTTTCAATATATCTTTAAAATATTTTTTGTACACTATAGTTAAAGGCATATTTTGAATAAGTATTGGGTTACTCTTAAGATCACATTGTTTGTGCGTGACTATGATTTTGAGATTTTTTTAGTAAATTTACCTATATCATCAATACTTGTACACCTTGCGTTTTGTGTAAGTAAAATTACTCGCCCAATTCATAGCGCCGTGCGATGACTCGATCTTTGGTAACCATTAGAAATTAATTTGGCATCAAAACAATCTGTGTCCAAAGGTCCATTAGACGACAGGTTTTGCTATCAGTTTTTGCAATTGCTGCTGTGTTAATTTTATCAATCCAAGGTCACGGATTGAACTGATGCTATATTAATCCTCAAATTACCACCTACATGAGAAATAATTACAAAGGCATTTAATGCAAGATGTGTCCCCGAATTTAGTCATGGCATAGTGCTATGGATTGACTGGTAAACCTTAAAGCCTTCAGTTAAATTGTTTTAGTCAGTGTATTTAAAAGCAATCATGGGGACGGACTATTTTGTTTCCTGAAATAAAACTAACTGAAAATTCGGCTAAATTTTCGTCTAGAATGTACAAGGTGATGGTAATAACTTTCGATCGTTCGTCTATAGTTAGTATATCGTAATATAATCGTCACACGTTTTAGAAACATTTCGATTTTTTAGTAACATATTCGTTTTAGTAATCATAAGGATTATATAAAGTAATATCCACAGTTAGGGGGCATCATATTTTTGAAACGCGATATGACCTCACACTTATTATTCTAGCCATGCGTAAGTATTAATAAAAAATAATAAGTTGTAAGTAATTTACCTACAAATTATTTTATTCGAGAAGTTAGCCCTTGACTGCAAGCTTACTCGTAAGCGAGTAATATTCAATTAAGATTTAGGCTAACTTGGAAAATGTGTGGAATTTTACGAAACCCACCATTTTATTCAGGGAGGTTATCAAGAAAGTGGAATTTGAATTGACTCGTTTCAAAAATATGTTATTACCCTTAACGTGGCGGATAAACATTCATTAAATGACAAAAAATCGTGTCTTTGCTTAAAAAGTAACGCCTATTCTACAAGTTTCACGTTTCGCGGAAAAATCTAGATAACTTCGCGAAAATCAGAGTGGCACGTATGACAAAAATAACTGTATTTTATACAGTGTCGAGATTTCCGTTCTCTTAAAGCTATAGAATTGATATATAAATTATAATATGTATTTTTGTAATACTTGGTTACGTTTTGTGCAGATTTCTCGACCGCGGGTGTAAGTGTGTAGGTTTATTATGTACAATTGGCCCACGGTTTTGATGACTAGATGTTTACTTTTAGAGCTCCGAGTGTAACTTTTTGGATAAACGGGTGGCGTCGGGGGATGTCTTTATTTGTCCATGTGCCCGACAGAAGCGAAACTTCTAAGCAAGTATAGTTTTCCCGAGAAAGTATATATAATTATATTTCTTATTAAAAATGTATTTATTAAAAAAAGTAGGTTTCCAAAGCAAGCGCGGTTAGAACGTGCGCGCGCAGAGCTTTATGTGTTCGAAACAGTAGTTTAACCGTGCAAAAAGTTAACGGTGACGATGTTTTATTTTTTCCGTTTACACGACGCTATAGAAGCTTCGCTTCAAAAGAAAACTTGCTAACTACGTCTGAGCCTGAGTTAAACTCCTAAACAGCCCCCGAACATAATAAAACCTAACCTGCTAACATTAGACACTTACGGCCATATTCACAATCATTACTATGAGGTCTCACAGTGCGCTCGAACGCATAGTGCAAGTTCCACCAATCAGATCATTGTAAATTGACGTGATACAGTGATCTGATTGGTGGAACCTACACTGTGCGTTCGAGCGCACTATGAGACCTCATAGTAACGTTTGTGAATACGGGTCTTAGCTGGCTGAAATTTAGCAATTGCACATTGGAACTCAACGAATGGGCAGCTTATGGCGTAGTACGCGAAAGGTTTTAAGGACCATTTCGTCAGTTGGGTCAACCGAGCACCAAACTGTGATCTTCAACTCATACCGAGGTATGGAAAATTTTGCGAGGACAGTTATCGCAATATAGATATAACAAGGTATAACAAGGTATAACAAGGTTCACATATCAACCAGTGACGCGTTCTGTTTACTCAAAAACTTACACTCGACGCTTAGTAGTCTTTGCGCGTCAAAAGTTGCATAACTATTCAATATTTGGTCTTATATAAAAATTGGAGTAAAAAATTGAATATTCTCACTAGTTATTCGTTTTTGTCTATTTAGTATGATTATACGAAGGCAAAGATATGTCACTGACATATGTATCACAGATTAAAAATATTCGTGGAAATGTTGCCATGAAAATAATACAAAAATGCAACGTTTTGCTACTCACTCTCTCTTTTTAATACATTCTGAGCAAGGGGAAAATATTGTAGACGTAATTTAGAATTTCATTATTTCATAATTAGTTCTGGTTGCGATTTTATATTTTTTTCATAACCGGTTGCCGGTAGGGTGATGATGTGATCATCACATTGCTATGTCAATAATAGTTGTTGTTGACTAAATAATTCTCACGTTATTTCGTGTTTTATCAAACAACATGTCTTGCCTGCGTAAAGCCATACTAAAGAATCGCACAGTTCTTTAAATAATATTCCACGGGCGATTCTTGGCAAAATTTGGCGCGCTCTCGCTTCAGCTTGTTTTCAACTACGCGATAAATTCGTAATTCTTTTGAGAGATGTTGCCAGTAAACATATCATTCGGCGATTCTCAATTCACTACTACACATATTAGAAATTACTAGGAAACTCTATTTTTTCGAATTTTTATTTTCTTCATCTGTTGTCATTAGCTTGTGAATGAATTTGTTTTATTTATACGTACATCAGGATGGAAAAATTTTCGCTATTTTTTGTTGTTCTTTTTTCCTGATGAATTTCATTTTGTCCATTGACTGTTAATCACTTATCTAATGTTTGCTTAACGCCGGCCGCTCATAGTCAGAAATTGTTTTTCTGAAACATTCTGTCCCACTCATTTTGCGAATATCAGAAGCGTATATCCCATCCGACAATATTCTGGCACTTTGTGGTATGCCTGCGGGATCTAGTACGAAATGTATGCACATGGGCGTACGTCAGAATTTTTTGGGCATACAAGTATGTTCATTTGCACAAGTTTATGACCACAGATGAAATATTATTTTTATACATATAAACACTCTGTTAGTAATTTGGTGAAAATTGACTTTGACTATGACTTAACCATAATGTAATTGTTTTTATACATTTGTTTTAAGGTACTCGATTTGTTTTCTCGGCTTCAAAGGCTCGATTTCCTTCGCTAAACGCTGTGTAAAGCTATATATTTACATGCTCTGTGTTTTAACAGCTACAGATTATATATTGAAATATTTACTAAGTGCAGAATAAAACCGCGTCCACACCGATAACTACTGCGAAAAGATTGCGTAAATTACCTCGCCGTAAGTTCGGCTGAATACGCTCGCAATGTCTATTAAGTTACAACGTCTACTAAATTTACGGCGCTTTCTCTCGTTATCTTTTGTCCAGCGATTATTTTGGCCGGAACGCATTCAAATTATTTTGTATACCAAGCGACACATCACAACGCTTGATTCGACTAAAAGATCGACGCGCGTAGCTGTCGGAACACTGCCGCCATGTTCTGTATGAAAATAGCTACGTAAAGTTTCATGGCGTACGTTTCAACGCATTTTTCACAAAAGATGTATCGTACCAATCGTAGACTACGACCAAAAATTTAGTCGTCGAACTTTCAGCGACGTAACTTAAGCGAGTGTGTAGCAACACTTAAAGTTAGCCTTGTGCGCAGTGTACGACTAAAATAGCATTGAAGCATAACTTTCGTCAGTGTAGAACGTAATTTACGTAGAAATTCGAGTTTGCATCCAAAATATTTACGCCGCGTGCAAACTTTTAAACATGATGCAATTTTTTATTGGTGTGTACACGGCTTTAAAAGTTTCAAGTATTAGATTTCTCGTAAAATGTTGGTATACCTTTAATACTTTTTTTTATTCTATGTAAAGGAACTTTCGTAATATTGTTTTAAGTTTGATTAACTTTTACAAATAGGTCAATGAAGACATGAGGGTTTCGCATGTCGTTTGGAAAATATTCGAGACAATTTTTTAGGCCTAATTCATTGAATACTTAATAACAATTATATTGTAAAAATTTGAAACGGATTAGGTTGAAGGTGACAACGTAAATATTTCATTTTAACGATATTTTTCATTTCTAACGATATATCTTACGCCTAAAAATTTTATTAACTAGAAAAGACTCAAATTTTGAAAAACCCGATACCCGATTATAACAAGAGATTTTTAAATTTAAAGATTATAATTTAAAATTATAAAATATCTTTTTAATATTGATGTAGGAAGAATTTAAAGTAATAAATATGAAATAGTTGGTATATAACACTTTTAAGTCATTCTAAAAGTCTTACACAGACTCGACGCCGACTCAACTCACAGTAAAGCATATAAAAGTGAGCTTTATACCCTGTTCTTTACGGTGCAATTTCAAAAATTTTGAATTGTGGAAGAAGAAAGATGCGTGGACAATGCGTGGTCCAAGTGTCGTACAATTTTTACAATTACACATTGAAAACTCTACCTTAAGGAATACAATATAAAGCTTACATTTCCACGCTTTACTGTTAGTCGAGTCGGAGTGGAGTCGGAGTAGACTCGGCGTCAAGTGTATTTAATATACGAAGACCTTAATAAAAACTAATAAGTATATTCGATTATATAATATAACATTGCATTAATGCTTATATATTTTATATTAACATATTGTATTATACTTTATTTCAAATGTTGAATAAATCTAGTTTTTATCAATATTAAAAAGATAAGTGGAAACGACACGATATTTTGTTTACTTGTAGTCGTAAAGGTCGCCATTTTCGCATTACATTGCGCCAGTGGAAAACTACCCGATACCGTCAGTTCAGAGTATCATATCAAAGAAAGAAGAAACATTACAAGCGCCTTTCTCCCAATTTTTCATATACAAATTGATGTGTGGATTTGGGAATAGAGCGCGCAATGCTAACTTGGAATAGCTACTTTGAGATTATATATTTAATTACGAGTATTTCCACTGGTACAAGTCGCGCCAAACTTTTAGTTCGCTCCGAACATAATGCGAATGATATATATTTTAGTCTTCGCCTCATAGTCGACACTCGGTGGCCTACTATTAACTTTCCTATTGCTAGTTTAGACACATTATAAAATAACATATATACTGTACGAGCTGTACGAATGATTATATTTTATTGCGAACTAGAAGTTTAGCGCGATTTGCTTGATGATAACATTTTACAAAATTCTTAACGATGTCAAAAGTATTTGAAGATATTTCATAGTAAAGGTGTATAAATATATATATTTTTGGAATATCGTTGGAAGGTCTTACGAGTTAACATTGTTTGTCGCAGGTAACTTCGTGTGGCGGAACTCATCACACATGTCGACGATTCTTCATTTGTTTTGCTTAGAATCTGCAACAAAATATGTATGAAAATAAAACATTTACAGGACTGTATAGCCTGACCCAAAAATAAAACATCTCGCCATATTGCGAAAACAAGTGGAACAAATTTATACAAGACTATATTATTATATTTAGTGACCATATATTATAGTGGCGCCCCCAGAGCAATTTGTTTATATTTCTGGTCGGACTTTAGAATGAATTCCTGAAAGTTTGAAATATTCAAAGTTAGAGGAGTTTTACGATTACCAATGTTAGCGGTGGCGGCCGCTAACATTATGTATGTCTGTCTGATAAATTTTCATGGCTCAGCCGCTGAACCGGTTTTAATGAAATTTTGTACAGAGTTGGCTTACATCTCGGGGACGGACATATTCTACTTTTGATCTCGGAAAATCAAAGAGTTCCCACGGGATTTTCAAAACCTAAATCCACACGGACGGCATCGCGGCATCATCTAGTCATGAATATGAGTAATGTGGTACTCACGCGCGGTTGGTCTCCCTCAGCACGTACTGCGCGCGATGCGCGGCGAGCGCGCGCGGACGCAGCGCGGGGTGCAGGCGCTCCCACGGCACCGGGGACCACGCGAACTCCGTGTAAGAGTTCACTTCCTGGAACAACGTAAGCGATACTGTTCCATGTTCATACTACTCATGCTCAGTATGGCTTACCACACTTTCTGGCTACCACAAACTTTAAGGCGGATTAATAGTAGCCTGACATATCGTGTTGTTATGCTGACGCGAATGGAAACGATTTTATATATTTGGTATAGTAACGTTCATACTAGTAATGCGCAATCTGTTGTGATGGCATCTGTTGTCGCATCTGTCAGACCAGTCGTTTGTTTGTTAAAGCTGCGGCTGTATTGATCCAAAATAGCGTCAGAAGGCGTCTGAACACGACATACATAATTGTGAAAACTAGCCATCATGTCACAATACGACAGCATTCATTTTGCCTTTGTCGCGTTGTCGTGACAAAATGACTGTTAATCTTCTTGTCACGAATGAGCACGCGCATCAGGTTCTTGCTGCAGATGGCGAAGCTGAAGCGGCTCTGCAAGTTGTAGATGGCGGATGGCTCTACAGCCGAGCTAAAGCAGGACGGGTTGCTAATAATAATTAACACACTGGACTTCGTCTGTGTTGGTGTTAGCTGGCGGGCGTGCTCTGCCTTTTTGGAGTGTTTTTTTTTGTTAAAACTGACTGGAAAGCGCTCTAAGGGGATGCCGCCGTGCGTATGTCGGCGAGCGCCGGCACAGACGGGGTCCATAATTGTATAGTTTAACTAACTTGTTACAAATAACTACAAACTTGACATTGGCTAAACTTTGTAAAGCCAGACAAGAGAGAAAAATAATCAACACACTAGTGTTGAGTGTTGTTCCTCACCTGCACGTATTCAGCGTCGAGCGGTTTCTGCGTGTCGCGAGTGAGCACGCGCACCAGGCTGTTGGTGCAGATGGCGGAGCTGAAGCGGTTCTCCTTGTTGTAGATGGCGGATATCTCCAGCTCCCGCAGCGACTTGCGCAGACGCACGAAGCCGAGCAAGTCGTAATGCCAAACCCAGTAGCCTGGAACCACGAGACTTCAATAAAATTCCTAACACCGATCTCCAAAGTCCTTCAAAACTGATAAACCAACTTAATGGGATTCGTTAGAGACAATGGCTTCGATTCGACTTGAGGGGTTTGTTAGAGTTTATTGTTTTTTTTTTATGTAAATTCTATCTGTAAAAACTTGTTATTAGCTTTAATTTTCTTCAAATCTTATCGTTTTACTCTTGCAAATTAGCTGTAAATTTTCCTTGTAAAATAATGTTTCACCCCTAAGAAACTGACCGTGGATAACTAGCCTCCGTAGATGTGTACACTGCCAGCACAGCAATATCAACGGGTTGACGTTACACATTGCGAACTGGAAGATAAATGAGAACACAATATTATTATTACTATGACGGCCTCCCTGGCGGAGTGGTAAGCGCTGTGGTTTCATAAGTGGGAGGTCCCGGGTTCGATTTCCGGCAAAGGTTTGGAATTTTACAATTTCTAAATTTCTGGTCTGGTCTCGTGGGAGGCTTCACTCGTGGCTACTTAACACCCTACTGGCAAAGCCGTGCGTAGCCGGTACGATGTCGTGTAGAAACCAAAGAAGTATGGGTTTAATGAAAACTGCCATATCCCTTCCAGGTTGGCCTGCTTCCATCTTGGATTGAATCATCAATTACCACCAGGTGAGATTGCAGTCAAGGGCTAATTTGCATCTGACTAAAAAAAAATATCCTTACGCTTGGATGGTGATGGTGTTCAACACTGAAAGATAGCCACTGAGGTAATTTGACATTGGTCGGTTGTATTGCTGCTTCACTGAGCCTCTATAGCTCAACGGTTAAAGAAGCGGAACTAAACCCGAAAGGTCGCCCGGTTCAAGCCTCACCTGTTGCACTACTACCTCGTATCTGCTCTAAGCATACGAATAATATTCATTTAAAAATCCGAAAACGTAGTGCGCGTCGGCCCACAGCAGGTCGCGCAGATTCTCTTCG
Organism: Maniola jurtina; assembly: GCF_905333055.1. Classification (NCBI taxonomy): domain Eukaryota; kingdom Metazoa; phylum Arthropoda; class Insecta; order Lepidoptera; family Nymphalidae; genus Maniola; species Maniola jurtina. Next base: position 2,716,185 of record NC_060033.1, read on the forward strand.
TTTCTACTGCTAAGATAAAGTTATAAACAGAGTTTCATTGATGTACATATTTTGCCTCCAAAATATGCTATTTTTCCTGTAGTATTGTATAAGCGCACCACGCGTTGCAACACGTCCGGGTGTTGCTGAGCGATATGCCAACGAATAATACCTCTTCCACGACGCGCTGCTGCCTGAGCACCCTGTGGAATACATCCGCGGAGTCGTAGGGCGCGTCGGCCCACACCAGCTCGCGCAGACTCGCCTTGTATAAACGCACCACGCGTTGCAACACGTCCGAGTGTAACTGTAAGTTATATCAGGCGCTTAGTTGACAAGTTAATCTAGCAAGCTCATAAAACGCCATTACAGCACTAGTTCAGTATTTTAAATTATCGATTTATTCTACTCCATTTACAAAATCTCGCACTGCCAAGGGTCACTGGTAGAGATCTCTTATAGAGATAAGTGCTTCCCTGTCCTAATAAAAGTGATTTTTATTGTTACAACTTTCTGTCGTAAGTTAAATAAAAAAAATACGTCAAATGTCTATGACAAATAAGCTCGCACAAAATACGTATATGTGCTATGTATTTCGTGCAAGCTCCCTTACTAAGCGAGCGTTTTGACGTTTGATAAAAAGTCGATGATTTGACTAGTAGTCATCATCCCTATATTCTAATTAATGAGACAGGTATGAAGAACAAAAGTACTTACAGTCTTACAAAACATGACTTTGAGCGAGACCAACGGCAAGCCTTCTACAAATACTTTCTCCATAAGTTCATTGAACACTTTCTGTGGTGCAGATATCTAGAAGAAAAACGTTTTATTTAATAGTTTGTTCTTTTCTTATTTATGTGGAAAGAAAGGGACAAATTGATCTTTGTATTCACTTAATTTAGATTTTTGTGAACATTGGCATTCACGGTTTTCGGATTTTTCCCTTTACTTGTGTTATAAGACATTGCTACCTGCGTTTCATGATTCTAGGACAATGAAGTATAGGGTTTGACCCTTCTGAATTGACTGACTCGACAGACAGACAACGAAGTGATCCTATAAAGATTGTAAGTTGGCTGGTGAGTTTATTTTCTCCACTTAAAAGAATATAAACAATAAAAATGGTTCGTCTATCAATTAACGTGAAATTATTATATTATATTTAAAGAGGCACAAGAAGAAGCAGTAACAAATTCGCTCTCTTAAAGGAAAAGAAGAGGCCACATACAATTAGAACTGTCAAAAGCGAAAAAAAATGGACTGGGTGTCTATGTTCGTATGGATACGCGTTACAGGGTTCCTTTTTCTTTTTGAGGTACGGTACCCTAAAACGCTGTAAGGGTACTTACAATATTTAAAGCCACACGTAAACTGCAGTTCGCGCGGCGCCAGTCCACATCTGGTAAAGTCGGAGGTCTTCGGAGACCGATGTTTAGTGTCAACTCGGACAATTGACTTAGTTCTGACAAAGTTTCTAGCGTTTCCGTGCTCATTCGATCGTAGTCTAGAACTATATGCTGCAAGAAATAAAATTAATTTATTAATTCGTATTTACTTAATTCATTACAAATTATACGTTCATAGAGCACAGAAAATTGCATTTTCACACTAATATTATACGGATAAATGTTTGTATGTGTGTGTGTTGCGTTCGTTACTCTTTCACGCAAAAATGCACATGTGTTACAGTAATATCTGCGAACAAATCTTAAAGTAAGTTAATTAATTTTATAACTAATATTGTTAATTTGGAATAAAATATGGATAGTTATTTTGGTATACCCCACAAAGTATCATCTGATAATGCATAGCAATTTGAGGCTAAGACTACAGAACAAAGTCTTGAACACTGCAATGTAAAATTCACCTTATTCAGATAATGTAAAATATAAATCGGCTTGATGACAAGTGTTAGAGCGGATATTTTCACGGACATTTTTGACGACAGTAATCAATATAGCTACTCCCGGCTGTACTCATGTGGTTAGTTGACGTATGTAAGTCCGACTACTTCCAAACGCATCCGGAGTCTTTTTCCACAGGGACTCTACTCGCAACGCGTCGTAATCAAGTGATTTTTCATCAAAGATAGCATTGCTACTTACTTTCAATGTAGAGAACGCCATGACGCTGGCGTTACACCTCGACAGTACTGTGTCGTCGAGTGAAGGAACTATGTTGAAAGACAATGACCGCGAATAGTACTCGACATTTTTGTGCTGCAAGGAAACGATTTTTAAGTAGTGTTTACTATATTATAATAATTGAGTCATTACAAATGTGGGAACTGAACTAAACCCAAACGGGTCCATGAATATAATAATAAAAAAACCGGCCAAGTGCGAGTCAGACTTGCGCACCGAGGGTTCCGTACTCGGGTATTTTTTTCAACATTTTGCACGATAAAACAAAAACTATTATACATAAAAATAAATAAAAATCTGTTTTAGGATGTGCAGGTACCTAAAGCCCTTTCATATGATACCCCACTTAGTATAGTTATCTTACTTTGAAAATTGAAACATATTTTAAAATTTTTTTTTCAATGATGTGACGATAAATTCGCGGTTTTCAGATTTATTCCTGTTCTTGACTTGTATAAGACATATCTACCTGCCAAATTTCATGATAGGTCAACGGGAAGTACCCTATAGGTTTCTTGACAGACACGACCGACGGACGGACGGACGGACGGACGGGCGGACAGACAGACAGACAGACAACAAAGTGATACTATAAGGATTCCGTTTTTATTTTTGAGGTACGGAACCCTAAAAAAGAAGATATTTTGTACTTACCGTGTATCGGTCGTTTTCGTTCTTCACTGTCCCCATTTCACAACCCAATAGAGACAGCTTTTGTAAGCAGTGCATGTTCTTGTACAACAAGCTCTCAGTTATTATTCTGAAAATAAAAAAATGTACCGAACTGATAACCTTCTCCTTTTATACACCTCAATCAAACATAATTTTTAGAATCTATATTATAGCTGAAATCTTTGCAAAGTTTAGACATTCCAACTTAGAGATCTTTAGAGCGTACTTTGACTTTACCCAGACCTAAGTTTCAGTTAAAACGAGACAGATTTATGCCAGCGATATAACGCTGTCTCGTTTTAACAGTGTCTTAAGTTTGAGCAAAGTCAAAGTGCGTCCTATAGATCTCAGCCTTAGACTCACCGATTTAGTTTGGCAACTGGTGTATTTGGGCTCTGTAGCATATAAGTTGGCCCGACGAATACTAATTCTTGCAACTTCTGTGTGTCAAAAAACCTAGAAATAAGCGAATAATGAGACTGAGTCATAGGCATAGTTTATAAAATATTTCAATTTGAGGTCCACTCTAACTTGTATCCGAATAAAAAAAAACATCACAACAATACAAGCTGTTTTACACAACTAACAAATCATTTATTAATTAGTTCTTCTCATATCAATCTTCGAAGCACTGTTATAGAGTTCAATCTTATAAAATTCAAAACGTCTCTCTGTGTAAATTATGTAGTAATAATTGAGAAATATAAAGACTCCTGTAGGGTATTATTTAATAATATGATCAAAAGTATAGATAACAGATCTACGTGGAATAAGTATTACTGCAATACTCGGAAGTTGATAAGATTACCGAATAATGTTCACGATTTGAATCGTTAATACGTAAACGAAATGTTCAAAGGTAATCTACTTTCTCTTGAAAGGGAACCAGCGAACAAAAACGCGCTAATGTATGTAAAATGTAAATATATTTCCTAGTACTGGCCAGAGCGATTCGAAAGAAGTTTATCGGATTCGAATGTCAACGTCGAATAGCTAATATAATGAATTTTGATGTATAGAGACAGACATTACTTCACTGAAGTCCATGATTTACAAGCAACCACAAGCTTAGTTTGCTATTTATTTATTAGATAAAAGTTATATGTTTCAGCGGATTATAGCAAAATCAACTTGTGGTTCCTTGAAATAATTTCTGAGGGTCCTATCCGATATAACTAAGGCAACAACTTCTAAGTCTTTTTACCCAAAGGTGTGTAAACACACCGCGCTAATAGGTTTTGTTTTTTTTTTAACCCCCGGCCCAAAAAGAGGGATATTATAAGTTTGACGTGTGTATCTGTCTGTGGCATCGTAGCTCCTAAACTGATGAAACGATTTTAATTTTGTTTTTTTTTTTGTTTGAAAGGTGGCTTGGTCAGCCGTTTGAAAGTTATCAGCTCTTTTCTAGTTACTGTAACCTTCACTTGTCAGGGTGTTATAAATTTTTAATTTACACTTGTTAATTTATCTAACCAGCCTCAGTACAAAAGAGTTTAGGTTCATTTAACGGTATAGTGTTGATCAAGGATTGGTCTCCACTTCACTGTCGGAGCGTAACGAAGACCAATCCTGGTGTCGATACTCAAATCAACAATGGTGAGAGGTGCAAACTCGTACTAAGCCTACGAAAAAATCTTTTTTTCTTTTTAAGTAGAGGTACCAATGGTTTCGAATGGTTAGATTCAAGCTAGAACGGAGCGCGTATAATCGTTGTTACAGAACTAAAAACCTAGACTCTAGATACCTACTCATCCAGGTGTACAGGGACGGCTAGAGGACACGCAAACGTCTTTACTCCAAGCATTCATATCGATTACCTGCCGTCTTTGTCTCAGACTTTATTGCGTGACTGAAACGTAGGTAATCTTACCCCGGCCTAATACAATATTTAAGTCAGAGATACCTGTAACTTCGTCTCCCCTTGCCTATTGACGTAGATATAAGGGCGAAACACACGTTTTAAGGTGAGAAATCATTCGAAGCTGCCTCCACAATAAAGGTGCGGCGTTCGACACACAACTCACTGGTATGGACACGACTTTACGAATTTACTTTCTTTTTGGGCCACAGCATTCTTGCCTACCCGGCATCCGAAAAGGCAAGAATTACATATTATCATTAAGATATATTAGTATTAAGAGGGCTAAGGCGCAGAATTTAAGATATTTTTAAGATGATTTTGTATACGGTTTAATTCTACAGGAGGGGGGGGGGGGGGGGGGGGGGCGCGTTTAATTTAATAATTATTATGACTGTAACGTTAAAATATTATAACGTTTTAAATGAATAAGAATGTTGCATATAATTAATTTAAAAAAATAAAATGTAATGAATTTAATGGTAGTAGAATTAATGGCTATTTTTAACCCCCGACCAAAAAAGAGGGGTGTTATAAGTTTGACGTGTGTATCTGTGTATCTGTGTGTCTGTGTATTAGGGTTCAGAACCGGGAAATCCCGGTCTCGAAAGTACCGGGAATTCCCGGTTCTTTTGTCAGTAAAAAAGAACCGGGAAATCAATTTGATTTCCCGGTTCTTTCGGTACTTTCGGGAATTAGGGCCTGCCGACATTATTCCTTTGAAAGTATTGTTATTCAACACTTATCTAGTCCTACAAATGACATAACAAAATTTAAAAAAAAATATGTACAATAGTTTGGTTAATGGTCTTTAGTTATGTGGAGTTTTTTTTTTTAAATAATCGTTTATTACGATAAATACACGAACACTATACAATAGTAGCTTCATATAAGATCGTGGATCAACTTCTTTACCTGTGCAACCATGAAAGTAAATCTTACATTTAATAATAGGGAATATATATATGATACACTTTCAAAACGTATTTTATTCTATTTCGACATTCTTTATGAAAAATTCACATGTCGGTAAAATAATCCTAGCCGGCCCTGCGCGGGAGACGCGACGCATACGGCAGGCGCCCTTCAGACGTGGTGGATGTGCGCAATTTTTCCCGCCAATCGCTCTCGATTTACGGAAAATATTTTTTGTGTAATTGTAGCGAAATTATTATTTATAAATTATTGAATAAGGATGATTTGTTTTAGTTTTAAGAAACTTTTATCATCTAAATATTAGTGAACTCCATAGTAAATAGGTACTTAGTAGTGTTTTTTAGAGTTATTTCGTTGTTTTAAATTGTGTTAGGTAGGTACGAAGGTATCATAGTCAAATATCAGGATGCCGAAAATATCTCGACTAAAACGATCTCAACTACAAAAGATTGAAAGCATGAAAATCGCGTAAGTACCTACTTATCTTCCCATATTATTATTACATAAAAATATTGTGCGGCACACTATTTTTTGGCCCGATCCCTGGAATTGAATCCAAAACCTCGTCACCCATAGTGGAACATTGAAACTCCTGACTAACTAGGTACTACTACTTACTATAAACGGCCTCGCCCCCGGCTTCGTACCTAGGTACGGCTTTTTTGAAAATAAATAGGTACGGCCTATGTCACTCAGGAATAATGGTAGCTTTCTACTGATGAAAGAATTTTCAAAATTGGTTCAGTAGTTCCAGAGATTACTTCATACAAACTTTTCTTCTTTTTATTATGAACTAGCTGATGCCCGCAGCTTCGCCCGCGTGGATTTAGGTTTTTAGAAATCCCGTGGGAACTTTTGAGTTCCCAGGACAAAAGTAGTCTATCCGTACCGCGCGACAAAGTCTTTACTTGGTAAATATACCTTCAATATCAAGTTATAACCGACGACAGTTTCTAAATCCCATCCACTTTGGTGATCAGATCCCCTGCAGCATCAGGATTGAGGATCGATCGAATATCGATTAAAAAAAAATTTACTCAAATCGGTTCAGAAATCTTGAAGATTTCGGTATACATAGGTAGAAAAACACAACTCCTTTTTTGAAAGTCGGTTAAAAAAGTAGCCTATGTTACACCCTGATGAATCCTCTACTTGTCTGTGAAAGTCCCGTCAAAATCGGTTCAGCCGTTCCGAAGATTAGCCTTTTCAAACAGACAGACAGACAGACAGACAGACAAAAATTTCAAAAACGTGTGATTCGGTTATGGTATCGTTCAAATAACCATATGAGCTTTATATGAGGTAGTTATTTCGAAATTACAGACAGACACTCCAATTTTATTTATTAGTATATAGATAAACACACACCATTCCTTGTTGCGTCATTCTTGTAAGCAGCTGGGCAAAATACTGTAAGTAGGTACAAGTACTAAGTACCTACCTACCTAGTAACTTCCTACCTACCGACACAGAGTACAATAATGGTCAAAACTTATTTTATAAGTAGGTAGAGGTACCTATAAAAGCACCTCATAGTACGCGACAGGTTGACATGGCAATCGGGTAATGAGCCGCACATCACCCGCGCTATCCCGCACCGGGTTAGCGCTAGGGCTGTGCGGGTGAGTGGGACGTCCCCATCCCGATTGCCATGTCGACCTAGCTATGCTAGTTATAATAACCTACCTCGACCTATCGCCGACTAAAGTTCGCGATAGGTCGAGATGGCAATTGGAATATGAGGCGGGGGGACGCCCCGCACACCTGCGCTCGCCCGCACCGCTCGCTAGCACGGGGACTGTGCGGGTGTGCGGGGCGTCTCCACCCCGATTGCCATCTCGATTTGTCGTGTACTATATACCTTCATAATATTGCAAATTGTACGATAGGTACCTATAGGTGATAGGTAGGTTACTAACAACAGTTTCTTTGTTTACTTTTATTATTTTAGAAAAGCGAATAAAAGACAAGTTTTACAACCAATAGATCAAAATACCGTATTTCCAGAATCAAAGATCGGGCAATCCGAATCTGGGAACACCACCATAACGTGAGTACCTACCTAGTTGATGAATAATAATAAAACGGAAGCTAAAAAAACCGGCCAAGTGCGAGTTAGACTCACGCCCCGAGGGTTCTGTACTCAGGTATTTTTTCGAAATTTTACACGATAAATCGAAAACTATTGTGCATAAAAATAAATAAAAATATAGTAAAGCGATTTCACAATATTATGATACCCGCGATTTCACAATATTATGATACCCCACTTGTTATAAATAGTTACCTTTGAAATTTGAAAATACTAATTATTTCTTGATGGCATAAATTTTTAGGGTTACGTACCTCAAAAGGAAAAACGGAACCCTTTTTTGACCTATCTCATAGCCAGCGTTTGCAAATCTAAGCATACGTAGGGACTGACAGACAGCGGGACGCGACTTCGTTTTATAAGTCTATGTAGTGATGACGCAGAGTTTTCGCGGCAGCTTATGAAAGTGGCAGAGGCGGCAAATAAATAAAAAAGACAGAATAACTTGAGTGTTTTTTAAAGCAAAACTTCTTTACCGGTTTCAGAAATAGTTAGTACTTAGTATAATATACTATATAGTATTATGTCGAAATATATAGCCCAATTATTAAGGCAAATTTTAGGGAAACCTGTAAATACATTACATAGTTCTGATTAATATCATCCCCGACTCACACTTGACCGGTTTTTTTCTTATTGGATCTATCTTACATGTAATTCTTTGGTGATTTTGTAATTTAATGGGTATATTTTATTTACTTTTTGAGAAACAATATGTGTGGCATAGAGTAGTATTAGTGTGTACTTTTAACGTACTTACGCATATTTGCTAGGTTGTGCTGGCGGATAATCTCAAGATAGCAGATGTTAAAGGTACGTAAAAACATTACTCACTTTTCTTAAAGTTGAGAGTGCTGATTTTTATGTACATATGTTTCTTGAGTATAAAAATGTAGAAATTAAGACTCCAGAGTAAAAGGAGTTTGATTAAAGTTATTTTTTGCAAGCTTTAAAGCGTCTGGCGGAAATAGCCGCCGACAGGAAGTATTTTACAATATTGAAAATTAACAATATTTTGTAAAACATACAATCAGCACTTACACTTTAAGAGAAATGAGTAATATTTTTACATTTGGTACCTATAGCAGCTGATATCTGTATATTGACCGTCGGCAAAAGCTAGCAGCTATATGTGTACGATAAAAGTACACGCTAACACTACTCTATCCCACACAGGACATAAGTAAGGTTAGGTGGTCCTGGCATCTCGCTCTATGAGTATTTTTTTCCAGTTTGAATGAGGATATCAATAGACAAGATGAAAGCTTACACATGGAAACCACAAATAGCGCTTGTAAATATTTCACTGATATGACCAATCAATCCGGTGTTGAGAATGAAAATGTGGTACGTAAAAGTATTAAAATTTCGACGAGAGATACAAATTATAGATACCTACTTGACTCAAATAAATGTTTTTTGGGTTGCTGGTAATGCATACGACATCCATCTAAACGTTATTCACTGGTTAGTTCTTTTTATTTGAAAAAATTGGGGAGCATATTTTAAATCGATATTTTTCTGAATATATATATCTAGACAGATCGATCAGTGTAATCTATCAAGGCACAGCTGGGCGGATCGGGCTGAAATTTGCCATACAGATAGCTAATATTATGTAGACATTCATTAAGAAAGGGCTTCTGAAAATTCATTAGACCCCCCTAAAGGGGTAAATAGGGGTTTAAAATTTACTTACATTTTAATAACTTAATTTAATTAACTAAATTATTGTTGCCCTTAGGGCTTTCACATCTAAATTGACTTCTGAATTCTTTTAAGTGTAGGTATTTTGTAAATTTATTCATAACTCACAATCTGCACTCTCACTCGGCACTGTGGTCGAAGTTATGAGTGAAATTTAAAAATAAAATAATAATATCTAAATCACTGATTAATTTTTTGAATCAGATTTAATTTTCAGTAACGAGTTAAATAATTTTCTGTGTTAAAATAAACTGATGAAAATCACTAATACTGCCCCACTTTTATAATACCAAACATATTACATTTTCATATATTTTATTAATTCACTAGCTGATGCCCGCAGCTTCGCCCGCGTGGATTGGTCAGATCCCCTGCAGCATCATGATTGAGGAGTTGGACTCCAAATTTTTTATGAAACAATGTCGCAAAGTTCCTCTATCGATTAAAAAAGAAATGACGCAAATCGGTTCAGAAATCTCGGAGATTTCGGTGTACATAGGTAAAAAACACAACTCCCTTTTTGAAAGTCGGTTAAAAAAGTAGACTATGTTACTCCCTGGTCAATTCTCTATTTGTCTGTGAAAATACCGTCAAAATCGGTTCAGCCGTTCCCAAGATTAGCCTTTTCAAACAGACAGACAGACAGACAGACAAAAATTTTAAAAACGTGTGATTCAGTTAAAGTATCGTTCAAATAACCATATGACCTTAATATGCGGTAGTTATTTCGAAATTACAGACAGACACTCCAATTTTATTTATTAAAATATATGCTTTTTATTACCCCTACAAAACCATTTTTATTTCACACCAACCATCCTTGTGTTTAAATTCAATTAATCTAGTTTGTTAACATGATCTTATTTATATACCTATTGCATTTAAGTGGGAGATCCTGAGTTCGATATCAAGCCCCCGATCGAGTCAGTATTTTACAATTTCCAAATTGGCTCAGGTCTGAACTCTGAACGGGTAGGACACTGGTTTACATATTATTATCCTTTACCCTTTTTAGGGTTGCGGCCCTTAAAAGGAAAAACGGAACCCTTATAGGATCTCTTTGTTGTCTGTCTGTCCATCTGTCCGTCTGTCCGTCGTGTCTGTCAAGAAACCTATAGGGTACTTCCCGTTGACCTAGAGACATGAAATTTGGCAGGTATGTAGGTCTTATAGCACAAGTACAGGAATAAATCTGAAAACCCTGAATTTGGTTACATCGTTTAAAAAAAAAAATTAAATGTGTTTTAATTTTCAAAGTAAGATAACTATACCAAGTGGGGTATCATATGAAAGGGCTTTACCTGTACATTCTAAAACATATTTTTATTTATTTTTATGAATAACAGTTTTTGATATATCGTGCAAAATGTTGGAAAAAATACCCGAGTACGGAACCCTCAGTGCGCGAGTCTGACTCGCACTTGGCCGGTTTTTTCAAATGTCAATTGACGGATAGAACTTAAATGGCAAGCACTTTCTTAAATTTTATGCATTATAGCACGATTCAATATTAACTCTGAATTAAGTCAAAGTACGCTTCACATCGTCACTTACTACCTACTGCTATTCACCAGGTGAGATAGCAAACAAGTGCTAATTTATAATTCAATAAAAAATATTAATTCAGGTCATTTACGATATCAACACACATTAAATTTTCTCCATTGCCGCTTCTAACACGCTTTTGCTCTATGGAAAAAAAAACCAACCGAGTGCGAGTCAGACTCGCGCACCGTCCCAGGGTCCCGTACTCGGGTATTTTTTCCGACATTTTGCCTAATAAATCAATCACTATTATGCATAATAAAAAAAACCCCCACCAATACTAAAAATAAAAAATAATTTAATTTTTTATCGAACATATTATTATGTATACAGGAGTAAATGTAGTTCTATAGTATCATTTTTTGGATAGTAAATTAAATTGCTTTTACTATTTAGTGTTGGTGGTTTTTTAAGTTTTTTATATATTTTTAGGGTTAAGAAAAAACGGAACCCTTATAGGATCACTTTGTTGTCTATCTGTCCGTCCGTCCGTCGTGTCTGTCAAGAAAACCTATAGGGTACTTCCTGTTGATGTACCTAGAATCATGAAATTTGGAATTTTGAATGAATATTTTTTCTTTGTGATGTAACCTCAAATTCACGGTTTTCGGATTTATTCCTTTATACTTGTACTATAAGACCTACCTACCAGCCAATTTCATGATTTTAGGTCTACGAGAAGTACCCTATGGATTTTCTTGACAGACACGACAAACGGACACACAAACAGATAGACAGACAGTCAGACAACAAAGTGTTCCCAGAAGGTTCCGCTTTTCCTTTTGAGGCACGGAACCCTAAAAAGCTAAGCGCATCGGTGCTATGTCGTTTCTCTTTAGTCCAATGTTGAGGTTGTTAACTTAGTAGTGCGGGTCTTCTCCGTTTGGTCGGAACGGCCAAGCGGGGGTACGGGCCTCGAGGCATGGCCTCCTTACCCGGGTGAGGCGCAGGGCAACATTGTACCCTGGTGGTGATCTTTTAGCCGGGATTTCACCGGCTAGGGCCTGCCACCTTGGCTTACGGCCCTAGTGGGCTTCTTTATATATCCGGTGTTGTTAGTCCGGGATTGGTCTCCGCGCGACGGCGGCTAGAGTTCGCTGTCGAGCGCGGAGACGGGGTCATATCCGGTGGATCTTGCGTCGTCGTAGTCGTCGTCGCTTAGGTCGGCTGCGTGCCGCGGTGGGGATGGCGATCGCAGGAGCTCACGAGGTAGTTGACGCCCGGTCGGCGGTCGAGGGATGAGTGGAGCGATGTAACTTGTTAACTTGGTTGACCTGTAGCCGTAGTACAGTTTACCGCCACTAGATGGCGGTAAAAATTAAAGTAAATTAATGTCGAGGTGTAGAGGGGCGCAGAGGGAACCAAATGCTCGAGGCCATTCGAAACTTGGAGCGTCTTTTGTACTAATGTAAGGATTGAAATGGTTTACTATGCAACAAAATAAGATATCGTTGGAGTGATAAAAGTTTAGATGCGCTTTTGTTTTTAAGGTCCTATTATAGTGAGAGAGCAGAAAGCTTTTAAAAAGCTATACCTACTTGCAATAAGTTGGCTATAAGTTTTAGCCACATTTTATGAATACTTAGAAGGAAATATATTATGTTCATTTATATTTTGTTAAAAATGTTTTATTTTATTTGATTTATTTAAAAATGTTTACGATAATTCTAAATGTTTGAGGAATCTAAGATGACTGCGTAATTTTTATTAGTAATAACTATCTAAAATGGTAAAAATTACGCAGTCATCTTGGATTACTCAAACATTTAGAATAGTAATAAGTTATTACTTAATTACTTAACCAGAAGACTGATTTATTTTTGACTGATTTATAATTATTTTTAATACTAAGTACGTATTTATGTATGACAATAGAAAATAGAAGCAAAATATGAAAGACTTAGTGATTGATTCTAGTTTTATTTTATTTTTAAACTCACACAATATTAGTTCCAATAAAAAATACTTTTAAAGCGTATTGTGGTTTACTTTTATGAGTTCTAAAGCGTAAAACTTGTTTTATATAAAAAAAAACTACGAAGAAACCGAAAATACCGAAAGAACCGGGAAATCCCGGTTCCTTTGGGTAAAAGTACCGAAATTCCCGGTTCTCAAAAAAGGACCAGTTCCGTAAACCCTACTGTGTATCTGTGTATCTGTGTATCTGTGTATCTGTCTGTGGCATCGTAGCGCCTAAACGAATGAACCGATTTTAATTTAGTTTTTTTTGTTTGAAAGGTGGCTTGATCGAGAGTGTTCTTAGCTATAATCTAAAAAAATTCGTTCAGCCGTTTAAGAGTTATCAGCTCTTTTCTAGTTTTCTTGTAGAAAAGAAGGTTAGATAACTGTTAGGTTCATAATATTATGTCAATAGACAAATGTCAAGCTGTCAAGATGGACGTTGCCTAAATACATAATTATTTATTTGAAAATGATGTTTTGGAAAACTCAAATACTTTGGATCGTCGGGGGTGTTATAAATTTTTAATTTACACTTGTATTGTATTTATTTAATTCTACAGGGGGGACATGTTCACTTTGGGACCAAACCTCTTTAAATAAATTTGATACAAGAAAGAATTGTATTATGACATCTTCAATGACGTCAATCAGTTACGCATGATTAGATAGTTATACGAATATATTATGCAGTATTGCTAGTTATACGAAATTACATAGATACAACCGACGCATGTAATCTCGTTACACTGGTACAGCATAAATAGCACGCGTCATTACGTAAAAATTATCATATAAGCAGATTAGAAAACCATAATTTTTTAATGGTTTCGTTATCTTATCCTTCCTTTGTGTCGTAATTGTACCACCGTTGCAGCTAAAGAGCTAAAAACATTCTAAAGCTTCAAAGTTTTTTGAATAATTTATTACTGTATTTTTACGCGCAGCGCACACCTACAGAGAAGAATGCAACCGAGGCGCAGCGGTTTTTTTGGTAATGGTTTGAAAGTAGTAGATACAAAACAAGGAGGTCCAGCGGCAAAACGCACACCTACGACCGCTGCTCGTCGTTTGAATTGCCGCTGCTATGCCAAAGTAAACAAGTCATAATTAAAAAACACGAATGCCCTACAAAAAACCAAACTAAAACGTAAAAAATCACATTTGAAAATTCATAGCCAGAGTCACTTGGGACGATGTAGGATTCTACCTCTTACATCTAAATCTTTTTAGAACTCACATACATGCTGTAGGTATACATACTCGTACATACATGAACCCTGAAAACATTTTACTCCCTTTTTTCTCCACTCCACTCCCTAGGTGTGTAGTGCGCTTTATGTTTGCCTTCACTAGTCCGTTTAGGTATCTACATAGCAGGCAAGTTCCAGTACAAATTCAAAGTTCATTCTCCGAAATACGAAAGTAGCATTGCGACATTTTATTACAAACTCATAAACATAAACAGCTGCCGGTAACTGGTACCTTCGATACGGTATCTCAAGTATTCGGATTCCGGAAATGTCAAGGCAGCGAAAGGTAGCAGTATCTCTACCTATTCCGTATTGAGTTACTGAGACTAGACTTATTTTTGCTTCCTTAGAATAATATATAGGGTTCGTCAGTACAACGAGGAACCCTTAGGCAACGCTCACATGCGTTTTCGTACGAATTTCAGTCGTGCGAGCACGTACGAAAAAGCACGAACGATCCCGATCTTTCAAGTATATTAAAATATGTTTACATAAATTTACTGTAATATATATTATATTACTTATTATATTTTATTTAAGCATTTACATAAGTCCTGCCTACTATTTTTGTTGTACCTATTCTTCTTTTATAACTTCTCCTACTGCCGAGGGTCACTGGTAGAGAGAGATCTCTAATAAAGATTAGTGCTTCCTTGTCCATTTTTTTAACCTTTATATTTTTTGGTACAAATAAAATAAAATAAAAAGTATTCACGAGCGCTCAGACTGGGTACGACTGACTCATATGTGTACGACTTTGCATCCAGTGTAGCGCTCCCACACTAGTTAAGGATAGGGATCGTATGTGCCTTTTCGTACGTGTTCGCACGGCCGAATTTCGTACGAAAACGCATGCATAGTGAGCGCGGCCTGCTGTCTGTGTCAAAGCTATTTAAAAAGAAACTATAATAGCTGTAAAGATGATTTAAAACAGATATAGAAACGTATTGTTCCTACACAGCAACATATTTTAATTTTAAAATTTTCGAGAATCTCCTAACATGAAAAAGTTTTTAGCAAGTATATCTACGGAACCCTATAGCTTATACGTGTCCTGATACGCACTTGACCAGTTTTTACATTGACGTCATCGAATATTATAACACTAACAACAGTGTTATATCTGTGACTCCAAGTCAGATTTATCTAATCTATGTCTACATTCCCAGACATAAATATTGTGACAATTTTCTTTATTCAGATACAAGTTAGCCCTTGACTGCAATATCACCTGGTGGTAAGTGATGATGCAGTCTAAGATGGAAGCGGGCTAACCTGGAAGGGGTATGGCAGTTTTTTAAACCCATACTCCTTTAGATTCTACACGGTATCGTACTGGAACGCTAAATCGCTTGACGGCACGGCTTTGCCGGTAGGGTGGTAACTAGCAACGGCCAGAATAGAAGAAAGAAGATAGATAGACAGTTGCACTCACTGTGGTAGGACATAGTTCATGAAATTATCCAGGTCCTCCCCGCAGTTGTCGATGTAAATGTGCAGTTTCCTTGTGTACCTCCTGAACAACCGAGTCACAAAGAGGTTCTTCTCTAGATGCTTCACTCGTAGCTTCAGTGTCTCTCTGATGGAAAAAGATACACTTGTATGTCATATCGCTGTCTATCCATCCATCCATATGATAAATGCGAAAGTGTGTTTGTTAGTTGGTTTATTGGTTTGTCCTTCAATCACGTCGCAACGGAGCAAAAGATCGACGGGATTTTTTGCATGGCGTATAGTTAAAGATTTGGAGAATGATATAGGTACCATAAAAACAAAGAGTTGAGAAATTGATGAATACTTTCTTAAGGCTTCTTAGCTGACCTTTAAAAGTTATAATATGGTACTGTGTAATGAACTTAAGAAAGTTGTGAAACAGGCGAGGAATTGACAAACATTTTGTTTGTGGACTGTCATATAATCAAAATGCAAAAGGTTTTTTAGTGAAAAGATAATTGGATTAAATTAATTAAAAATCTAGTGACCCAGCTCTCTAAATGAGAGAAAAAAAATTATATTTCTGGTATAGCACTTTCTCTGTGTGTTAATCATCTTAATTTTATTATGTAAATTATTGTAAGCTAGAAACTGCTGAATTTTGATGTGTGCGAAAGCAAAAAAAAATATCTAAATGTTCTTTTATTAATTGCATAATGGTGTTGACCAGTGCAATAATAAGCTTTATGACTACCGAAAAATTCAGGTTTTAAAATAACAGGCTTGTAAGCAAAAGGATAGGTAACAATATTAAATTTTTACTTTATTGAGATAGTGTGCAATTACATTAGCTCCAATAACTGTTATCATCATTATCATCACGATCAACTCTTCACTGGCCCACTACTGAGCATGAGTTTCTTCTCATAATTAGCAGTGTTTAGGCCACAGTTCACCACGCTAGTCCAGTGCAAAATGGCAGAGTTCAAATACCTTTGAGAACATTACGGAGAACTCTCAGCTCAGATGTGCAGGTTTCTTCACGCATTTCCCTTTACTGTTAAAGTAACACTTTACTGCTTAAAACACACATATAACTCTGACAAGTTAAATATTCATACCCAGGATTGAACTGTCGTTCTTCTGAATAGCTGATGCCTTAACCACAAGGCTATTACTGCTCTCAGAAGTGTTATAATATAAGGATGTCTTACTTTCGTCCTTCGTATAACAAGACTGCGCTCCGCCAGTGGCGACAGGTGGACAGTGCCGCGAGCGCATCCTCCGTGCTCAGATGATCCAGCACGCATCTGAGCGGGAGGAGAGGCAGACTGCCCCATCCCGCCGACATCTGCCAACAAAACAAACACTCCTTTGCAATCTTCTTCATTTATTTTCAACTGGAATACAAGCTGAACCTGGTGGTAAGTTATGAGCAGTCTAAGGTAAAAGCGGCCTGGACGAGTATAACAGTTTTCATTGAGCCCGTACTAAACATAAAAATATATTTATTTTAATAAAGTTATGAGAAATCTAAGATGGAAGCAAGCTATTGGGAAGGGCTATGGCAGTTTTTCGAATTCTATACTCATAAAAATGTTTTTTTTTTTTAGTACAGATCAAACAAATTCTTACTAAGTTACAATCACTAAAATAAATAATTATTTTAATTAATAGGCGATGCGCAACCACTGCTTTATAGTTCTCAATTAAATTCTTTTTAATTAAGTAAATAAGTAAGTACTTTGAATAATAATTACAGCTCAGTAATTAGGGGCGTAACAAATTATGTTCGGATAGCAATACACACAAACGAATGTATTATTTCTTTCCACGAGAACATCAAAACAAGACGAAAAATCAGCTGTTTATCAGTTAGCTTACAATATAAAGGCGTGACGACGTAACAGCTGTTTTATAGAAAGTAGGCTAAATAAAAATCTAACTGCGTAAAAAACATTGTTGACTCAATACATACGAAACCATGCATAATTTAAAATACTAATGATTAGAGAATTCAACACTATAGATTTGGGATCTGAACTGAACAACTATAATTCAATTTTTAATCAGAAACAAAGGTCACAGGAAACGAAATTTCGATGTTTTGGTTTTTTCTTACGAGGGCTTACCTACAATTCCTTTGATGAATCTCACATAAAATTAATACAAAAACGAAATTACAGTATTTTCTCACCTCAATTATTTGCGTGAAACACACAAATCGAAATTAAAACACTACGAAGAGAGACAAAATTGACCACCGACCACCGATCAACTTCTTTCTTCTCTTGCCAAATTCTCGACGGACGAATTGAATTTGACATTTATAATTTTTTGACGTATGGACTAAATTGACGCAAGGAAATGGACCCACTACTCACTACGCGTGGATTGGTTGATAATGGTGGCAGAGAAACTCGTAACTGAACTTCTCGTAACAATAAGACAATCAATTATTTTATTTATTTTATAATTTTTGTCTCGCTTCACAATGTAGTAAAAATCCATACGATGAATAGTCAGTGTATGGCTTCTTGCTATCAACGATTCGATTTTTGTCATGTGAATATTATTTCGCTAGGTATATTCTAAGTTTTCTTTTTCCATTCTGTGGCGAATCAAAGTTGCCACCACATATGTAAGAAAAAGAAGTTTGTTTTTCATTTTGCAGTATTTGAATTATTCGGGCATGTCTTTATTGTTGCGTTTCAAACAAGAGTAAATGATTGGTCGTTACGACCAATCATTTCGCAAATAAAAGGCATGCAATGGATCGTCATGATGTAAATGAGGCCCTTAAGGGATAATTTAAACGAGTTGTAAAGTTACGGGTTGCATTTGTAATCTAAAAAAAATTATAAAAATATTTTTTACCTTGGTAACATTTTAAAATGGCGGCCAAAAATCAATTTTGAAATGAAAATGACAGATGATTGTTTGATTTGTTTGTCGCAGTAATTTGTAAAAATATTTATTAAAATAATTAACCAATTGTGTATTAAAATTCGAAATTCATAATGAACTTACAATCAGCTATCGGGTGCAGTATTTAGTGTAGAGTTGTTTTTTGTATCGGTGCGTAGTTGCAGTTTCTATTGTGATCGATGATGTAAGCTTGCCGAAGGAATTCGTGCGCGGTTCATTGTTCCGTCTTTTTTGAATATTCGCAATGGAGGGTGATAATATGGGTATCGGTAATCATGAGAAGGAGGAGCACGAGAGCAGCTCCCATTCAACGCCACACGAGCACAAATCTTTTGCTGAATTTGCGAAGGATAAATTGGACAGTGGTGAGTTGCTTAAACAATATATTTATAGTTAAAGGCTATATTTTTATCAGTTAAATGGATCTTTATGGTATATAAAGACTCGTTTTTACAATTCATAAGCCCTAAAACTAATAAAGTCGTCAAATACTTTGTACTAAATCTGTAGGATTTGTGTACAAATTATTCAGTGTAACAACTTTTGTTTACAAACTATGTTATATGTACTTTTAATGCTCTTTAAATTATTCCTTGACCTTGATTTGAATCGATTACTTCACTGATGTAACATAACATCTTTTTTAGGCTTTTACATTTTATTACTTACAGATAGTAAAAATTCAACTTCATTTCACCATTTGAATAACATTTACAAACTGAACATATTTTGTTTGTCTAATTTCACTTAAAATAGTTAAGCAATTCTTTCTTAAATCTTAATACTTACTAAGTAGGTACCTGCATGTACTATTTGACTTTTTTAGATATTGTACTTTTAATGCCTGCCTAAATAAAATAAATTAGCTGATAGCTGTACGCTTCACACTCCATTTTTTGGGTTCTACACAGCCCAAAGCGTACAACGGAGCCCTATTAATGTCACTCTGCATTGTGATGTATATGTGTAATCTCTGTCCGCGTGCCACAGGTCTCTAGCTCATAGTATTGAGTAGTGCTGTAACTTGTAATGAGTTACAAACCTGTAACTTTGGTATGTGATGTAGAAAGTTGACCCAAAACCCAATATTGGATTAAAAATTCAATTAAATTATTTTTCAAGCATGTGCGGTATTATTGTCTTGAGTTCGTTGAGTTAAAGTACGAATATATTTTTTATCTTATCTTTAAATAAATGAAAGAAATGGGGCTCATCAATGTTGCCAGTTCTAGAGAATTTTTGTGACAGGGTCTATCTCAAAAACAAAACTACAATTCAAAAAGTAGTTTATAAGCTGTGACATAAACATAATGGTTATTCACAAAATTATTTACGGAACCATAAAATAGTGAGCCAGTCATTATTATTTCTCTCTCTATAATATTAGCTCAAATCATTATCATTCTAGCTGGCAGGGAGCTGC
Organism: Maniola jurtina; assembly: GCF_905333055.1. Classification (NCBI taxonomy): domain Eukaryota; kingdom Metazoa; phylum Arthropoda; class Insecta; order Lepidoptera; family Nymphalidae; genus Maniola; species Maniola jurtina. The sequence continues at coordinate 2,736,118 of NC_060033.1, forward strand.
GAAGACGTCTTCCAATGGCAGGTCAGCTGGGAGCTCACCTGATGCACCCAAGACGATTGCTGCTACACTCCACGCCCACACAGCAGACAGATGTTGTCCTCATATTTCCAAAAGGTAAGTAAGCTTATTTTAAGCCTTATACAAGTTTTTTTGGTTTTTTTTAATTTGGGTTGTTAAACTGGTAACAATCATTGATCTTAAAGTTAGATGAGTAATAGTACATTGCATAAATGTGATTGCAACCTTCTTGAAATGACCACAGCATGTGTAAAAGAGAAGCTAAAACTACAAAATAATTGTTATATATGTTGCCGTAAGTATTCTTTTGTTTGGAATTTCAGTCAAAAGTGCTTTTGAATAAGGTTGCTGTCAAAATCATATGTGGCCTAGAACTAAATTAAATAATTCAATAAATCTGAGCACCCCTGTTCCATACAATCTTTTCATTTCAGTTAAAAGTGCTCTTGAATCATGTCTGCAGGCAAAATCGTATATGGCCCAGAGCTAAATCTGAGCACCCCTTTTCCATACCAGTCTGTCCTACCCTATGGATTATTTTAGTAAATCAGGAAGCCAGAACCACCAAGAAAATTGTTAACAAAGGTTGACTATGTGAAGCTGAATGAAGGGACAACAGAATGATTTTTATATTAATTTAATTATTGATCATCGTCATAATCATCACTATCTTCACCACCATAATACTTCATCATCGAATCATTCATTTTGTGAATACATTCTGTACAATGATAATTATTATAAATTACGATGCAAATAATCACCCTATCATGAAAACGATGTATGATAGTGGAATAGTTCATCTCAAGCAGTAAGCTACCTACTTGTGCAAGATCACTAGTAGATTCTAAAATCATGATCAAACCAATAGATTCTCGAATTTTCTCTAACTACAGTGCCTCTGTATATCACAAAAAAGGGTTGCTTATAAATCAGACCAAGTAGAAGTTGGCAAGGCAATTTGGCACGTGAACGCTTATTTAACTTTGCCATTTCACGACGAATGCAGCAAAAAGATAGGGAAGACAAATTGAGGCTAACTTTTTGTTGTGTTTTGTTATTATTTTCTACTAATATCTTATTTTGTTTGACCTTGAATAAGAGTAAAAGCGAATAGCCATAGTGTGGGCTATTTTAAGCCGTGATTGTCTAGACTTTAGAGGTTAAGACGTGGGCGTAATATTCAAAACTCTGACTCAGCTACGTGCGTTTTAAGCAAATAAATGTCACTTCAAAAGTGAAGAGGATTTCAGAGGATAGAGCTGAGAGAGCCGCTTGGGTATAGAGTTTTGTTGTCGTAGTTGCCATGCAGTAGGTCTTCCGCACAATCGATTATGGCGTGAACCTTTGCCTGTAATATGGTGGCGTAAGTCCCCAGGCTGCGATAAAGATCGGTCCTGGGTTTCTCTATAGATTCCTTAGCCTACGTCACTACTTGACTTGGAACTATCGGTAAACCACTTGAAGCTGCCCAACTTCCAAGTGATTTGATTTTCAACCAGTCATCCCTATCAGTAATCTCTACAGAGTAGAATCTCTGAAAATGTTATTTTGGAGTCAAAGAGTCAGAAGGCATCCCTAAAACGTATCTCGAGCACTGAGTCCTGTAGCGTTCTCATTGCCCGGGAAAACCAGTTCATCTCCCCTTGGACCATGATCCTGTAAATACTGACTTTCGCCTCCGTTTCCAAGTGAATGTGCGGTAAGTTGAATATGGCATCCAAGGCCGCACATAGCTCCAGTTATAAGTAGGCTAGCGGTCCTTTGAATGCTGAGCCTGCTCTGGGTCGTTTTCTGCATCATTTTTCTACACTAGACTACAGACATGATGATTGTCTGGTCGTAGGCCTGCCAGACAGCATGCTGCTATGGCTGCTGCAGAAGCTGCGCGGGAGTCGGCCGCGGCTGCGCGTGTGCGTGCGTCAACACGCGTCCTCGCAGTGCGCAGCCTTCTACATCACTGCTGATGACGATGTGTGAGTTCTTCATATACATTTCGCCCTTGCTGCTTCCTCTGATCAGATTAGGATATGATGCTGATCGATTTGTACACAATCTCTAAACTAAATTTCTCTAAAGTATAATTTCTTTTGAGAATAAATTCTTTAACTACAATTTCAACTTGACGTCAAATATAGTAAAGAGAAACCCCGGTCGAGTGTGAGTCGGAAGGGTTCATTGTATACGGACCGACAGACCGCAGAGTGACATTAATAGGGCTCCGTTTTTACCCTTTCGGTACGGAATCCTAAAAATTGATAAAATTATAGGCATGTTAAACACAAACAACTAACTAGTCCCAAAATGGTAGCTAATTGATCTTCCTCTTTTGTTTGCACCAGTGCAGCGGTTCAATTGCAGTAAAATGACAGCTACAATGTCGCGATCGCAATCACCTCTGATTGGTAGAAGCTTGCTCACTATTGGCGTATTGAATACCATACATTCAGCCAATTACAACAATTGAGATTGTAATAATGACTCACGCAGTTTTTACGCAACCGACTAGCAGTATACTCTATTTCACAGAACATTGTAATATGTACTTCAATATATTTTCGCCAACAGTCTCTTACAAACTGCAGAAGAGATCCACCTACCGATGTTGCTGAAGCCAGAATTTGGTGGAGGGTACAAGGAATTTACCGTACGGGACATGCATTGCTTTCAAAGGGTAAGTTTATTGATGTTTCCTGACCATCACCAGACCAGGCTTTCCAGCCCAAAATTTAGAAAAAAGTAGATAGAGAGAAGTAGATTTTAGATAAAAGTAGTTGAAAATTCAGTTACCAATCTCGACAGAATGACAACATACGTACAAATAAAACTCTTCGGTTGAAGATTAAACTAATGTAAAGTTTTTTGAACAAGTAATTTTAAAAGTTCTCAAAAAACCACGACTGAGGTTTGCACTACATTTCTTTCAGCCCGCACATTAAAGCGTATAAAATTCGTCATTTTCATTTTTTGAAAATTTTATGTAGGTACCCAGTGACATTCGCGCCATCAAGACAAATATAATGACGTATCGTTTATTAAAATGGGCTTTGCCGTTGAGTAGTTACGAGCGGACATAGAAACGGATCATACAGGTCAAACGTATAACCCTTCTTTGGGCTTCGACAGTCGGGTAAAAATAAAGGATGCTGACAATGCTAATCCCACTTCTGATGATATTTCAGCTTTCTTCATACAGTATTTCGTCACGCGAAGAAAGCTAAAACTGACTTTCAAAAGTTGTTTGTCTAACCTATATTAGTGTTTTGTATAGTGCAGCGACTAGTTACAAGGCCGCATATAAAATGTTGCCCTCAAAAGCTTGGAGTGTTTTGACATGCCCTCACTGAATACCGTTGTTAATTAGTGTCTCGCTAAATACTGTGCCTGTAGTTCGAATTTAGGTATAGGTAGACATTTTGTAACCTCGTTTTATACAGATAACGGCAGCAACTTCGTCCGCATGGATTTAGATTTTTCAAAAATTCAGTGGGAATTTTGTGATTTTCCGTGACAAAAAGTAGCATAATTTGTCCGTGTCTGAGATTCAAGCTAGTTATTTATCTCTGTACCAAATCTCAAAGTTGGTCAATCGGATGGAACTGTAAATAACTACCTAAATAAACTTTTATTTATTTATTTAAAAACCCACATAGTTACATTTTTCTTATTTCTCTAGCCTCGCATAAATAGCCTATTGATATTAATTTGGTTATCCAAAAAGTTCTGAACGAAACCAAATTCTAAGCACTTCTTGCTGAGTCTCACAAGATTCTAGGCATTTTCTGCCTAATTTCAATTCGATCGATAATAATACAACCATTACACGACTCAAGGGAGCGCTAAATCCGTCCTTCGATATTTGAAGTGGAAGAAATTCATCAACGAAATCGCCGACTCGAGTCGAGACCTTCTCAGGTCAAGATCTCCGCATTGTTTCCAAGGGGCGTACCTAAAATTCGAATTCCTCCAACTTTATATTTTACTAGCGCCCCGCCCCGGTTTTGCACGGGTACAATGAAGATACCAATGTGGTGTCAGTGTGGTTATCCATACCATATTATTATTATAAATGCGAAAGCGTGGTCTGTCTGTCTATCCGTTTGTCTGTTTGTTTGTTAGCTTTTCACGGTCCAACAGTTTAACCGATTTTGATGGTACTGAGTTAGTTTACATGCCGGGGAGGGCAATAGGCTAACTTTTATCCCGGAAAATCGAAGAGTTCTCACGGGTTTTTTTAGGAACCTAAATCCACGCGGACGAAGTGGCAGGCATCATCTACTTTTGTTATGTTTCAAAACAAAGAGCATTTTCGATGAAAGCTCTCAGTCGGCTTGATTTCTTCCGACATCTTGAACAGTTACCGTCTAGTTTCAAAAGAACACAAAACTATAGACGTATAATCCTTCCTCTTGAATCACTCTATCTATTGATGAAAACCGCATTAAAATCCGTTACTTAGTTTAAAAGATCTAAGCGTACAGACAGATGGACAGACAACGGGAAGGCGGGTAGCGACTTTGTTATATCCTAGGTAGAGATAAGTAGCTACGATGTAAATTGTAAACGAGTAACATTTTTCAACGAGTGATGGTTCAACGGTGAAGGAAAACATCGTGACGAAACCTGCATGCTTGTCTATGTTCTCGAAGTTGTGTGAAGTCTGCCAATCCGCACTTGGCCAGCGTGGTGGTCTATGGCCTAAATCCTTCTCAGTCTGAGAAGAGACCTGTGCTCAGTAGTGGGCCGGCAATCGTTTGATGATAATTGATGATGATGATAGGTAACTGAGTACCTACGATAGTTTCCTAAAATAGGTAGGTACTATTTATTTGCGTTCGACCTGAAAATTGTTGAGTTGCGTGCTAACCAAAATGCCCTCTACGTCGCGTCGTCCCTAATATTTCACCCTCATAGCCTGCAGAATACATTTGGAATCCATTAATAAACTAGCATTCTTACGAACGGTCGAAAATGTTGAAATCTATGAGGCTTTCGTATTAACTGAAATAAATAGTTATTTATGACCTTTCGCGTAGGTACTAGGCAAGGGCTTCCAAGACGGTAAAACGGCGTGATGGCAAGCATATTTATAAGCAATCCTTTACCTCTAGACTTTTGACTATAACGGGAGAGTATAAGCTAGAGATGGACCATATGAAATCATACAAAAAAAAATCATATGAAAATCTTTTCATATGTAACACTTGCTGTTTTAATTTAATTTTAACACTTGTAAGATTTATTTAAAAGAGGTGTCCCTGACAGACAAAATGACGTCATGATAAATCCAATATGGCGGGTAAGAAAAAAACGATGGTGCTGAAAAAATGTTTGAACAATGGATGCCGTTAGCAAGATATTTAATTCAGAATACAGTTTTATAGAGTCATGCTGCTTCCATAAGATACCCATATGAAGCATGAATTATTCAACTTTACCCATATTTGAGATTCCACTACAATCAGACATTCGTTCTTGGTATAAAATGTGGGATATTTATAGGGTGAGCATTTTATTTACAGCTTATAGCTTCCATTAGTAAAATCCGATGTGCTTAATCATTTTTATCTTTGGGACTGTTGATAGGCGTTGTTAGGTTGTTGTTATATACCTACAAACTACAGAGCTTTGATGTATTTAGGTAAATTGCTGCTTCAGTATGAATTTTTTGATTTTATAATTTGACAACTTATGGGTTGATACATTTTGTCATAACTGGGTGCAAATTAGGTACCTACCATGTTTAGAGATAAAATTGGCGAAATATGATTGTGTTAGTACCTAACTATTGATTTTAGTTTCGTGCCATTCTACCATTCAAAGTTTAAATTGGGTATTCTGTATACGGAATTGAACACGTTTCTCATAGCTAACTGCTAAATGACACTTTGCAACGCACGTGTTTACGTAAGCCTTTCTTTACTTGTTCCACGTTTCTGACACAGCCGCTAAGGTACACCTTAGTGGCCGATTAAGGCCGTCCTACAGGACGGCCTTAATCGGAATAGAACCCAGAACTTCCTATTCGTTAGATTATAGTGTTTATCACTATACACCACGAGGGTTGTCGAAGCTTACTAAAAATAGTGTGAGCATCATCATGATCAACAACGGCTCACTACTGAAAACGGGTCTCCTAGAACGAAAAGGGTACGGCCATAGTGTACCACGCTCGCCAAGTGCGGATTCGTAGACTTCACCCACCTTTGAGAACATTATAGAGAACTCTCAGGTATGCAGGTTTCCTCAAGATGTTTTCCTTCACCGTTAAAGCAAATGATATTTAATTGCAAAGTTAACCGTAAAGTTAGATGTGTGTGCCTGGGATAGAACCCCCGACTTTCAGAGTAGGAGGCGGACGTCTTTACCGCTAGGCTATCACGTCTCTTCGGCATGAATGTACTAGACCAAAAAAGAAAATGACAAACTGTTTTATTTTTACCAGGGCTCATCAGCAGCAGAACTACTCAATTCGCAGGAACGAGGTGCGCTGGTAAAGCACGTGCTCGAGTCAGCACGCGCCGAGCCCGGGGACGAGCACGCTCTGGAACCCGCGCTTACTCTGCGCCCCGGACAGAGTATTGGTAAGCTAATCATTATTTTTACCCGACTGCGGCAAAGCCAAAAGGAAGGGTTATGATTTTAGCAGTCTATGTATGTATGTATGTTTGTATCCAGATTATGTATGTTCCACCGTAGTGTCGAAACTACTGGACCGATTTTGATGAATGAGGTGTCAATTGATTCGGCGTAAAGGTCCGGGTGACATAAGCTATATTTTATACAAAAAATTGAAGTTACATCAAACGTCTCCAAAAAAATTTTTTGCTATTGTATCGAGTGTGATGTCAAATGAAAGAGGAGAAAATTTTGAGCTCATGAATATAAATGAAGAACAACATTAAATATACCAAGCGACAAAAAATGATTATTAAGACGATTGCAGTCGGGTTTTAGTTTTCAACTTTATTTTTTATATTCAATCAATCAGCCTTTTTGCTGGACATAGGCCTTGCCGAGAGCGCGCCACCACACACTGTCCTCCGCCTTCCTCATCCACCCACTTTTCGCTACCTTGTTAAGGTTGCCCGTCCATCATTGTTCTACAGGATATATTTCGGAGAGTGTGCCCAAAATTTTTTTGATCTGGTTCCCTCACCACCTTTCGTATCGTCAAAGTCTGCATCCATACGTAGGATCCGCTAGGATATGGATTATGGCACGCCCTTCCGACATCAGTCTTCCCCTCCACTTTTAATATGGGCGCCTTTAAGTCAAGAGTGAATAGGCATCCCTGCGTTAAAGGTTAGTGATTAGGCATCCCTGCGTTAAAGGTTAGTATTAGATTTGAAGCTGTCAATTTATTTTAGAGATAGTGCACAACTGAATCTGCAGCAATACTGAAATATTTTCAGTTCCGGCGTGCGTAAGTCGAGGTGTAGTGGCAAATATGTTCCCACTACACGAGCGGACAGCTTTGGAGAATTTACGAAAGAAATGGGTCAAGACGCTCTTCACACCACAGCCATTGGGTAAGTCATTTCATTAGAAAATCATAATAATTGCTATCGTTTTTTGCTACTTATGTATTATATAACTAATATGCCTCATTCTCCTCTATTAAATCCGCCAAGAAATGATTTTTGAAAATTCGACCCTAAGGACGAAAACATAGAGGGTCGAAATTTGTGTACTTAGTTCACGCGGACGAAGTCGCGGTCAAAAGCAAGTTCAGCTATAAAGTAACGAACGTAGTTGAGCTATAGAGGTGTGATTTTTTAATCCAATTCAAGTTATAACTTAGAGGATTCTCTTTCTATTTCCAGATGAGATAAGTGAATATTTCGGTGTAAAAATAGCAATGTACTTCGCTTGGCTCGGGCACTACACACAGTCGCTAACGGTGCCGGCCGTTGTTGGATTTGTATTTTGGGTAAACTCCTTTTGAGACCTAATTAATGAATTTTGTCACTAAATTAACTTGATAAAAAAATAATGAAGCAAAATAGAACTCAAAAAAATCTTCTTTTTAAACAGCCTATTTAATATCGCTTGAATACTCAAGATTTTTTTTTATTTTTATTCTTATTTTATGCACAGGTATGGCTGGGAACAGCAAACGATTACTGGAAGGACATAGCCTATGTGCTGTTTTCATTATTTAACGTTCTTTGGGCATGTGTTTATTTGGAGACGTGGAAAAGGTAAAAGTAAAGGTGGTTTTTCACTTTCACATTTGTTTACTTGTTTCAACAATATTTTTTTATTTTTATTTGGTCATCCCTTTTTTAACTAAATGTAAATCTTTACTATTGTTTCTCTTTCTAGATACTCAAATGTTTTGGCGTATAGATGGGGTACTTTAGATCAGAGGGATGAACTGTTGGTGGAGCCTCGACCGTTATTTCAGGTAGATATTATATTTCTTTTTATTTTAATGAAAACGAATAACTTAAAACTTGATGACGTCCACGACTTCGTTCGCCTAAGTTTCGGTTTCTTCGCGTAGTACTCTTTGATTTTCCGGGATGGAAAGGAGCTTGTATCCTTCCCCGGGATCTTTGTACCAAACGTCAAAATCGGTTAAGCGGATGGGACCGTAAAAATTCAGCAGACAGACACATATACTTTCTATGGAAGTATGGATAACGTATTTTAATAAGATTTAATATGTTTGACTCGTTCAGAAGTATAGAGTAGTGTGGTTTTCAGGGCGAAATGGGTATAAGCGAAGTGACGGGCCGGCCCGAGCCGCAATACGCGGCGTGGCGACGTCGCGTGTGGCGACACTGCGTGTCTTTGCCCCTTATGTTGCTGTGTCTAGCGGTCGCAGGGCTCGCAACCTTCGCCTTGCTACGGACACAGGTAACATTACTGGGTACCTACTACTATACTTCAGGCTCAGGGCGAAATGGGTATAAGCGAGGTGACGTCAGCCGCGACGTCGCGTGTGGTGACGTCGCGCATCCCTGCCCCTTATTTTGTTGTGTCTGACGGTCGCGGGGCTCGCGTTTACCTCACAGGTAACTTTATTAGACACCTCTGCTATTCTTCAGGCTCAGGGAGAAATGATTAAAAGTGGGGTGTTAAAACAGCCCGCGACGTCGCGTGTAATAACATTTCTCGAAATTTAACTAAGATTTAAATTTTTACAGTTTTGTTTGAAGTTATTTAGTTTATTGTCGAAATTTAACACTATTGTATCTTAACTTTCAGGACTGGTGGGAGGAAACGATATTCTATTTCAGTTGGATACCGCGCGCGTTTTTGGCGATATTGATCGCGGTTGAAGAGGAGGTGTATGCGCGGATCGCGAGGTGGCTTAACGACAAAGGTATTTGACATGACTTTTATCTATCGCGGTACTATGTGTATCATTGGCACTTATACCAGACTACTTTCTAATTACCATAATTTTAAGGACAAATACAAGAAAGGTTTAGTCAAATCAAACAAAAGTCATTTATTCAAAATAGATACCATCATACTCTTTGACTGTCAATTGTTAATTTGACAGGTTGTTGTCAATGATTTATTATGGTAATTAAAAATTAGTAGAGAACTTATTAAGATGTATGTTTCTAGACACATAGATTTTTTGCAGATATATAGCAAAAAGTTCTGATTTATAAGATATCTAAATACAATGTTCCCTTATTCTAAAATAATTATAAATCGTTTGCACCCTTTAATTGGCTTTGAATATACTGTTTTTGTATCAAAATACAGTTACAAAAATTATTAATGAAATCCCTTTCGTTCCTTTAGAAATCTTCCCTATTTCTTGCAAGCATTGAAAGCCCCTTCCCCACTTTCTTTGTTTTATATAGTGGTTACTTCTTAAATTACTTGTAATATAATGGTTATGCAGGAAAATACAAGTAAATTAAAAATAAACTGACAATAATTGCCATAATACGAAAAACTATATCGATTTTTCGTTTTTCCACACTGTAAGGCTACACTGTAATTTAGGACCGAGTGTGTTGTGTGGATTATTTTTACTAGCAACACTTACAAAATAACACTTGCGTATAGAAAAGTTTTGAATTTTTGCATGCGTCAACCCTTTTCTTTTAGACTCTATTTAGATAAATATTCCATAGCACATTTTACTTTAGAAGTAATATAATTATTTAGTCTAAAATTCTAAATAGTTGTGTAATATAAATATATTTTTAAATTTAGCAAAAGTTAATTTATGCTGGTTGCGCATTACAGCCAAAACCAACCGCACGCGCCGTAAGAAATTCCTTTTTCGTTACTCAAAATGTGACTAGTATGTTACTCGCAATCTATAAATGCCTCGTTGGTCTATTGACTAGCTTATTCGGCTGCAAATCATAAGGTTCTGGGTTCCGGCCTAAAGAAAATACAAAAATTGTCGTTATTCTGTTGACAAATTCTCAGTAGTAGTCCGAACTTGGGAAGTTGACGTTAAACATCCTCCTTCCTCGGAGAGCAGGCAAAACTGTTGATCCTGTGCTTGTACTCTCTCCGGTCGTGTCAGATGACCGTCCCATCGAGAATCTAGTAGCTAGGACAGTGTTTCTGTGTTTCATATTGCACACACTTTTACACTATTAAATGCTACATTTACATAGGTTCTTAGCACCCTTAAATCTTGTTGACTGACTTTATTATCATCATAATATTAATCCATCACTGCCTCACTTGAAAACACAGATTTCCTCTCAGAATTGGCAGGGTTTAGGCCTCCACACTGGCCAAGTGTGACTTCACCTTTGAGAATATTATGAAGAACTCTTAAGCATGCAGGTCTCCTCCATTTGAGGAGAACATTATTTACTAAAAAATGCGTTGATAGCGGGTGGTAGATAGTTGACTCATTCGGTGCGTGCTGTAATGTGCTATCAGTCTTAGACTATAGTAGTACTATCGAATTATTATTAGTAGGTAGTGGTATAATACTATAGCGCATATTATTTTCTCTTTACCGCTTACCAATCTGGAATGGACACGGAAAAAACCTACTATTTTTTGTAATGGTAACACCAACTCCATCCAATTAAAAACTACAGAAAACTATCGACTCGAGACAAAGTATGAAAACCATCTGATTCTCAAAATAGCATTGGTTTGTATTTGAAAAGCTGAAAGACTAATGCAGTACTAAAAATACTAGAAAAGTTTAATCACGCTTTTGCTAGACTAAAAAGAGGTTAATAACTAAAGAGTTTGAATGTAAACTCTTATTAACGAACACAGCGTTTGCCGAAAATTGCACAGACTATTAAATCTCTTGCATGACTGAGAAGTAATGACTTTTCTGGCATGTTGCCGCGTTTTAATTTATTTGCTTGAAATTGGAAAATAATTCTTGTTTTGCATTTTAGCCCCACCACACTTTGGATGCATTTTCGCGGGATGACTCGTGCGAAGTTCGATCTTCCAAATACTTTGTAAGCGCACAGACTGGTTGCGAGCTAGTCGTACTTATACGTGCGTGTAGTTCCAATGTCCGAAAACAAATCGAACTTGATAGGTTTTTAAACGCACTTTCGTGCGTTGAACATTAACATTGATAGAAAAATTCTGGGTTTGAAATGGGATTAGAAGAGAATGGTCTTGAAGATACAGATTATTTACCACGCACCAAAGATTTCACAGAAACGATATTGCATATCATGACACTGCTTATTTGACGGAAAAAAACGTGAATCAATGTGCGCACTCATTTCGTACGACCAGTATGAACGTATGAAACGTTTACGTACGATACAAATTCGCATCCAAAGTGCGGTCAACCATAGAGTTTCCATTTTTACATAATACTGTGTTAATCATTTTGTCTTAGTTTTGATTGCAAACTAAAATTGTAATATGCGCATAATATGTAATATTAAAAATAACCCCTGAAATAATTTATTGAGTTCATTAAAATTGTTACACATCATCTAAAATCCATTTAGTTATACTTACTCAAAAAAAAAAGTGAATTATTTTGTACTGATTACTACTCATACTGATTACGTAAGTAATCAATAATAAATTGTGCTAAAGCATTTCAATCATATCTGTTCATGATCCACATACAGTCAAATATTGTCACTTCACCCATTCACATCACTATTTACTATTTACTTTATTTGCTGTCATGATTGACTCAATAACCCCAAGGTACACTTTTACAAGGGTTTTTTTATTAAAAAACTACGAATTTTTAACGTACTTTTTGTGATAGGATAGACAAAATCCTTTTGAACGTGTACTTTTGAGCTGGGTATCCACTATGTTTACAAATCTGCACAGTAGCCGTCAAGAAATATTATATATCGACTTTTAGAAAGATCTTTCGACTTCGTAGAGCGTTGTCTCTATCACTCATTCCTATGTGACGTTTGTTGGTCTCAACGACAGAGACAACGCTCTACGAAACGGCTCGCTCTTTCTAAAGGTCGATGTACAACATTTCCTCCTGGGTACTGTATGTATCTGAGATTCTAACTTCTCAAATACAGAATACAGGTTCACGAAAAAAGTGGACACCCATCTTCACAAGTAGAATGCTTTCGATGTAAGAACACTGAAGGCGATGGATAAAAGTTTTCAAAAATCTCTTTTCAATTTCAGTTTCAATTCGTCAACTCATTTATGAGTTTGTTCTACATTGCGTTCTATCTACAGGATATGGATAAGTTAAAAGAGGTAACACTTTTTGAGTTTCGTTATTTAGATATGTGCAACCCATAAGAGACATAGCGCACTAAGTGCCTTAGGTATTTTTTTTTGTATAATTGTTAAAAAATATTATAAATGTATATTTCTATGTTTTGGTGTTAAATAAAGAATATTTAACTTTTTACTTTATTTTAAACAACTGCGCTTAAGACTAGCACCTAAAGTAGGTCTGTCTTTTTCATATTACATTGGTAAGAAAAAGATGCGAATAATCTAAATTTTTTTTGCGATCAGAATCAGCAACAATGCCTTTTAAACTATAATATTCAATAATATTTTCAGCAATTAGCCGTGTTGCTAATAACCAGACAGATTATTGGGAACGTCAAAGAATCTGCATTGCCATATCTAATTGAAAATTTGAGGCTGGCCAAAATTTGCTTCGACGTGTTTGGTGCGATCAGTCCTAGCAAAGGTGAGTTTTTGAGTTTGATTTTTTTAATCATTAACACCCCACTTCGTAGTAAGTGACGATGTTGGTTTTAGAAAATTTTCTTTATAAAATCCAACTATGTAGGAAAGCCAGTTCTTAATCTTGCACTATTATGATGTTCTTAAATTAAGTTTTTAAAAATACCGTGGGATAAAAAGTAGTCTATGTCTGTATCTCGATGCAAGCTGTCTCTTTAGCTGTAAAGCGGATGGGTCGTGAAAAAGTAACAGACAGACAGACACACTTTCACATTTATAATATTAAAAATGGATATAAATACTCAACATTATATAAATATGCCTAAACATGTGCAACAAAACGATTGAAAAATAATCGTTTTTAGGGTCCCATACCTCAAAAAGAAAAAAGGAACCCTTATAGGATCACTTCAATGTCTGTTTGTCTGTCTGTCCGTCTGCTTGGCCGATTTTTTTGTGTGTATATATAATCTTCCGCGTTCTCTTCTCTTTCTGAGAGGAGACCCGTGCTCAGTAGTGAAACAGCAATGGGTTGGTAAAGATGATGATACAAAATGTAAGAAGAACTATCTTGTTTTCAAGTACCAACAGCAGCGCAGCTCACAGATGGGTTCGAAAAGAAGACATCTTCATCCGGAGATGCGCCGGAAATGCTCATAAACGGCGGGACGGACAAAGACGACCGACGAAACTCGGACTCCCTCGTCGGACAGAAGGTCATACACCAGGCCGAACTAGAGTCGCAGTTGTTTAAGGTTGGTTTGTATTTATCTTCTAATCTAAATTCTTTTTGCTTTTAGTATTTTTAAGTGTTGGGGATTTTGGATAATAATAGTCACCACCAGTGGTTTATCAGTACTTTATATTGAATTAAACTAAATAGTTATAATATTTTTACCAGTAAATGGTATATGAATGAATGTACTTTTATTGCACACCACAAAATTAGTACAAAAAAACACATACAAAATAAAACAAAAACATAGGCAGGTACAATTTGGCGGCCTTTTCCGCTACCTAGCGATCTCTTCCAGGCAAGTAAAGTGAGACAAAGGACAAGCTTTTTATATGAATACTAGCTGATGCCCGAGACTTCTTTCGCGTGGATATAGGTATTTTAAAATCCCGTGAGAACTCTTTGATTTTCGGGGATAAAAAGTAGCCTATGTGTTTATCCAGGGTATAATGTTTTCTCATTCTCAGCCAAATCCGTCTCGTATTTTTGCGTGGAAGAATAACAAACATACACACACACACATACATACACACACATATACTATATACACACAAACTTTCGCCTTTATAATTAGTGTGATTAGACTTAAATACTTAAACACTCAATAATTTCGTTCCAGTACGATGGAACGTTTGCGGAATACCTCGAGATGTTAACTCAACTGGGCCACGTGGTGTTATTCTCCGCCGCGTTTCCGCTCGCGGCGCTTTGCGCGTTGTTAAACAACGCGTGCGAAGTGCGTGCGGATGCTTTCAAACTATGTCACGTGGCGCAGAGGCCTTTTGGAGAGAGGGTCAGCAGTATTGGCAGTTGGCAGGTAAGTGTGAAATAGATACAGTATACGGCAGAAAATATTGCACATAGACCTTTAGAAAGAGATAACGGTTTCGTAGAGCGTTGTCTCTGTCATTGAGACCGACGAAACGTAACATAGATATGAGTGACAGAGACGACGCTCTACGAAGCAGAAATCTCTTTCTAAAGTTTGATGTGCAATATTTACTGCCGGTACCTGTAACTCAATGATATCATTCCATAGCGTCTTAAATCCGTTCTCGTTGACGAGTAAGATAGAAGATACAAAATGCACCAGGCTATAATATGTAAATGTGATAATGAACAAAAAGAAACCGTATCACTTCGCAGAAATAGGTTAAGTGCGAGTCGGAATCCTTCTTAGAAGAAAAAACATTTTTTTTTAAATTTTTACGGCGGCCATTTTTAAATTTTTATTATTTGTTGTTATACCGGCAAAAAAATACACATTCTGTGAGAATTTCAACTCTCCAACTATTACGATTCATGAGAGGTCGCTACAGCTCGCTGACAGACAGACGAACAAACGGACAGCGGAGGCTTAGTAATAGGGTCCCATTCGGGTATGGAACCCTAAAAATGACCAAATTGAGACCCATAAAAAACATTAAGACATTTGCTCGTCAAGAATTACAGATTATCACTTTTCTGTACAGCATGCGATGGAGGCTATGGTGGCGGTGGCGGTGTTGGTGAACTGCGCTCTCATTGGGCTGTCGGGCCCCGTACATAGATTGTTGCCCGACGCGACGCCCGCGCAGACGATACTCGTCATTGTTGCGTTGGAGGTAAGGCTCATTTTATATTTTCATGTAACTCCCTCGATGTTCTAATAGCTAATTAGCTAGCTAGTTGTGGTAGCTTGTTTGCTAATCGATAGAGGAAGTGTTGAAAGGAAGTTGCGAGCATCAGCTAGTTTATATTAATATACTGGCTGATACCCGCGACTATGTCCGCGTGGATTTAGGTTTTTCAAAATCCCGTGGGAACTCTTTGATTTTCCGAAATAAAAATCTATTTGTTAATCCAGGGTATAATCTATCTCCATTCCAAATTTCAGCCAAATCCGTCCTGTAGTTTTTTGTGATAGAGTAACGAACATACACACATACACACATGCAAACTTTCGCCTTTATAATATTATATAGTGTGATTAAGTAAGATTAATAGGCATCGAATTGTTTTGCAGCATGTAGTGCTGGTTATAGTGCTGTGCTTGCGCATTGCTATACCGGAGATCCCGGCCTGGCTGGCCACGGAGATGGCCAAGGTAGAGTTCCAGAGACGGGAGGCCATCAAGAATGCGCACGCGCCGCTCTTGGTAAGTTTAAAAAAAAATTATAATAGCGAGCAATCGAGCAGGTGCGTCACCTGATGTTAAGTGATTATCGCTGCCCATGAACATTAGCAGCACATGAGGAACAGCCAATGCGTTGCCGGTCTTTCAGAAATTTGTTGATCCGCCCCT
This sequence comes from Maniola jurtina, assembly GCF_905333055.1. Classification (NCBI taxonomy): domain Eukaryota; kingdom Metazoa; phylum Arthropoda; class Insecta; order Lepidoptera; family Nymphalidae; genus Maniola; species Maniola jurtina. Next base: position 2,752,269 of record NC_060033.1, read on the forward strand.
TGAATAACCCCATGTCGTGGGAACACCGCCGAAGGGTTATTGTCCTAGAGTCGTAATGTCCAATAAAATGGAAAAATTTATTTAACTTCAAAGTAACGAACTGCGCTGAAGTTTGCCGAAATTATTCTCCGAAAAATAAATTGATTTGTATTCCAAAATTCGCTATTAAAAAAATATCGTTTCGTCAACAGAAGACATATAGACACACTTTCACATTCATAATATTAAGTATGGATATGGATTCATGGGTCATATTATGTAAACGCATCGTTTCCAGTCGGAAGGCACGAGTTCGGACGACGTGCGCTTGTCTTGCCTCGTGACGCCGCGCACGGGCACGCCCACCACGCCCAAGCAGAACGACAAGCCCGTGGAGAAGAAACGCATCAACATCGGCAAGATTCCCGAGATACCACCCTTCAGGTAACGTCGCTTCTGTGTCTTGTGCACATGAATACACTACAACACTAATTGAGCGTTTAATCGATATTTGTCCAACTTTTAAATCAAAAGCAGATCGATACAGCTTTTTGATTTTTTTGTGGAGCAACGATCGAGTTGGCTACGGATCGCTAATCCTATAAACTTATGAACCGCAATAAAATTCTTGTGCGCATCAATACACTGCAACACAAATTAAGCGTTTAATCGATATTTGTCCAACTTTTAAATCAAAAGCAGATCGATACAGCTTTTTGATTTTTTTGTGGAGCAACGATCGAGTTGGCTACGGATCGCTAATCCTACAAACTTATGAACCGCAACAAAATTCTTGTGCACATCAATACACTGCAACACAAATTAAGCGTTTAATCGATATTTGTCCAACTTTTAAATCAAAAGCAGATCGATACAGCTTTTTGATTTTTTTGTGGAGCAACGATCGAGTTGGCTACGGATCGCTAATCCTATAAACTTATGAACCGCAATAAAATTCTTGTGCGCATCAATACACTGCAACACAAATTAAGCGTTTAATCAATATTTGTCCAACTTTTAAATCAAAAGCAGATCGATACAGCTTTTTGATTTTTTTGTGGAGCAACTATCGAGTTGGCTACGGATCGCTAATCCTATAAACTTATGAACCGCAACAAAATTCTTGTGCGCATCAATACACTGCAACACTAATTGAGCGTTTAATCGATATTTGTCCAACTTTTAAATCAAAAGCAGATCGATACATCTTATTGATTTTTTTGTGGAGCAACTATCGAGTTGGCTACGGATCGCTAATCCTATAAACTTATGAACCACAACAAAATTCTTGTGCACATCAATACACTGCAACACAAATTGAGCGTTTAATTGAAATTTGTCCAAATTTTAAATCAAAAGCAGATCGATATAGCTTTTGATTTTTTTATGGAGCAACTATGCTATAAACTTATGAACCGCAACATAATAGTTGTTCAACTAAAAGTTGTATGTATGCGCTTGACCAGCTTCCCTGATAAATCAATCTTTATGACAGTTCCGAACATAACCGTTTTTGTTGCGCAGTATCTTGGCTTTGGCTGCGTTCCGAGTAGAATAAGCTATAGATAGGACCACGACAAATCCAATACAGGAATAAATGATAAAAACTAACTAATTTACTTTTTGAACATACAGTGGGAACTTTTTGATTTTCCGGTATAAAAAGTAGCCTATATCACCTCCAGGTCCTTATAATAGCCATGTAAAAATCACGTCTCACCGTTGCTCCTACGCGACGTGTAAAGACAAACCAATAAACCAACAAACACTTTTGCATTTATAATATGAGTAGTGAGTGATACACCAAGAAAAAATATAAACTTCAGAGGTTCAGATACATTTAAGTATCTGAAGTTTATATTAATTTTTCTTGCTGTATTTTGATCATGTTGGTTATCAAAATTATTTATTTTATATGATTACCGTCCGTGGTATTGTTTTTACTAAGTATGCTGGTGTTTGGTTTCGTATTGTAGTATCGGTGAGCCATAGTAAATAAAGCTTAAATAAAGTTTAGTTTAAATTTTTATCAAAAAAAAACTAGAATTATGCGTTCCGCCTAATGTGCTACTTTTACAGGAAAACTCATGGGTATGATGGCAATCAAAGCTTTTTTATTTATTTATTCAGATACAAGTTAGCCCTTGATTGCAATATCACCTGGTGGCAATCAAAGCTAATTAATTGGATGTAATCTGCAATAGATGACATTACTTTCATATTATTATTCTTTTTTTTTAAATTTGTAATACTAGATCAAAATTTTTAAATTAATAAATACATGATATCAAAAATTAGACTTAATGGCCTCCAAATTGTTTAAATTGACATATTACATAAAAAGTAATAATATTATGAGAAGAGAATCACACAAGATGTCAAATCTCGTCGTTTAGCCATTCATTCAAAATTATACATTCAAACTGTTCGCACATTACGAGACGAACCGCAATGGATCAGTGATTTCAAAATCGGTAGAAAATTGGTCGAAAGCTGCGGCTCGACCGTAATGTGCGAACAGCATTACGCCAATTCCAAATGTTATATTTGTTCACTTGAAAACTTACACTCCGGGCTCTGGTAGGGTTTTTTTCAGGTAAATTCACATTAGATTTTGAATATAATTTATCAATATCTGGCGAATGGTAGTTCATACATTTTAGACGTCATGTCATGTGATTATAAAGAATAAGGGTCGGTGACAGACACTGGAAGCGCGTACCCACATGTCTTATACTGGAATTCTTAGTCAAGATAGGGGCTTCTTTAGGTAACCATTCAGATGACATGTGTCATATCTTATCTATTTTTTTTTTCTTGTCTGGCTTTACACAGATTAGCCAATGTCAAGTTTGTAGTTATTTACAAGTTAGGGAAACTATATAAGTATGGACCTCGTCTGTGCCGGCGCTCGCCGACACATGCGTGGCGCCCAATTAGAGCGCTTCCCAGTCAGCTCCACCACCAAAAAACACCAGTAACCGTCCACTTTTAACAAAAAAAAAAAAACAACACTCCAAAAAAGCACCGCACGCGCGTCAGCAAACGCCAACTCAGACGAAGTCCTATCTTATCTAATGTCGCCTAAATGGTCCACTGAAGAAGCCCCTGTCTTGACTATGAATACCAGTAATTTAGCCTGTAGTTAATAATAGCGTTTATCTACGCCTATGCTTTAAATCCTCTGTAAAAGATCCTGAAACAGTTGGCTTATGGCCAATATTAAAACACCCAATATCCTAATAACCATAATATCATCCAAACGGATGATATAATGTTGTACTGAATTTCATAATAACACTTCTTTGTTTTTTTTTTTCGATACCTTCTGCGCAGATTAGTTTTGTACCCGTCCGGGGTCCTTTTTCATAGAGCCTGCTCGCGACGCGGCTTGTGATTGGTTGGTGACTCAAAATGGTTAGCGCCCACTGATATTTTTGTCTCTATTATTTGGATATGTATTGGTAGAGAGAGCGCTAGCTAACTTCCGCGGACAAAGTATAGCGGGTCCCAAAATTTTCAATTTTGTAGTGGTCCCCAAAAATTCTGTCACCGGCCCTTTATAGTTTCAGTGCTCATGTATTTCAAATTAGTTTTATTTTTTGTTTTCAGTTAATTTGACACAAGTATTATGCCTGGATGGGTGTGTAGTTAACATGATATTAAGATTACGTCTCATTCCATTTTATCAGTATTTTTTATATTAAAGTGCTTATTTGTTAATGTTGTGTTGTGATTCTGTTTTATTTTGCAAATAAAGTTTATCTCTCTCGAATTTTGTAGTTTCTTTTCTCTTGGACATCTATACCTAAAAATAAAAGTATAAACAGTGTAAATAATTTAATTAATGTTGAATTATTGTAACTGTAAATAGTTGATAAAGACTGAATAAACGAAGAAAGGTAAAAAAATCTTTTGACTAGAAATTTTGGCTTTGCTTTAACTTGCTGTTTATACCTAGTGTATATCCTGGCCTAACAAATTAATACATTTCTTACTGATCACGTAAATCCTAATCCTTTAAGCAATACCTCACGGCGCGATTTTTCTTACAAAATTCTGTAACATATGGAAATTGAGTATGTGCGGTTCATACAATTTCCACATTAATTACTTTTATTTTAATTTAGGCCCAAACAGTTAGCAAAATACTTAAAATTAAAATATACAAAAAATACATGTACACCAGTAAAACAGCCACTAATAGTTAATCAATAACTTATAATGGTATTATACTAACAAACGTCATAAACACGTAGGTAAAGAGCATATTTTTGTACAGAATGTTAAAAGGGGGAAAAATGTATGTCTGAGAATTTTGTAGGAAGAATCGCTCGTTGATATTTTGCATTGCGGGTTTACCCTTCACTTTAAATTAATAGGTATATTTTATAACCCAAAATATTAACTAAAGTAATCCTTAAACTGTAACCAAATTGACCCAAAGAGATATCACTAATGTAAAACTTGTACCAACTTAACTATTTCAAAAATCTTGCATTTTCTAAAGATTCTGCATATTTATAAAACGAAAAAGGGCCAGCAAAATCACCCCTGGAAGAAGAAAAGACAGTATTTTAATTTTTAGTCCATTAAAAATATATTACATATATACAGGCTACCCTTTTAACTTTTTGAAATGTTTGTTATGTGCCGTTTTTCAAATTGTACATGATACTTTAAGTTTTAACTAACGATCCCATTACTTTAAATAACTATCCGTTCACTGCACTTTCTTTATCAGTTTTTACATTTTATAAAGTTGCTTCACCCATCTTCAGTTTTGCTTGCGTTCCCACCATCCTGTGCATTATACAGGATGTTACGAATTGCATTTTTCAGGGCCAAAGCGGCGTCTATAACGGAGCCGGCTGTCACTACGGGCTCTCTACAGTTACTACAGGATGTAAGCCCAACGAAACCTATACGACGCAAGGTACTCGTAAGTATTGAATGGCTCAAAACACCATGTTTTATATATTATATGATATTATATAATAATTTATGATAGTGTTTTTACCTACACTTCAAGGAAATTTCCAAATAATTTTTAAATAGGTACATATCAAAAATTACGGAACCGGCAAGATTCACTGACAGTAAGCGAACCGTGGATTAGCGGTCATAGAGTCGGGCGCGAACCCAGAGGGGGCAGGTTCGAATCCAGTCAGTTCCGCAATTTTTAATATGTTTCGAGATCGCCATGTTTTAATTTGTTTATACCTAATATTATGTAGTATGACATACAAGTACATCCCATTCCAAAGTCGTTTCATAAACATTGTACATATTATTACATAATATATAATAAATGTAATTTTTTTAAAGTCCTTCAACATTTTTTGTGTCTCAATTTGTGTCAAATAAAAAATCTGGATTTCTAAATTAAGGGTGAATTTTGTATTCGAAAATTTATGTTAGGCTGGTTTTTTTTACGCCATACACGATCAGGGCAATGCTGCGTCTTAAGCGTTGATTATACACGTATATCGAGTAGCAGGAACTTACACATTTCATCGTTGGGTTAACCAGGAGGATGTCCAGTGCTGGACGAAGGTCACTTGCAACTTGCACGGATCTCATCAGAACATGGCCTTGTACTGCTTCTTTTCAGCAACTCTGAGCTATTTGCTTGAATCGTGAAATATTATTTACTGTTTGTTGGTGGTTACTTGACGGGGACGGCGTTGGATATGTGTTTATTGCTTGAAGTCTTAAGATGAACTGTCTTGCAAACTAACAGTAATTATAATTAAATCTTATAATATATTGTTTAATAATATTTCTTAATCTAACCTACATAAAGTATCACGTTTCTTCCTATTCGATTGTTTGAAACTTACATAATATTACAATTGCCCGTTCATTTAGTTGGGACTCTTCCAATACTGGAAAATTCCAGTAAAGATTGCCGTCCGAACACCTTGGGATCCCAAAGTTACCGGTTCTTTGAGCTATCTGATCTGCTCAGTACCGATTCAGCTTCGCGTCTCGTTACGTTACGTCGGTTTCTCTGCCTGTCGGTTCTGGAAAAGCTGCATCAATCATTGTTACAAACTCAATTATTGGGATTACCTGTTTTATGGTATTCCTGTTGCAGCAATGCATTATAGCCAATAGTGAGAGAGTGTCGGCCAATCAGAAGTGATTGCGAACATCACACTGTAGGTATCATTAGGTACAGGCAAGCAAGTTTCTTCGCGATGTTTTCCTTCACCGTAAAAGCTAGTGACATTGAATTGCTTAAAACGTACGTAACTTCGAAAGAACATCGGTTTCCTCGAATTCGGGGTTGACTTTTAACCACTAGGGTATCAGCGCTGGCTAGGCAGTGCCTGGTGTAAAATAAATCATGCCAAAATGTGCTTTAAGATTGGTGAAAAGGGTTCAAAATTGTATGACTAGGAGGGCACGGCCGGCGCGCCGCTGTCGTTGCTCGGCGTGCGCGGGCTGAGGGACGAGCCGCTGCACCGCTCCGCGCACTGCATCCCGCACCCCGCGCAGCACAAACCCCTCATTAACCCCACCCTGCAGGTCAGTGCTCGACCATAAACGATGGAACATCGATCGTGCAATGAAACGTAACATTCATTATGCAATGCAACGTAAAGGGATTCCGACATAGTCAAGTATTTAGATTTGTTTTGCTTGATGCGAGCTTGATGCGCCTGTCAAGCAGCTTAAGTCAGCAAACGGCACTTTCCTCATATCTTACGAAGCGTTTTGCTTCCTCTTTTCTAATCCGAACCGCCAGGACGTGGAACGCCCTCCCGGCATCAGTTATCCCTTCCACCTATAATATGGGTACCTTCAAGTCAAGAGTGGATAGGCAACTTCTAGGCAAGCGCGCTCCATCTTAGGCTGCATCATCACTTGCTAGCGAGTCTATATAATAAAAAAAAAACTCGAACAATTTCCGACCGTCGCGTCAAGCAAAATCTACGTACTTGAGCGTCTTAGAAGCCCGTTATATTCATCATGCGTTGTATACGTGCCACAATGTAACATTCACACATGTTTTACCTACCATTCTGGACGCATCGCACGCTCGAACCGCGCGTTCACTAGGTACCTAGTAAACGCGAGTTCTAACATCCTTCTAACCTAAAATCTTTAGGTTCGCCTAAAACCAAATAAAATTCAAAAATATTATTTCCAAGTTATAATTGTATCATCTACCACTTGTTCGCAAATCGACTTTCAGGAGCTAGCAGGCAGCGTGACGGCGGGCGGGTCCGAGCCGGATCTGAATGCGGTGCCGGCGTCCACGCCTTCCATGGAGACCAGCGCCACCTCCAGCGAGGACGACAAGCCCAAGGACAAGAGCAGTAAGTGCTATTGTTGAGTTGTAGAGAGAGAGGGCCAGCGCGTGCCAGACCTTTATGTTGTAAAAGCTGTAAGTTTATCTGCGTATTGTCCCCAACACAGGGAGAAACGATCAGCGACTATGAAGTTTGGATCATGGTGGCTTTGGGAGATAACGGGTAATAAAGGTGTAAAAATCTTACGTCAAAGTATAAAGTATTTTTTTTTTTAAATAGTATTAAAAATGATGTCATGCATGCCAGACACTTAGTATCATGGCAACCCCCTGCCAGACACCCTTGGGGATTTCCACGCGCCACGGTATTGCGCCGTTTGAATCCTGTGGCTCTCTGCGACTTGTTTGACGTTGTCTGTCCATGGAATGGGGGGGGGGGGGACTGCCAAAGCTGCGTTTTCCGGTGTGAAGTCACCTTTCTAACACTTTAGACCCCGAGAGTTTTTGAAAGAGTATTAACTTCCTTATGGCTATAACAGATGATTTTCGTGGCCCAGGTCGTTCGCGCGCTCGGGCGGCCTTAGTAAAACGCGTTCGCTCAGTTGCGGTGTTCTCGCTGGGCCTGCGCAAGGCGCGCGAAGCGGCGCTGGCAGCGGACAAGCACTCGCCGCACACGCCCGACCGGCCGCACACCACACCCGTATGTAAAACTTAGTCATAACTAGATGATGCCCGCGACTTCGTCCGCGTGGATTTAGGTTTTTTTTAATCCAGCGGAAACTTTAATTTCCGGGGATAAAAATTTGTGCCTTTCATATAAATCGGTTAAACGGATGACCTTTTAGGGATCCCATAGGAACTCTTTGATTTTCTGGGATGAAAAGTAGCCCATGTCCGTCTCTAGAATGTAAGCTAACTCTGTACCTACAAATTTCATCAAAATCGGTTAAACTTTTGGGCCGGAAAAAGCTAGCAGACAGACAGACACACTTTCGCATTTATAATATTAAGCATGGATTAAATGATTCGCTTTTGCAAGACAACTAAAAAATGATCTGTGTATAATTCACCTCATATTTAATTATTTCACAGAGTCTCCCAGCGCCGATGCTGGGCGGCGAGCTGTCGCTAATACCAATCGAGCAGCTCATACAAGTGGAGGACGTCAAGCCGCGCTCCGTCACATAGGCTATCTTATGTTTACCGTAGCGTACAACTTATAGGTATATGAAAAACCATACACCTTTATATCATTACCATACGTGCAGTTGGAATGTATATCTGGTATTTTGTAAGGCCAATACAGACCGAGTAGTGAAGGCAAGCGAAGGCGGAAAGTGGGCTTGACACAGCGAACGATAACAACTCCTCTTTAACATACCCCTTTGGAATTCCCTGCCGATTCGCTCGCATTTGCTGAGTCTACAGCTACATTGAACATCGAGCAAGCGTTCGTTGTCCATCGGCCACGCCTACAATTTTCATTATATTTCATTCAATAGTCATTTTTTGCCTTCGCGGCTCGGTATATACGTGTCATAACAAGAATTTTGCCCAGTTACATTTAAAGTGTAACCTAAGTTCACAATACAGAAAAAAAACCAGTATGCAATTTTTTCGACCATTCAGTATTGTTAGCGGAACACGTTTTCATTGATCGTACTGTTTTGTGTTTTGTAAGTTATTTTTCGTCGTGTGCGTCAACCACATGATAACTTTTAAGGTTGTTTTACGCCAGAGCAATACATGCGACAGTGTAGCATGCTACAAATGGAAACATCAATTTTGGGGCCGTAAACATCGTGCTTTAGAATTGGAACGTTACGGTAGGAGAAATTGTCGATGATTCTTGTCAGGTTTGAAATTATTGTACCATGCGGCCCTGTGGCATGCAGCAATGTCGCACAACAGTTCGACCATAAATATGTTTCGATGTAAACATTATCTTTCATAAACGTTTACTTTGGTAGTTTTAAGTGAAACAACAAGAAAAATATGTGATGATTACAATATTCCTTTTATAATAAAGGTACTGTACAATTTGCGCACTGGTTAAAAATCTGTGTTATTTATACAATGCATGTTACCCTATATTCTAATAGGTACAAATTGAAAGCCCCTGTTAATTTCATTCACAATTACTTTAACTTTGAGTATATTTTATGAGGAGCTGTCAAATTGTAATTTTTAGCATTTGAAAATGTAATAGTGTACAACTTTTGTAACAATCAAAAAGCTAGAAGAGCTGGTGACTGAAAGAATTGCGTCACTGAAGTTTTTTCTATACACAGTCAATTATAGTATAAATAACTCATAAGCATCATCGAAAGGTAATAAAAAAAGTCGAAATTAAGGAGACTCAAATTTTTGCTAGCCAAAATTCAAACCTCATACAGAGGACCTCATACTTTACCAATAAAAAAAATTTACATAGATTTTTTCACACCTTTATCTGAAGTTTGGGCTAAGTCAAATAATACATTTAGTTCGACTATTTTCTTTTTTGAAACTGATGCCTTTTGAATTTAAAGTTATTGCAGACGTTTTAGTAGAAATTTTATTTTAAATTGACGAGAAAGATTTAGGTAGCTATTGACTATTTTACCACACATCACTTATCATAGTATTTCTAACAAAGCCAAGAAAGAACACAGCCACGGAACTCATGTTCTCATACAAATGAAGCGATACAATACAAGCAAGCGATCTTCAACTTTTTTGGTGTCACGAGGAGCGCTATCTTGAAACATTACCTTTGATTTCATAATATAATAGTGTTGTCGTATGTTGGATAAATCGTAGTTCTTGATGGTATCAGTTTTTATCCTTTTATTCATATTCATCATTTTATTCATAGCTATAATAATCATACTCACGACGCAATCGTAGGAGTCACCTGCTCTTAAGGCTGTTTTACGCCCGAGCAACAATTTGCGACAGTGAAGCATGCTACAAATATACATGTAGCATGCGGCAGCAATGATATGAATGAAATGCAAGAAATAAGTAGATACGTTATGTAAGCGTCTAAAATGAAAACTTAAAACTACTATAGCCATTTTTAACTATCTCGTGCGTATATTGCTCATCAGTGAGATCGAATTTTGTACACCATGTAATATGAACGTAGCATCTATGATTAATTTTCAGAGTGTGGCAGTCTATTTTATGCCGAGACAACCTCGCGCTGGAAAATTGGAATATTATGGTATGACAGTGTGGAACATAAATTATTGTGAATACAGCCCTGTGGCATGCCTCAATGTCGCACTGTGCTGCTTTGGCGTAAAACGGCGTTTAGGTTAAACGCACAAGGTTTATGCGTACACGGAAAGAAAGGGCATTCATACTCGTCTATAAAATTGTTATAAAATAAGTTTTTTTTTTCTTTAAATCTGGCTTTACTCTGATTAGCCAATGTCAAGTTTGTGATATTTTCAAGTTATTGAACTTATACAAGTATGGACTCCGTCTGCGCCGGCGCCCGCCGACATACGCGCGGCGCCCCTTTAGAGCGCTTCCCAGTGAGTTCCACCACCAAAAAACACCAACTAACACAAAAGCCAGCCACTCTTAACAAAAAAAAACACTCCAAACAAGCACAGCACGCGCGCCAGCAAACGCCATCACAGACGAAGTCCTAAAATAAGCTTTAATTTAAATGACAATTTATTTTTATACGGCGCACACTGAACTTTGTGTGGTCAATTGTAATTTGTTTACATAAATTTTAAATACATGTCAAAAATTTCGAAGCGGGCGGGACTCGAACTTGCAGTTCTCTGGCTATCGCAGCAGGACTTGACTGTAGATCCAGTCCTATTGAATATAGGACTGGATTATTAGTTTGGGGAAGGCACTGGCCTCTAAGGCACAGGCTTTCCTAATTTAGGGGTCAATATTATAACAATTAAATAACTAACTATTCATCGTTTAATCGATTTCACTTTTTATTGACGCTTTTTGTAATGTGATAGTTTAGTTTTTGGTTCCGTCTCGTTGGTTCTAATCTAGTGTGTATATAACAGGTATTGCAATAAAATATACAGCTGATAGCAATAAGTTTCATCTCAAAAAAATATTTTTAAGTTATCTTTAGTTAATGTATGCGTCATGTAAGTTGGAGAAATTATTAGACGAGATATTTCACATCAGGCCAATAGTACTTATAGCTCTGTGTTTTTTTTTGCTTTGTTTCTGAAGAACAATCGGCATAACTGACTACTTTAAAATATTCAAACTTTAAATCTATTTCACTCTGACGTTATAGTATTTCGATGTTCGAAAACTGTTTAAGTTGTCGATATGTGAAAACTCGTACTAAGGGTACTAATTAAACGTGGTAACTAATGGTCGCCTTACAAAATTAATAATAGGTACTTCAAAATGGAGTCGTGCGCAGTTTCAACTTACATGACTCGGCCTATTTATTTAGTTATACGTTAGCTAGGAAGTTGTTTAGATGTTTGTTACTCATTCAGTTCATACTCATCGAAAGTTATCAACAGTAGGTACATAACGAAATATAACTTTAGCATTATGTTGTTAATTGTTCTTGTAGACATAGTCTTAACTGGGATTCATTTATAAGTTATTTTCTATTTGGTTACATACGACAAATCTATCGTCGTTTAATTAATAACCGTAATTTTTTTTTTTACTATCGACAAAAGATGAGCGAATTTTCAAACATTAATGTTTTTAAATACCATGTTATGTATAGCCAAAGTTTTTAAGTTAGGTCCTATGTAGCATTCTTTTTCAAAAAACTAAATTTTGAAAATTTTCACGTTTTTTGATGATAAATCACAAAATATATTTTGCGAGACGGTAGAAATATTTTGGCCTCAAATTGAAAGTGAAGTTGTCCGCATTAATGAAAATGCGTGCTTCGTTACCTTAATTTTAACATAATTCTGGGATCGAAGCCGAAAACTATTTCTGAAATTATAGTAGGTTAATTAAAATATACAAGGTCATTCGGAAAGAGAATCAAGGTTTTCTTCTTCCTAGATATAGGAATTCTTCTTTTTGCTATAGGGCCAAACCTTAAGTCGCGAAAAAATATCTATGGTTCCATATAACAATGTCAATATCATTCCACAAAGTGATTTGACCATTCCTTGGGCACCATTTGAGAGTAACTCAGATGATTTTCAGACGGCAGTATCTATCAAACGCCAAACAAAACTCATTTTTATTTCTGTCGTTTGCGTTGTGTTTTGCAATAAATATTTTTATATCAAGTCAAAAAAGTTTTACTTCAACCACGCGTAACGGTTGCACACTATTTTTGACAGTTTAAGGTTTGATCTAATATTAAAATTGTTTATAATGATGAGCAGAATAACCCCCTGTTAAAACCTCCTTTCCGTCTGAACTTGTAGAAGCGCTGGTGGGATTTTGAACATTTTTTAAGGATAAAAAAAACATTTTGTAAGAAATTTTTCGATGTTGTTGACGTTTCTGTAATCACATACAAATGTTGGTATGTTTCTGGAAGCTTCCGAGTTCTATAAGCAATCGTCAGACAATAAGTTGATATTGTCTTCTTCTTTGTCTTTCTTTTTATTTGTCGCTTTTTTTCCTCCAACCAGATATGTCGCTCGTAGGTACAACAAGCGTAAAATACCCGACTGGTAACAGTCATTTACCAGTCGGGTAATTTTGCTGACATTTATCTTTCGATGCTCGAAATCTACCAACGTCATCGAGATGTGCAAACTTATACCAAGGCCAAGGGTGCAAGTAAAAGTTGCACTATCGAATTTGAATTTCAAAATGGACGCATGCGGCTTGGCAAGCCATATTGTGCGATAGCAATTAGTCTATGAAATTATAAATCTCAGAATTTTTTCATTTTCTGGTTGGATTGATTGTCTATTAACTGTGAATTACCGCTAGAATCACTTTTCGTACTTACATATTCTTGTCGTTAGGCTAGTTTCATTGTAGTTGTTAAAGTTTTTACAAAGAAGTGTGGAGACATACTTATAATACGCGATCCATTCTACGGTCGATAGTCGGCAGCCTGGTTCCCAACATTTAGGATGTTTTTGGTTGATCCTGGCGCTGATTCTGATGTCTCTAAATTAAATCTAGAGCATCTGCATCTTTGTCTTTTTAAAATTGCTAAAAAGGGATGGAAAATGAATTTTAAGCTATAACAACTTAAAATTTTAGTGCACCTCAAACCTAGCGTCAAAGGTCACAAGGTTCGAATTAATTTTGATGTCTGTCCTTTTCTTATTACATTGGTTATAAAAAAGGTGTGAATACTCTAAAAAGTTAAAATACCTCTGTCCTCATGCGTAGGTAGTTAGTTGTTACAATAAATGTTCGGAAAAAAGTAGAGACGGAAATAGACAGAATTATATTTTACTAGGTAGATGAATTTGGTTCATATTCAAGTGCATTTTCGTGAATGTAAATATGGAACAGGCCTAGCTATAAACAAAAATAACTGACTAAACAAGTTGCGTTTCATCAATTTGAATCGATTGTTGTAAGTATGTTTCCACTTTAACGATTAAATGCATCGCATTTACTTGTCTGTTATTAATATGTGACGTTAGTATTAAATGTTAATCTTTATTTATCGTTATAAAATATTTTTTACTTCGCTTTGGGCTCATAATTTTTCGAACATGACCTTTGGGCTTAAAATTTTCATGATTTTCGAAAATTGCTGATTCGATTATTTAAAGAGCCTTGTACACATTGGCAAATGGTGCTTGGTAATGCACTTGGCGAATGAGTCTTTTGTCGTACCTAATATATTTGCCACGTACGGCCAGCATTTGCCGGCTTTCTAACTTTTGTGGGTTTTCATACAAAACATATTATAAATTATTATTTTATCTATTGAAGCATATAACCTTTTAATATATTTTGTTGGTTAGGTACGATTACATGACAGCCGGTTGAAGTTATGTTCCCGTTACCGTTAATCTTTGAGCATCAATATAAAGCAAAATAGGTTGGCACGAGTCAGAATTCACACTTCCATGAGTAAGGTTAAAAGTATAACTTTGAACCTTTAATAAGCTACGACTTGTCTTATTTTGCTTTTATTGACGGTCAAATTTTAACGGTAACCGCCAACCATGCAACTGGACCTTATATTTTGTTTAATTTTTATAGGAGGCAGACATTGAATCCTTTTACTAAATTACAACTAAGGTAGAGTTCAAAATAGCGTGCAAGAGAATATTCACAAGCAATAATTATCTCTCGCATGCTATTTTGAACTCTATTTTATATGTTATATAGTTATTTATCAATTGATCAAAAAACCGCTCGAGCATTTTGCTGCTCAATGTGCGTACTATAAAATGATTATTCTGATAGCAGCAACGTATCGATGGTTATTAGACGATCAATCTGGCATCAATTCTTTAAACAGATGGTTTGGCGAAATTCATGCCGAAAATTAATTCATTTGATTTTAAGCCAGACTGATCGTCTGTAACTTGCGAGATATAACTAGTTATATACCCTGCCAGTTAATATAAGCGCAACCCTATACATTATATACATAGCATTAATATCATAGAGAGAACTAGGGTAGTATTAGCTTATAAGTATTAAATGGATAAGCTTAAAACCTCTTAAAAGTATTATTTTTGCTAAAGTTGCTAATTAATCTCAATGTTTCCCTCCGGAAAAGGAAGGACACCAGCTATCCCAACTATTTTCATTTTATTATATTTTACACCATATTCTTAGGCTGAAATCTACATTTAGAGCGCTTTTTGAATTTTCTCAGACTTAAAACACTGTAAAAACGAGACAGTGTTATACCGCTGGCATAAGTCTGTCTCGTTTTAACTGGAACTTAAGTGTAAGCGAAGTCCAAGTGCTATGGATTTCAAACTAAGATCATGACATTAAAAAGTAGGTACCTCTAGGTACTGGCATGGATCTAGACGAGGGTATCTTAGTGCTAAAACTCAATAAGTCCCACTCAACCCAATAACTGGGTTTATTATGTTATAATGACTGGGTTTTAGCACTATACGCTCGTAGAGGCGTGAGTGAAAATAGTAGATACTTGCGCATGCGTACAATCGCTGTAAAAAAGACTGGTGTGTGCGTGGTAGACTGCACGAAGATGCGCGGTAACCAATCCGGTAGGCAGAATATGACGTAATATGACAGCCGACCAATCACGGACACCGTCCATCGCGCACTGCTATTAGGCTCCAAAGACCAAATGAGTTCTGCGCGTGCGTTCAGTCATGCCAGATTCGTGCCAGGGCCTACACCTTATACCAGAGAAAAATAATCATTCACCTCTGCTTATACTTACATAACAGCTTTGAATAGGGTTCCAGAAATCGGATTCAGCGGGCGCCTCCTATCCTATTATTTTATTTACCTATTCAAATAACTCAGTGTCTCGCCGAGTCAATTTTTTTAAAATATTTTATACCATAAATCAGTTTGTGCGGAAATAAACTTTAAACACGCTATGATCACGATGACGCGTCACGCTTGTCACAGAATAAGGAGCTCTTTTTCTATGAGAGCAAAGTCGATTATTGTTTGGCAGACAAAAATGTTCTGTGTGCCTAGTGGGAGATTTTTAACCTATTCGATCGCGTAAAAGCCATCTTCTTGTCACTAGATGGCGCTGTTTCAATTCCATACAAAACGCAATTAACTTTTACGCGATCAGTACCTCGTCAGATGTGCGCCGGCCCTAATCAACACTTATCGTTTCATTCACATCGTGTTTAAAGTTATGTCCCCTCCCTTACTGGATCGTAAAGTGACGGTGATGAAAATGCTTTATTCTTTATAGCATTGCGATGTAGCAGATTGAATATTTGTTATTACTTGTGTAATTATTTTTTATACGGAATATTGATAAATGTTGCATTTTAAGTAGAATATAAATTTTACGTTTGCAAAACGGTACTCAAATGTTGTTTTATTTATCCACCAACCACTGACACTACCCCCGTATTATAAATGCGAGTGTTTGTTGGTTTATTGCAGAGTTTATTGGAATGTCTTCTTCAATCACGTCCAGAGTAGGAAGGTATTTACCTACTTTGTAATAAGTAACTAGGTTGAAATAATATATAGAGCGCACTTTGACATTGCGTAAACTTAAGTTTCAGTTAAAATGAGACAGATTTATGCCAGCGGTATAACGCTGTCTCGTTTTAATTGTCTTAAGTCTGAGCAAAATCAAAGTGCGCTCTATAGATCTCAGTAACTGATTTTGGTGGAAACTGGACACGAAGATAAGTTCAATAAAAGACAGCTCATCTGTAAGACGATTGTCGATCTATTCGGCTGCGCATTGATTCATTAGGCAATCTTTCGTTTAGTCTGTATGTATATAGATCTACATAAGTACACTAAACTACATGTAATGTCACCCAACGGTCTTTTACATCTTAAAACAAATGACCTTGAACTTGCGCAGTGATAAAATAAACCATAGATGGTATAAAAGGAAGGCGCGCAACATAACTAGTAGGTAAATAAACAACTGTAACCATGTATAAAAATAATATATTTTACATAATATAAAAACTTAGGTAGTACCTCGTATATAATTTGTGTGTATGTATAAGTATACTTAGTAGTTTTTTAGATTTAATAGCTAGCAGTTGTCGCCAGGTAAAAAGAACCCTAAACATAAATGAAATTATAAATAGGTAAAGTGGAAGTATAGTATAAGTATAGGAGACTTTGGAAGCAGTTTCGATGACTGTAACGTATCGCTACTAGATGGCGTTAACCAAGCGTTAACAGTCGCTTAGATTTGAGTAGACAATATTATTTGTCCTCACCTATGGTGCTGAAACGTGGACACTGACAAATGGCCTTGTTCACAAATTCAAAGTTGCCCAGCGTGCTATGGAGAGGGCTATGTTAGGAGTTTCACTGAGGGATAAGATCCAAAATGAGGAGATCCGCAGGAGAACCAAGGTCACTGACATAGCCCAAACTATTAGCAAGCTGAAGTGGCAGTAGGCAGGCCATGCCTGTCGTAGAGGCGATGGCCGTTGGAGCCGGAAAGTCCTTCAGTGGAGACCGCGTTTAAGCAAACGTAGTGTGGGACGCCCTCCAGCACGATGGACCGACGATATAAAGCGGCTGGCGGGAAGTGGCTGGATGAGGAAGGCTGAGGACCGGGTGTGGTGGCGCTCTATAGGGAAGGCCTATGTCCAACAGTGGACGTCCACAGGCTGATGATGCTGATGATGATGATGATGATGATGATGATGATGATGAATATTATTTGTATCTGTCGGCACTGTAGGATAGAGTTGTAGCATATCGGTGAAAGGCGCTCCAGGTGCGGCGTTACCCAGAGAGACAAGAGAGGTTTTAATTCTGTCAGTTCCTTCAAAAACTTTAACCTTTTATTTTAAAGAATATTAGCCAAGTTTATCATGCTGACTAATACTCCCCTTTCCTCTCCAACTAAGCGTAAAGCTTGTGCTAGAAGTAGGTACTACAATAGTGCAACGGGTGAGGTTTGAACCGGCGACCTTCGGATTTCGGTCTGCTCCTTTAACCGTTGAGCTATCGAGGCTCTGCGCAGTGGGTGATTTATTTATTTGGTGGGACGAGGAGAGGCCCGGCGAGGAGACCGCGTTATTAATTCGTCAGACAACCTTTCACGTCTCGCACTGCGCTGGTAGGAAAATACAGTACCCGCAGACACATTCCCTCCACTGTACCTAACACAGATCTTTTTACCTGACGCCTACTGTACGTATATAGTTTCTTACATAACGATTATAATATGTGACCCTTGTACAAAAAAAGTTCCCTAAATCTTAATTTAAGTACAATAAAAATGCTGCCGCTTACATAACTTTACATACATATTTTAAATTTCTTTGAAATTATTATTATGTACAAGATATTCTTGTAAATATGCCTGTAATTCTACATTATCCCCACTTTGAATTTTGTCAATGACACCTGACCAAATGTCTCGACACTCTTCAGGACGTTGTGGGGGCAGGATACAGAGAGCAAGGAGATGTGCTTCTGGAAGTTGGGCCTCGATTAAATGAGAGCTAACCAGAGTCTTTAAGATTTCAACTTTTTGCAAATTCGTACCGTATGACATTGTCTCAATAGCTTTACACAACAACGAGCCAATTTTATTAGAAAAGCTTGGATACCACAGCTTCTTAACCTTGAGATCGTTCAAGAATACTAGAACTTCAGCAGCCAAACCACTGGCTACATTTTCCGGTATTAAATGGGAATAATTGCCTTGGTTCAACCCTATTATTTTTTTCGAAATAATAATTAAATTCAATTTTACATAAAGCTTATAGAATTGTGTCATAGGCAGAAATTCACTTAGTATCATTACAATATACTCCAAAACTGGTATAGATTCAGCCTTATTATCCTTACAATACGAGTAAAGTAATATTGTATCAATGAACTCGAACAAAAGTTTTCTTGACGTGTAGTAACCATTGTCTGTTACATTCCACATTTCAGTACATCTCTGTAAAATGAAGTGTAACAGTTCTAAACTTTGATCATTATCAATGTAAATTATATACTTGGCAGCAAGTTTCCACTTGGCTTCAATAAGACTTTTCATATCCTTGTTTTGAGAAAACTGACCAATATTTTGATCAGTCAATATCGAGCGGACAAACTTATCAAGTATTTGACTACGACAGAATTCCTTATCAATTATAGCAATCTCCGATTCCATTTTGTTGATGATCGCAAGTTTTCTTTGGATATTTTTTGATCTTTGTTCTGGTAAGTTTGAAACAGTATACCAAGCTGTTTTTAAAAAGTCTGCTTTAAATTGTGATAATTTGAAATGTGTTAAAAGATTAAACACGTCGTCAGTATCGTTTTCGTGCAAATCTGATGTTAACATTTTCAGAACTTCGTAGAGTTTTTGTTGGGAATTCTCATCTACGTTTTCAATTTTTTCGCAAAGGGCTTTAAAAATAGTCATTCGTAAAGATACATTTTTTGTAGATTTCCAAACGTTGTCGATCAAATTGATCAGATCTTCTATACTAAAACAATGAAATGCTAAACGTAAGCCATGCTTTTGTACAGATACAGGGGTGTTCAAAATGGCAGAGACAAACTTTATGCATAGGGGCCTTGGAAGGTTGCTCAGGTAGGATCCGAACATCGGTAAACAGTAATGTACGTAATCCCCTTTAATATAGGGTAAAATGCATTCCAGTGGAATGGGAGGTCGAGAGTGAAGAGCTAAACGACAGATTCTTTCTTGGATAGCCAACAATTTTCTATCAATTGAGTCATGAGATATCTTTACTTCTTCTGGTACATATTTAGATACGAACATAATTTTGTAATCGTCACTTCCTATGAGGAATACAGAAACAATTAATGCTGTAAATAAATCATACTCATATTCATCAAGCAATAATGATTCACAACGAGAAAGCCAATCTTTGGCAACGTCATTTGAAAAATATACTTTAATTTTTTTTAATAAGTTATTAATTCTTATTCTTGGAAAGCAGCCTGATATATCGGCGAATTTTTGGAGAAGTGCTTGAGAATCAACTTTCAGCAGTCGTAGTAGTGTTCCTTCTGTAATTTCTTCATTATTATTTACAAACTTATAACCTTTATAGTAATCGTCTAATTTCATATATTTCAAGATAATATCTGGGCAATCATCTTTAGTCTTTTCAAATGCCTCCATTATAACTAAAGCAAAATCAAAAATTTCTCTAGCCTCATTCTTTACTGCATCATATGTTTGAGTATCAAAAAGTTTCAATTTATTTGTACACAAATCAATACATTTTTGATAGACAGCTTTCATTTGTTCATTAGTTAACTTCTCATGAAGGTTTTTCATATCATATTTTATACACTGAGCATTGCTTCTTGTTATAACATAGTCCTCCAAAATTTTTGGAATTGGTTTATTGTGTATAAAACAGTAAATTATAATAAAAGTTTTATAACTATTGGATCCATAAGCGGAATATCCCTTTGAAAAAAAACTTGTACTATGTAATATTTTATTGAAAACATCCCAAGAATTTTCATCAAATTTGTAAGCATTGTGCTTATCAATTATATTCTCAATAAATTCCATTTTGCTGCCTTCACTTTCATTAATATGTCTTTCATAGTAATATTTTAACAACTTTTCTAATTCCTCCTCATTTTTAACACTGTCTATTAGAACATCAACCATAGCTTCCCTTTTATAATTGCTATTGCAGACAGCAATACATGTTTTTATTTCTTTAAATGCCAGTTCAAAGTTTACAAACTGATACCAAAACCAAATATCACCATCATCTTTGCCAGGAAATACATTGTTTTGCTTCAGATTTTCTAAGGCCCACATCTCTCTCTCTTTGCTTGTTAAGAGCTTATAATAATTTAAGTTGTAAAAGTTTTTACTCATTTCAAATGGCTCATTTAGATACTTTGAAAGAAAAATCTCTCTTAAAAACCTATATACTTCATTTTGGGGTAATATTTTAAAGATCTTCTTGTAAGTATCATAAAAGTCCATAGACCAAAATTCTTCGGCAGTGGGAGGTAAAAGAGCAATTGCATATTTTTTGACATCTTCAACTGAAGAATGTTTTGCCACCACATCCAAGTTTAACTTATTAAGATACAGCTGTACATTATTTGAAACTCTTTCCTTATGCTTAGTTATTATAACTTTAGAATACCGATGCCCCAATTTTGGTGCATTTGTACTTATATCAATGTATTTCTCCATTAAGTTCAAGTATTTTTCACTGGAAATATTAATCAAATAACAAAGTGCATGTACCTTCTCATTCATTTGCCACTTTTCTTTTGTTAGATACACTTCAGCAAGATCAAAAGAATTACCAATTATATATTTCAGTTTTATTTTATCAATATGATTATTTTTATTGATATATTCCAGTTTATGTTGTTCAGAGGTCCAAACTAAAAATTTTGTAGCAATGTTATTTAGTTTTTTGTCTCTTATGCAGTAGTTGTAAAAATCTTCTGCTCTTTTTTCATCTCTGACATGTATGGATATAGTGGTAAGCAATTTTTTTGTCATTTTACTTGACATAAAGGGAAACACTTCATGATGCAGGTAATCAGGATTTATTATATAGGAATTCTCATTTTCATATAACCAAGTGCATTTTTTGAGAGCCCTTGAAATATACAAACTGTCTCCACATTTGAGTGTTTCTATTATGTAATCCATATTTTTATACACAGAAGCGACATCAATTTTATATAATCTGTCAGCATCTGAATCTTCTTTAAGACCCTTAACTAAGTCAAAGTCTACATTTTCAGATGTTGTTTTAATAACTTCTTTATTGAGCTCCTGATGTCTTTTTCCTAAATTATTCCCTTTCAGTTTCAGCATGTTGAACACTGTTGTATCTGGAAAATAAATATGTGGTTGTAAAAAAACAAAGTGATCCTATAAAGATTCTGTACCCCAAGGATGCCAACGGGACGCTATTAAGCCTCCAATATCTGTTCGTCTGTTAGCGAGCTGCATCTCGTGTATTGTTTTAGGTAGAGTTAAAATTTTCACAGAATATTTATTTATTTTGCCTCTGTAAAACAAATAATAAACAGGAGATCATTCAAGCTCCATACGTTTTTTGGCCTTTCCTGAAAGTGCTGGCCAACAAAAAAAAATTGGTACAAATCGTTAGAACTAGCCATTTAGGGCAACAGTTAACATGGCAGAAAAGTTGTAGAATTGCACTGAGCCCAGTTATATAAGTTTATAGATTAGATAATTTTGTGAGTTCTAAATGTACAAGGGAAACATAATAGTAATGATAGATATTGCCATTTATGTCAACTTTGTAGTTGATTAATTGTAGATAACTGATTAGGCGTATGATAATTCTAAAACAATTTATTCAATAGTTGAAATAACTTTACATTGCAGACATTAGTTTTTTTTTTTCACAAATACTTTTCCCAAATAACTGTTCAACCCTTTTTGCGCACTTGATTTCGGTAAAAATAATCGTATTTATACGAAACTCACCCAAAACGCGGATGGTAGGTGGAGGGAAGTGGGCAGCCGGTGCATCTTTATTTACGGAGGATCCCTTTCACATACAATGTTAGTTGAAATAGAACTTTACTAATTACTCACGTGCGCCGGCGATTTTGGTCGAGCGTACGACGTCTCCTTAACGTACAGTTGTACGTATCACGTATTTATATTCACTTTAGGGACTAGGGACTGAGTTTACTTCACCACTGCATCCTTCTATGACCGAGCTGCAGCCTGCAGGAAATAATAATAAATAATTCTTATTTCTTGAAGTTAGAACTTAGACCTTACCCCACAGACCACAAATTACCCGGCGCGCGTTTGCAGGGCGTGTGCCACAATCAAGTAGTGATTTTTTTTTATTTTTTCTCTCTCATCTGGCTTTTACAATGATTAGCCAATGTCAAGTTTGTAGTTATATAATTGTAACAAGTTAGCTAAACTCAAGGACTCCGTCTGTGCCGGCACTCGCCGACATACGCACGGCACCCCCTTAGAGCGCTTTCCAGTCAGTTTTAACCAAAGACTTAACTTTTTTTTTCTCTCTCGTCTGGCTCTAAAAAGATTAGCCAATGTAAAGTTTGTAGTTATTTGTAAGAAGTTTGATAAACTATACAAGTATTTACCTCGTCTGTGCCGGCGCTCATCGACATACGCACGGCACCCCCTTAGAGCGCTTTCCAGTCAGTTTTAACAACAAAAAAACACTCCAAAAAGGCAGAGCACGCTCGCCAGCTAACACCGACACAGACAAAGTCCGGGTCCATACTTGTATAGTTTAACTAACTTGTTACAATTAACTACAAACTTGACATTGGCTAATCTTTGTAAAGCCAGACGAGAGAAAAAAAAAATAAGAAGGACTTCGTCTGTGTTGGCGTCTGACATCTGTGGTTTTTGACAGCACGTTGTTATTTGCAAGAAAATGGCGGTTGTTGTATTAAAATAATTGTACAACTTTTAGTTCATTCGATCAGTGTTGGTTATTTCTAAATGTATTAAAAGCTGGTCTACAAAAATTTACGTGTTTTTATGCAAATGCTAATTACAGCTATGATGCAGATGTGTATTTTATTCTTAATTACTATATTGTATAGTTCGCACCAAAATAACGCGGGGTTTCTGATATTTAATTAATATCGGATTTCTGTGCAAATAGTGAAAAAACTACAACGAATGGTGTTAATTTAGGAGGTTTTAGTGTTTTTACTGGTATAAAGACGGTTATCGTTTTTAATTGTACGTAACGCTTGCAAATAGAGATGTATTGAGTTATCACAACAATGGGAGAAACTGAAGAATTCAACACTTTAGCATTTGAAAAGAAACTTACACAGTTAAAGGATACACAGGAGAGTATACAATCTCTATCATCTTGGTGTTTGAAGCAGAGACTCCATCATAAGAAGATTGTTTCAAGTTGGTTGAATGTACTGAAAAGAGTGAAGGTTGAGCAGCGTTTAGTCCTTTTTTATTTAGCAAATGATGTTATTCAGTATAGTAAGAGAAAGAATTATGAGTTTGTGGAGAGTTGGGGTCTTAATTTACAGAAGGCAACACCACTTGTTCGGTAAGTCAACAAATAATAAAGAATTATCAATTGCACAGATAATAGTTTGTAAGTATAGTAATTAATTAAATTGTAATATTACATATAGTTTTAGTATAGGTCTTATACAGGGTCTTTTAAATGCCATTAATAAAATTTTACTGTCTGTGACTGCTGTACATTTTAATAGCCTATATTACTTCTGGATAAAGTAGCTTTCTAATGGTGAAAGAATTATTGGTTCAGTCATTTCAGAGTTTATTGATTATAAGCAAATAAACAAACAAGAAATATTTTCTTAATAAATCACTCAGCTTAGGCCAGTCAATTTAGTTTAGTTAAGAGCTTTGTGTGAAATAGAATTAGCCCCAATCACTGGTTAAAAAACTAAGTAACTAAGAGAAAAATTGTTATTTTCTAGTGATGAGAAAGTCAGATCTAAGATTCTACGCATATTTAAGATATGGGAGCAAAGGTCTGTGTATGATGATGAGTTCCTATCAGACCTGACGGGGCTGCTTTCTGCTGGAGCCATTAAAAAGGCTGATGATGACCCATTAGATTTTCAGGTGAGGCATGAATTTATTATTTTACTACATAGACAGATAGAAATATTTGTTGCACACAAAACATGTCATAATCAAGACAAAACAAATAAACTAAAAACTAAAAACAATTGTATGCAAAAGCGGCTTTATTGCTCAGAGCAATCTCCACCAGGCAGCCTTTGGTTAAAGGAGAAACTAGATTAGGTTTACTGGCGATCCACCCCTGCTTCGCACAGATAGCAGTTAATGTCAACATAGCTCAATCAATGTTGAGCTATGCTGCGCTGTGCTGTGCTCAGCTAACTTTCTAGTGCAAGGGAGATAGACGGCATAGTGAGTGAATTGATCAATGCAATGTACACAAGGGAAAAATCTGAAAATGTGAATTTGTGGTTACATCTCAATAAAAATTTAGGTGTTTTTTCTTGTATGATGGTATGGTACCCTTTGTGTGCGAGTCCAACTCTCACTTGACTCTTTTTTTATTTCCAGCCACAGCAGCTAGTAAACAAAATAAAGCAATGTACAGTACTAGAAGCAGACACACAGACAAAGTTAAAGTATCTTCACGAGCATCATTTAGAGTTATCAGATGCAGACGCGCTGTGCGCAAACTTGAAAGGTATGATTTAGGCTATGTTCAAACTAGGCTGTAGTTAGGCACCATCTCCACGGACGAGAGAATCGCGCCGATAGTCTCGCCGTGCCACCAAATTAGGTTCAACTCTTATAGGCCAATTTTCACAGAAATTCCCTCTTATAGGCCAGACTCATTGCAATTCCATCACTCATGGAGATGGCGCCTTAGCATTACATTAGCAAGAGCAAGTGTGTAAGTGACTCTGAGCATATAATATACAATAGTATATTGTTCTGAGGCCGCATTTACTTTGCATGTGCTTTCCACTGACTGACATCAATCAGGCTTTGATTTAAATTGTTTCAAATTGAATGGAATTGAATAAAAAAAATTAGCCTATATGACGGCACTGTAGGGGCACAAGCTACCTCTGTGTCAAATCTCGTCAAAATTGGTTAATCAGATGGGCAGTGAAACAGTAACTGACAGAAACTGGTACTAATAATAATTCTGATGTAATTTAAATTTTAGAGTAGGTATTTGCATCTTTATCTAAAACATCAAATCTCACGACTTAGATGCCATTCTTGAGCATTGTAGAATCTTTAATTTTATATTTTCTGACTCTGTTTAGCAATGTTTAAAAGATTCAAAAAATCTTTACAATCTTTTGTCAGTCTAGTGACATATTATATAGTGCGTAAATTTTGAGAAATAACTTGCTATATTTCCTCTATGTGTCAGCTGCCCTGTCAATAGTACGATTCATTATAAGGTAAACCATGCTTTTGATATGACTCTTGACACATTTATGCACTTACACACATTTTTATAGATAGAGGTCACAGAGAAGATGTGGAAAAGGAATTGAACGAAGGCATATCATGTGTTGAGAAGTACACCCAGGCATTGCAAAGGGAGATAGTTGCGAGAGAGGCGCTGCTCGCCTTACTCAGCTCTGCTAACCAGTACTATTCCACACAGAGGGGCGAAGTCAAAGTTGTGGCCTATGTGAGTAAAACATTTTATTTTTTTAAATTATAACAAATTCTATGATTTTTAGGATTCTGTACCTGAAAAAGAAAAAAGGAACCATTATAGGATCACTTTGTTGTCTGTCTGTCGTTTCTGTCAAGCAAACCTATAGGGTACTTAACCTAGAATCATGAAAGGCAGGTAGGTAGGTACCACAAGTAAAGGAAAAAATCCGACAACCGTGAATTTGTAGTTACGTCACACAAAATAATTAAAACACGTTCACGAAAAACTAATTTACTAAATCACGCATAGATGGCGCTGTCCATCATTAACTTGCAGTGTTCTACATAAACGAGTTAGGTACATCTTAAACGATGGTATGGAACCCCTTGTGTGCAAGTCCGGCTTGCACTTGCCTAATGTTTTTGAGAAGCAAAAATAAATTTTTTAAAAGTAATATTATTCATTGTGTTCATTTTTATTCAAGGCATATAAAAACTTTGGTGCCCGAGTGCGGGCATTGAAACGAAAACTCGACGAGTTAATACCAACGCTACCCAGTGCGGCGCCCTCGCCTCCTCAGAGAGACGAGGATGTGCCTTCACCAGGTCCTGATGAGGACCTGGATCTGCCTGCGCCCACTGACACTACAGATGATGATGGTAACTTTTTCAAAGTATTAAAATTATTATACTGTGTAAACTCTATATTGCCAATTTATTTAGGATTTATAAGATTTAGCAAGTATCATTATTTAATATTATTTAAAAGTTAGCTCTTGATTATGATTATCATCAAAATGCACAGTTTGGCGGATTACAACGAATTCAGCTTGTTGTTCTCCACTTTCGCCCCTCTTGGTAACCAATATTGAATCAATTTTAATTGAACCCTTAGAACATGTTCATTCAAATTCACTTTAAATTTATTGTTGAACAACAACTATAATACAATTAAAATCGCCCGTGTGAACCCTGTATTAGTAAACTATATCTTCTTTCAGTGGCGTACAATATAGACCAGACATTCAACACATCGTTGTCGGATGGATCGCTATACAACCTCGGTCTTTCGTCGTTCCTCACTTCGGACAACCCACTGGCGATGTTCAATGACACACTCGATTTGGACTTGAGTAGTGGTGAGTACCATCACAGTTCACGGCAGTAAGGTAACCTCTAATCACACGTCGAGCCTTCGACGTCAGTAGCCCTAACATAGCCGTATTTTTCTTTCATTTTACGTCACCATAACTCCATTTTTGGCATATCGTCGCTTCAGGATCAAACCGAGAGTTCCCTCACTCTAGTTCACTCTGGTACCATTCATTATAATATTATCAGGCCTACTGATTGATGTTTTTAATTTTAACTATACTCTATCCACGGAGAGAAGTTAGTAAAGGGCTCTCTCTGTCACATGATCCCATACAAATGACAAAGATAAAAAACTCAGTGGGCGTTAACTATTTGGAGACACCAACCGATCACAAACAAAACCGTTTTCGAATCGAATTTCGAATGTTCATTGACAACATTATGTACTCTATAACATAGTTTCGTTTGTGATAGGTTAGAAAAAAGATTAACGCCCACTAAGTTTTTTGTCTTTGTCATTTACAGCCCTATACTGCTTTCTCCCTCTGGATATAGTATAGATGATGCTCGCGACTTCATCCGCGTGGATTTAGGTTTTTAAAAATCTCTTTGATTTTCTGGGACAACTTTAGCTAGAAATCTTTAATTATTTTTTTTAAATTAGTTTTCAATCTTTTTTCTACAATGCCAAAAAGAAAAAGATGCAAATACTCAGAACATAATAATCAACGCAACGCTCATTGATTTTATTCATTATTATTATTATATATTCTGGTGCCCACTTTTTGTACAAAGTAATAAAAATGTTGCTGTGGCATGTTCCATTGTATATATGGTAAAGTGTGGACGTGTTAATTTGCAGCGAATAAAATCGAAGTAATAAACACAAGGCCGAGTGACAAACAAGATTTTGATATAAACGATATTTTGAAGGGCTTTGATCCTCTTGACAATAACTCTACATCTTCTGAAAATAACTCAGGTACGATAGTAATTACTAGAACACCTTTAACACCTTTTTTACCCCTCTAAAACTAGTTTTTCGTTCTTAAATGAAAGTAATTTTTCCATGTAAAAGTAGTTCCTGACATGACTGTGACATGAGATGTCATGACATGACTACACAGACATAGGGTAGGTTAAGGATAAGATGGCACACAAACTTTATGACAAAATATAAGAAATATGAAAACCGATATTGGTATTATGTAGCGAAAAATAATTGGGGGCAATGTAAGAAAATACAAAAAATAAATTTTTGTATTCTTCTACAATCTACATACTTACATAAATATTGCCAAGAATATCTTCATTTTTGTGATAATAAAGGCTTATAAAGTAGAAAAATAAAATAGTTACCCAGAGTAAAAATAGATGGACCGCAGCAATTGGTACAGACGGAAAGCACCGACATTTGTTAAAATATTTCAATTCCAAAACACCATGTGATTCCACAGGGAACTAGAGATACAGGTTTTGCTAACTTAATTCATGGCCCCCGGCACAATTTGTAAAAAGACCAATTTTAAATACAAATAAATCATTTAATCAACAAATAAATCATTTAATCATTAAAAAAAAAACAATTAAATAAATAAATCATTTAAATCATTCCAAGGTGTGCGATCTTGTCCTTTAGCTACCCCTTGTCTGTTTTGACCTTTGCACGTGCGAAGATAACGAGGTTTATAATCTATCTGCGGAAAGAAGTTAGTATAGCGCTCTCTCTGTTACATATTCCTATACAAATGATAGAGGCAAAAAACTCAGTGGGCGGTAACCATTTTGACACCAACCAATCATGAACATGTTTTCAAAAAAACATTCGAAATTCAATTGTAAGATGTTTGAAAAAACATTCGAAATTCAGTTGTAAGATGTTTGAAAAAAAACATTCGAAATTCAATTAGAAAACATAATTTGTTTGTGATTGGTTGGTAACTCAAAATTAGCGTTAGTTAGCGCCCATTGAGATTTTTGCCATTATCATTTGTATGGGATTACATAACAGAGAGAGTGTTATACTATCTTCTTTTCGTGTAGATAAAATTTCTAAAGTTTTTTTAGTAAGTTTAGGTAGTTAATACGTTTATAATTTTTATTGTAGTTTTATCCTATTTTATTTATATATTTGTGACGTCTTGTGTTCTAGTTTTTTAATGTTATTTTGTATGAAAGTGGCAACCATTGATTTCAATTAACACCCCCTAAGTTTTGGCCTGATTTGGTTTCTCCTTTGTATTTAATTATGTATTGTACTTACTTCCTTTATTAGGATATGTCTGTGTTTTTATGTTTTCAATTCCTAAAACCCACTTGTATTAGGTTCAACGTACTGGTATTGAAATATTGCACTAAGTTCAATTTACCAGTACTGAAATATTGCACCAGTATTAGGTTCAATTTACCGGTACTGAAATATATTGCACCAGTATTAAGTTCTATTGAACCTAAAACTGCATGGTGCATTTCTTTGTATTTGCAATATTTAGTACCGGTATATTTACCGGTACCGATAATATTATATTTATATATTATATATTATTATATATTGGAACTAATACCAGTATTAGATCCAACCCATTGTCATGATTAATCTGTGGCCGTCCTTAACCGGTGATGGTTTTTGGTGCCTGCCTGTGAACATGACACGATTTATCTTTTTGCCAACATTTTACTATCATGACCCAATCTGTCAACTCCTTAAGATAAGCACACATCTAGAATTAGCGAGATTGCAATAATGCTGCCAATAAAGGTTAGCCTTATTTTAGTATGTCAGGTTAGTTCTAGTCTTATTTTATGCCTTTTTGCCAAATTCAAGTAATAATCATAATATAACAAACTTATTTACCGCGTGTATAATATATTATTATTACATAATATATTTTGACTATAACTTTTATTAAAGTAATTAGAAAGAGTTAAAATTATGATTATAAGTAAATATTTTTTTGTTGGGTGTGTACGTCGCATGCTGCAATTCGCCATTTTTCGCATAAATATAACGGGTTTGATTTGTTCCAGCGGTGAGTATATCGCAAAAGTCGCTAGAGGCGCTACCCGGTTTGGACCTACTGACGCCGGATAGCACGGGCATACCCCCGCCCCCCACATCGTTCTATGGCACCATGGAAACCATTGTCAGTGAGTATTCGCCTTTACTTCACGATGAGTATATCAAGTTTAAGATGCGCTGCCCGGGAAGTTATGGAACCAAGCTATTAGTACACACTTTTACCTGAACCTGACTTTTTACTGGACAGGGTGCAACTCGAATTAGTTTGTACTAGGGGTTAGTTTAGCATAATTCTAGCCTTATGTTATGCCTTTACTAATACTTATCACCGTGTTTACTATTTTCAAAAAGTCTTATCAAGTTATCACACAAAAGACAAGTTGAGACGATATCCGTATGAGATGTGGAACGCGAATTGCGAATGTGAGACTACGCGAGCCAACTTGTAGAATGTAGTCGAGTTCCTGCGTGGAATATGTCTCAGTTTAATTGAACTGTAAATTAATTATAAACCTTTTTTCAGTCCCAGACGAGCCGGAATCGCCTTATCTCCCTGAAGCCTTAACTAGTAATCATTGGAATAACAACTGGAATGTACCACCAGTAAGTATTGATTATAATAATTAATTTTCTTTTTAAATTCTGATTGTATAATTTTTTACGAGTGCCAATTGCTCAAAAATTATATACTTTGAAAATAAGCCTAAATCATTAGTAAATATTAAATACTATAGGTTCAAAAACTAAAATCAGACTTCTTCTCAAAATACCATCGTAGGCAATGATTCATATTTTCATATAGCACTAATTTTATATTTTTAGATTTTTAAACCTGAGAACGAGAACCTTCATTTGATACCATGTTCATACATTTTTTTTACTGTATGTTTTTGTTGTCATATCCGCCATATTAAATTTGTCATGACTTCATATAACCCATGAACGTGCCACTAACGCAAAGCCTACAACACCTTATCATAGTGACTTAATTCCTCTAGCCTACCACAGCAAGCCACATTCAGCCAGTGGTAAACCCGCGGAATATATTTGTGGAGCCGCCCGCCTCCCCGCCGCACCCCGCACCGCACCCCGTACCGCCCCCGCTGCTAGAACCAAGACCACAGGTGAGAGACGTCACATTCTATTCACCTCTCACTCGCACAATAAAGAAAGAGACGCTTAGAAAATGTTAAAGCGAGAAGCGAATAGAGTTCAAATCCTTTTGTAAAATCCATAGCCTCAATTATTTGTTTACTAGATGATGCCCGCGACTTCGTCAGGATATAGGCTTTTTAAATTCCCCAGAGAACTCTTGTTTTCCGGGAAAAAAATTCCCTATGTCCTTCCCAGGGATGCAAGCTCATCTATGTACCAAATTAGGTCTAAATCGGTTAACTGGGTGAACCGACAGACAGACACACTTTGGCATTTATAATATTAGTATGGATTTCTGCATTTCTGTTGAAGCCTGACTTGAAACCAGAATTGAGCCAATATTGAAAAGATTAATTTGTAAGCTGACCCAGCCTTATCGGTATTGCAGGACCCGCCGATAGCTGACGTGGATCATCGCGGTATTCTACCACCGCCACCGCCGCCGCCCGTACTGCCATTATTAGGACGTGAGTGCTTTTATGTTTTCCACTATGAACTATATAGGTTTATATAGTATAATAAGTTCCAACATCATACTGTTGCAATGTATTGAAAAATTGCACCAGTATTAGGTCCAATATACTGGTACAGAAAGATTTCACCACTATTAGGTTCAATATACCGGTACTGAAAATGCATCTTTATTAGGTCCAATATACCGGTACTGAAACATTGGACCAATATTAAGTCCAATATACTGATGTTGAAACATTGCACCAGTATTAGGTCTTATGTACCGGTACTGAAACATTGGACAGTAATTATTAAGTCCAATATACCGGTACTTAACATTTATTTAGACCAGTATTGGGTCTTATACATGTATACATTTTTTAATTGGCACGACACACGACACTGTTTATGTTAAGTTACATTTTAAGGCGTTATTTTTGTAAATGTTTATTGCGTTTAAAATATGTTGGATCAGCGAATAAATGTATTGTATTCAAAATATTAGAATAGAACAGATTCAAAATATTATAACCCTTGTAAATGGTTGTGTAGACATAGAGGACGTAGACCACAGGATGTTGCCGACGCTAGCGCCGCCGCCCGTCGCCGCGCCCGTACGCCACACAGTACATCAAGGTCAGTACTACTTCACACTTATCACTACACCCCACTCTATATATCCTACACAGTTCACGACAGTTACAGAACTCGTAACAAAACGAATCTAAGGTACTAACATCGTCTGATGAATTCTTAGTTTTTACCCGACTGCGGCAAAGCCAAAAGAAAGAGTTATGATTTTAGCAGTCTATGTATGTAGTATGTATGTTTGTATCCAGATTCTGTGTGTCCGTAGCGCCTAAACTACTAGGCCGATTTTGATGAATGACGTGTCAATCGATTCGTCGTAAAAGTCCGGGTGACACAGGCTACACTTTATACGAAAAAAATTGACCTAACGGATGTTACATGAAAAAAAGTGGGGGTGTCCAAAAATTTTTTTTTTGCTATTGTATCGAGTGGGATGTCAAATGAAAGAAAAAAAAAAATCTGAATTATACCAAGCGACAGAAAAATAATTTTACTATAATATTTCAGCGTTTATTAAAAGATTGCAGTCGGGTTTTCTTGTTTTCTGAGTTAACCTGTCAATTTGTACGGGGAATACCAGTTATCTCTTCTTAGCTCAGCGCTATATGCTCGTGTGTATCAATGCATACAGCATTATGCTGAGCTGGAATCTTTTTTCGGGTTGTGCCACATATGACACAGTTTACGGTTCTTCTTTTGCTTGGGGTTCGTATTTTGGCTTTAATGCTTAAGCGGAGGAAGCGGCGAGATAACCAATTACTCTTGTACCACACATCACGTCTTAATAACACGTGATGTGTGGCACAATTTACAAAATAAACGTTTTTCTTTCTTCTGTTTTACCTACGAATTTAAAAAATTGATGATAACATTGCTGTTTGTTTGTATTTTAAAAGACGTCAGAAAGGCAGATGGACCACCTGAAGGTAAGTGGTCGCTGCCGCCTATTCTTTTATATCTACTTTGTCTGTTTATAAATAATTTTATGCGTTTTCAATTCAATTTGATTTCTGCTTTTTACAGCGGTATTTGGTAATCTACATATTTTTCTCAGCTAGTGGTAGCTCAGGGCCGATTTTTCAAACATCAAATAACTTTAATGTAAGGAATAAATAAGACGTTTTGACAGATAATCTATACAAAAACTCGCCCGGCAACTTTCGCCGTCGATAGAGTTGCCGGACGACTAATCGCCCGTGCGTAATGGGTCTAAAAGTCGTGTTCAACTGTATCAGCGCCATGTCGGTCGGCTACTCTGGCTCCTACGATTGTCGAAAATACTAGTACTATTAAAATATTATTATTAGATTCAACACACGTTTCCTTTCGAAAGTATGATTCACTCACTTTTGTCCTGTTTATTTTATGCACGTTTAATTATTCATGCACTGTAAGTACGTTATTTTAATGTATTTTAATGAAAATTCTTTCTTTATGCCAAAACTATTGAGGAAAGCGCTGGTTTTAAGGCCATGATTTGACGGCACTGAGTGTCTTTTGACATCGTTCAGTGTCAAGAAACTAGGGAACTACACCACCTTGTTGCTATAGACAACGTTTCAGTGACGTTCGTAGACGCTAATATAGTTGTGCTGTAGTAGGTATTAATAGAGAATGTGTCTCCCTTGCAGATGTGGACCACAGGAACCTCATTTCTCTAACGCAGCAACTGCCCGTGCCACGGCAGCACAACTCCATGGATCAAGTTAGTACCCCCGTGAATTTCCACTACTACTAAACTAATGTATGATGATGATGATGCTCAAGTCTCAACACTGCGCCAAGGAGGTAGTCACTAATGAATAATACCGGGTCAAGTGCGAGTCTGACTCGCACACGAATGGTTCCGCACCATCGTACAACGTACACGTAACACTATGTCGAATACTGCAAGTTAATGACAGATAGCGCCATCTATGTATGATTTACTAAACTAATTATTTTTACGTGAACTCATTTTAATTTTTTTGAGAGGTCACCACAAATTCACGGTTTTCGGATTTTTTCCTCTGTCTGTGCTATAAGATCCACCTACCTGCCAAACATGATTCTAGGTCAACGGGAAGTACCCGGGAAGTATAGGTTTTCTTGACAGACGGACAGTCACACGACTGACAGACAACAAAGTGATTAATGGTTCATTTTGAGGTACGGAACCCGAAAAATTAAATAAACTATTCTTTTTCAGGATTACCGTGTGCCGCCAATGGTGCCGCCGCCGGATATCGTAGAGAGCGTCGACATGGACTTATCCGAAGACGAGGAGCAACGTAAGTAGCTACCACCAATCTCATCACCATCCTTCACTATACTCTAATGACTAATCGAATTGAATTTCGAATCTTTTTTTTAAAAACATTTTTGTGATTGGTGAGCGTTGGTTGCAATAAATACCTAGAAAAAAACATCAAAACATGGCTGATGATTTAATAGTGTATGATAACTTGTGTATATAAGTAACTATAGTTTGTCCACATGGATTTAGGTTTTTGAACATGTAAAATTAGAAGCTCTAGGATTCTGGGTCTCTGTCTATGAAATGTGCTAAGTTTTGTTGAAATTGGTTGAGTTGTGAGTGTAAAAAGTAACAAATGAACAAAAATACACTTTCGACTGTATAAAATTATGAGTAGATGTGCAGTCGCCTTTCTTCATTGTTTTTATTACGCTGTTTTTCAACCTTTGTATCGTAATAAATTGTTCAACAGTAATCCCATTTCCAAGTTCCAAAAGATTTCAAGCATCTTTACGGTGAAACTACAATATAGTTTTTCTCTTTCAGAAGGTATGTATGGCCAGAACCAGATCGAGCATCGACGCCACAGCTTCAACAACAACAAAGTGCTAGTGGGCGGCGACAACGACAAGCAAAACCACAAAGAGAAAAACTCCAACCTCATACAAATTAACAGCATCACTATCATAAAGGACGGATCTCAGAGCGCGCCCGTCATGCCACTATCCAACCCCTTCGACAACATGCCCGATGGACTCAAGTTCAACATGCCCCCCGCCTTAAATCAACCGCCGAATTTCCAAAAACCGCCCAACTTCAACCAAAACAAACCGGAGTTCCAAAACCAGCCGAAATTCCAAAATAAACAAGAGTTCCAACAGAAATTCCAGAACAAACCGCCGGACTTTCAAAATCAGCCGCCGAATTTCCAAAACAAACCGGATTTCCAGAACCAACCGCCGAACTTCCCAAACAAGCCCGACTTCCAGAACCAGCCACCAAAATTCCAAAACAATCAACCGGATTTTCATGAAGACATGTTTGAGGATAACAGAGAGGAGAATTCGGATGATAGTGCATACGAAGATGATTTGAGGAGTCGGAGTTTGGACAATGTGATGATGGACAGGAGAAATCCTTCTCCGGAATTCGAAGACTTCGCTGCGGACGGTGATTGGAGTCATGGACCTAGACCGTTCTTGAACCAACGGTTTCCCCGAAATTGGGGACCTCGGACTAACTTTAGACCCCAGGGTTTCAGCCCAATGTTTCGGCCGAGGAACGGTCCGCGACCGCAGAATATGGGCCCGAGATGGGGCCCCAGACCGCAAAGATTTTGGTGAAGTGTTAGTGCAAAAGAGTTTTTATTTATAGAATTTTATTATCTTAAGATATTAAGATTTAATATACATAGAGCTGTATAATAATCCTGCTCAGTTTTATTTGGATGATGTTGCAGAAATTTTAGCTTGTTTTAACGTTTTGAGTTCAGTTTGGTTTTTATCAGTGATTGCTTAAGTTTATGTACTCGAAATGTATGGATATGAATTTTATTCATTAA
The DNA here is from genome assembly GCF_905333055.1 of Maniola jurtina. Lineage (NCBI taxonomy): Eukaryota > Metazoa > Arthropoda > Insecta > Lepidoptera > Nymphalidae > Maniola > Maniola jurtina. The sequence goes on from NC_060033.1 coordinate 2,788,313, forward strand.
TATGATTTAAACAATTTTAAAAACCAGACAAAACTGACGTAGTTATAGAATTGCTTTTCATGGTAACTATATTAAAATTATATCCTAAATGATTCTTTATTTTATTCACTTCCAAGCAGTTTCGTACTTGTCGAAGTAGACTATCTTAAAAATAGCTATAAAAATAATTATTTTACTTTGATTCAGTAAAAATTAATTATTTATTAACGTTTATGTTATGAAGCAAAGGTACATACCTAGTAGGTGTTGTTTATCTTTCCGGTCCAGTCTCACTCTATAAATCTCAAGACATTAAATCAAATCGACTCTTAGATATACCTCTCAAATATACCAAGATCAACAAGATCAACTTTAGATTCCTTAGAACCTTGAAAGGTCCTAATATTGCTTTCCATTAGGCATGACTCTCAAGCGAAACCTTATCTTTCACTAAACAATCTGTCTCGTGCGAGTCTGCCTTGCAATTCAAGGGTTCCGTACCATCAAACAAAAACACTAATTTTTAATTTGCATGGCGGCCATTTTGAAATTCACCATCTTAGTTTTTTATAAGTTTAGCAAAAGGGCTATTCTATCCTAATTGTAATTACTCAATTTAGCTGGACAGAAAAAAATTACGAAAACTGGGCAAGTGGCAGATTAGGACACCGAGGATTCCGTACCTTGGAAGGAAAATTGTAGTTAGTTATTTAGTTCGACCTCCCCAAAATAAATCCCTTCTCTTTGAAACCGCATAACTAAGTTGGCAAAGGATTTATGAAAACTGCTAGTTAGTAACTTCGTTTTGTTTTTTTCAGTAACATTTAAATATTTACAAACTAAATATTTCAGATTTTTCGTTTCGCAAACTTTGAAAATAAGTAAAGAATATTTTTTTGAAAATTTTCATCATAAATTGAAAAATATACCTACAGCCTCAAAAGTTATGATTTAAGTATTTTAGCTGTGCAAATGAAGTCCTTTCATAATGGTACTGCACTTGATATAACTATTGAAATAAGCAACTGTGGCGAACGGACGGACGGACAGACGGCGAAGTTGTACTATAAGGGCCGGCGCACATATGGCGGAGCGCAGCATAGAGCATTTTTCACAATCAAAGTATTATCGACATTGTCCTCATTGAAATAATATCTAAAATCAATTGTGCATCCGTGCAGATACTCGCGCATCCGCGCGCAGTCCCGCGCGTCCTCGCGCATTCTCTGGTAGAAATTCGCGTAATGTGTCTATGTCTCACAAGAAAACTTCGCGGGCATGCTCTGCGCTGCGCTCCGCCATATGTGCGCCGGCCCTTAGGATTCTTTTTTTTTTTACCATTTTGGTACGGAACCCTAAAAATGCTTTCAGAAACTCCACATTGAAAGCGGGATGTGTCAGCTATTTTTCAATAACTCCTTTATTTAAATTTTATTTTTAACAATAATGACCAGTGCAATTTTTTTTAAATATGTTGATAACGGTATAAAAGTAGTAAGTATAACTTTATAGTTAGGGGTAGCGGTCAAATAAAGAAGAAACCTACTGGGCGCTACTTTATTACTATAATAATGAAGTACATTTAAGAGAAGTTCATTCGTAGCTCTTCCATACAAACGTACTTTGAGTCTCTCTTGAATATTAACCAATCCATTCTAGACAAATATCTGTGTATGTTGCTTTGCCGATTTCCGTAAAAATGCGTAAATTCAAAGTTAGTTTAGATTATACTAAGCCTCATAAATCTTTGAGTTTCATTTATATTCAAATGCAAGCCAAACTACGTTTATATGAAAGCGCTGGGGAGAGTGCTAGGAAACTTCTCTTAAATGGAAACAAGCTAAAATTTCTGTTCAACAAGATTTCAAAGATCTCGAATAATTTGCCGAAATTCGGACCAATAATTTAGGTTTATATACAATATTTGAATTATTATAAACTATAATATCTATAAGGTTTAGAAGGAAAATTATAGACACCCTGAATGGGAGAGCAATATTATTTTTAAGCGAGCGACAGAGATAGACATACATTTTTAGATTTTTCCTTCCATTATTAAGATAAGTTAAAGTTTCATTAATTTTAAATAAGTAGGTGTATTTTAAGATATAAAAATAATCTTCCTAAAGCTGAAATGACAAAAGAAATGAGATATCCAAAAAATAAGTGTCTCAAATTGTTTTTTTTTTTTTAATATAGTTATAGGCACCTAGGTTTTTCATTTCTATTTACCTACGGCCACGTAATAAATTCTCGAACCTTAAATTTTATCGAAATGCGAGAATTGTAATTTTATTCTCTTTTGTAAGATCTGACGAAGTAGGTACTAATCACAGTTTAGCAATCTTACAGTCTGGCAAAGTAAATCGTTACTAAGCGTCTAGACGTACAGTTTTGTTAGAAATACATACTCGCGGATACGATAGAAGGCGATGGGAGTCATACATTTTAAAATGAAGACATGTACACGTCTCGTGGGATTGTCTATGGCGCGCTGACTTCAGTTGATCGATCACCACGCAAAATTGCTTTGAAACACACCGAAATACGATAACGTGTCCGCAGCTTTGGGGTGCGTTTCCACTGAAGTGCAGCGGAGCGAAAACGACCTATCAGATTATCTAGATATGACGTGATACGATTATTTTGTCATCTAACAATAATTCTGATCAATTGAACACCTCTTCGCTCCATTCCGCTTTAATGGAAACGCACCCTAAAGTATGTAAAGCTGGACAGCACATCATAATAATGGTATTATTAAAATTCAAATTACAAGTCTAGTCCCATTGTGGACGTAAACTTTCGTACTGTTAAAGTTTGATGTTAGTTGAAATGTGTCAACTGTATGATTGCTAAATTGTGATCTGTACTTTCCTGTTATTGGAATGGACTTTGTGTGGACTTCTCACTCGCAAACATAAACTTCACGTAAGCAAATGTTTGGTTTAATCTGCTCAAGTCAACTAGATTGCAGTGTAATGAGTTGCCCTAGTTCCTACAAGTACCTACATGGCATTACATCACAGTTTAGTAACTATATAAAGTTGGGTAATAGGTAGGTATATTAGATCACAAACGATTAAACACAATATCTATTTTTCTCAGTTGACTTATAACGTGAACAGGCCGCTTCTTACAAAAACGCGCAAGAAAAGACACTCTTGACTTGATGTGAACTAACAATGAAACCGTGATATTTGAACTCTTTCATTTTCCGGTACCTATAAAAAGTAGCCTATGTCACTCTCCAGGTCTTAATAATTACGTCAACCCCCGCGGCGTGATTGAAGAACACGTACCAACAAATATGTATGTAATGTATGTATATTGTATGTATGTAAACCTATAATATGGGTATGAACCAAACGTTAAACCGCCGCTTTCGCATCTTTCTGAGAAGTTTTTGCGATATTTTTATATATTAATGCAGACTGAGATGTGAGGCCGCGACGTGCAACCCCGACACGCGCGACACACACTTTGTGTAGAAATGTATGAGAGCATTTCAAGTGAGCGACCGCGACATTTACGGCCGTATCATCATATTCATTACTATGATGTCTCACAGTGCGCTCGAACGCATAGTGTAGGTTCCACCAATCTGATCATTGTAAATTGACGTGATACAGTAATCTGATTGGTAGAACCGACAGTGCGTTTGAGCACACTATGAGACCTCATAGTAACGTTTATGAATACGGGTGTTAGGCTAAGATCTATAGAGCGAACTTTGACTTTGCTCAGACTTAGACACTGTTAAAACGAGACAGCGTTATGTGGCTGGCATAAATCTGTCTCGTTTTAATTGAAACTTAAGTAGATAATAGAGATCGTAGCCTCAGGGCTATTGCAGACACGAATAAGCGATCGGCGATTTAGTTGCTTTGGAAAGCTCGATGCCGAATGAACATTCCACTCCCCGACTATGTCCAAACTGTTGCAGCGATAAAGTCGATTTTATTATTTCAATAAAGCGATTGAACGCAGACAGTCGTCAAAATGCGATGCATCAAATAATGAATACACCGATTTCAATACAGCTATTTATTGAACGCGATGGATCGATTGAAAAAAGTTGTCAAAATGCGATGCGGCATCGATGCAGTCACCAAATCGTCGATCGCTTATGCTAAAAGAATCGTAGCCCCGATTGTGTTAGAAAAACCTATTTATGGTTTTCGTTATCGACAAGAAATTCTGCCCTTTGATTGGTTCATTCGCTGTTTACCTTTTTCACAGCCAATCAAAGGGCAGAATTTCTTAACGATAACGATAACCATGAATACGTTTTTCTTACACAATCGGGGGGCGTGTCTGCTTTGGTCCTTAGCGACAGAAATCAGTCTCCATCGCGCGACACAGTTTCCCATTTCGCTGTCGCTCGTCGCGATCTTGTTCCGCTATACGTTTGAGCAAAAATAGATTATTGTAGTATTTTTTTTTGTTTTGTCTGTACTAATATTATAAAGTGGTAAAGTTTGTAAGTTTGTTTGTAGGAGGTAATCTCTTGAACTACTGAAATGATTTTGAAATTTCTTTCACCAGTAGAAAGCAACATTATGCCTGAGTAATATAGGCTACTTTTATTATTTGATTTTCAAAAAAATTAGGTATCCCTATGAAAATTGTAATAAGCTATCCATGCGAAGTCGGGGCGGGTCGCTAGTTTATTTTAAGCTTACTCCGATAGTTTTTTGGACGTATCGTTTCAGAAGTCAGACGCCCTGATGCACAAGAGCATGTTTATTTGCCCAACAATTGCTAGGCTGTGCCTTTTAGCAAGTCTTTAGGACAAGTAGTCCAAGTACCTACCGTTCTCTGCATAATACTATAAACAAATCCTGAAAGTATTTTCTTTTTACTGACTGATTCTATTATTTAAAATGAGTTGTTTACAAATTGTGCATTTATAATATAAGTTTTTATGTTTACTTATTTGATTTATTTTGTAGTAGATATTATATAGTACATAGGTATTATATTTAATTTTGTATTAATTTTACGCTTGCAATAATTTTCTAGTCTAAGCATTTTCCTATTGAGTTATTTTTAATACTTAATTATTATTATTTGAGCACTATGCGTTTATGTAAAGTCTACCTATTTTAGCAATTGAGTTCAAGGTGGAATTCCGTCAGTCAGATATGATTACCTAAAAAAGACCTGTCAGTTTAATTTAGATTAGATATATGAGCACAACAGAATAGTTACACACATAGTGAACGTTTGGAACAAAACTCACGTTTGAACGTTTCACGCGTAAAATATTGGTTGACCGCACATTAGCGCTTAATGATGTGTTCGTGGTTGTCACTGTTTTGTCCTGTTTCAATACTCTACTAATTGAAAATTCAACTGTGTTTTATTTAATTTAGTTTTAACTCACTCACTTTTACCGTTCGTTCGAATAACAATGGATGTGATGTCGTCCTTACGGTTAATATTTATGTATTTAAATTTTTAATCAAACTCAGTAATCAACACTGAATTATTTTTAATCCATTGAAGGTATTCTAGGAAAATTAACCAATGTCAAATAGCAGGGTCTATACTGCATGATCTACCGCGCTCCGAACGCGCGTGGGAGGAGCGCGATCCAAAGGCGCGTTCGGTGTGGACAATGCTAAACCAAACGCACGTTTTGAAGCTCGCGTTCCTTGTCGTGATGGGTCCAGCTTGATCCAGCTTGGATGGGTTAGAGATATCTGGAGCGGCGCGGCAGGATCGCAAGTTTCTAAAGCTGGATCAGAGGAGTGTGATCCATGATCCTGGATCGTAGAGCATGGATCCAAAATAGATCCAGTATAGACCCAGCTAGCCAGTCCAGTGGAGCTCAGTGGCTATCTTTAAGTGTTGATCACTGAGTTAACGAATCACCCCGCAGTACCTAACTGCTCGGCAACTATCGTAGTCGGTTTGCAGTTGCAATGCAGTTATGTTAACTGCAATAGAACTGCCACGAAACTGTAATGTTGCAGTCCAGTGGAAACAAATTATTTATCGTACGTGTCCGTAAGCCGCGGCTGACAGCCGTGACAGATACGTGTGCATAGTCTTTTACGGACTCATCATATTGCCGCGTCCGATAGTAAAAATTTGTTTCCGTCTTGGGTTCTTAATTTTTCCTGTTGTAAGTTTTCTTGCCAGTTTTAACACTTATTGACGTATGCATTAGTAATCTATAGTACCTACCACTATTTAGAGCATTATGTTTTTTTTTTATATTATGGTTGATATAACGTGTTTTTGTATACATTTGTAAATATGTGAATAAAGATATTTTTATTTACAAGTTATAACGTTTTTATTATTTTATTATATCTACCTACTTACTTATAACTTATTATTTACTAGAAGATGATGGCGCACGTCCGCGTGGGATTTTGGATTTTCAAATCCCCGGGGGATCACTTTGATTTTCCGGGATTAAAGTAGCCTTTGTTAGTCTCTGGCATGTAAGCTATCTATGCTTAGAGTGGTAGCTAAGTTTAGGATGCCCGCGACTTCATTCGTGTGGAATCGGGATTTTGAAAATCCTGTGGGAAATTTAAAATATTTTTATTCAATTAGACCTTTACAAGTTCTTTCGAACCGTCAAAAGCATCTACTAATTAATTACTAATTTAATTTTCCGGGATAAAAAGTAGCCTAGTATGTCAATTTCTGGGACGTAAGCTACTTCTGTATCTTTCGAATAAATCGGTTAAACATGGGCTTTTAAGAATCCAATGGGAACTCTTAATTTTTCCGAGATAAAAAATAGCTTGTGTCCGTCTTCGGGATGTAAGCTTACTCTGTACTAAATTTCATCAAAATCGGTCAATCTGTTGGACAGTGAAAAGCTGGCCGACATGCAGACACACTTTCGCATTTATAATTATTATGGTATGGATTATTCTACGGGTCTTTCACTCGATGAGAGCTGATTAGCAAGACAAAATTTACGTCTAATCGATCCTATACGTTTCAACTTTTTAGAATGGTACAAGTGTAGTTAAGTAAATTAAAAATTTATGACACCCACGACAAGTGAAGGTTACAGTAACTAGAAAAAAGCTGATAACTTTCAAACAAACAACCGAATTCAAACCGATTTTCTTAGATTATAGCTAAGAACACTCGATCAAGCTACCTTTCAAACAAAAAAAAACTAAATTAAAATCGGTTCACTAGTTTAGGAGCTGCGATGCCACAGACAGATACACATGTCAAACTTATAACACCCCTCTTTTTGGGTCGGGGGTTAAAAATTAACACTGATTAAGTAGGTATTTTCATTCTACGCTCGGTAGGGTCGGGCGCCTCCAATCGGCAAAAAATAACTCATCTATAGGTACATATAATAAAATTGTAGAAAAGTTGTGTCTGTACAATGGAAATATATAAAAAAAAAGTAGCAGGGGTTGTTATTATATCGATGCCGAACCCGAAATTGTAATTAATTTTTTGGCTTATTCGATTTAGATACGGTTTTCACTAATATATTGTAGTAAGCTTAACTTAACATTTAGTGTTTATTTCATGTCAATTGGTTCATAAATAAAAAGTTATGTCAATTTAAAGAATCACGGCGAACATTTTTAACGTACATGCTGCCCGATAAGTCACTATTCCACGCGAACGAAGTCGCGGGCACAGCTAGTTTTAAGTAAGTAATGGAACACGTCTTCCAGTGTACCTACTTGTATTGTATCTAATATTTATGCCCATTTCAGTGCTATTGGAAGTGACAGAAGCTAATGGCCGTAAAGTTCCCACTCCCCACCGGCTGCGAATCTGCGATAACAGCAGCACTTGAGAGTTGTATAATACTAAATAGTAACCATAGTACGAAAAAACCGGCCAAGTGCGAGTCAGACTCGCGCACCGAGGGTTCCGTACTCGGGTTTTTTTTTTCACGACAGGTATATCAAAAACTATCATGAATAAAAATAAATAAACATCTGTTTTAGAATGTACAGGTTAAGCCCTGTCACTTGGTATACTTAGTTATCTTACTTTGAAAATTGAAACACATTTTAATTATTACTTTTAACTTACCAAGTTTATTAAATTATTAGGTGGATCATAGAAGAACCTATAAGTTCTTTAATTTCCTGTTCATTAACTTAACTTCCTTTTAAAACGCGATTTAAGTATCTGTAAGTTACTTGATTTGGTTTGTTTGCTCAGTCGCGACAGTACGTACCTACTTGCTTTATTGCCATTTCTTTCTCGGTAGACTATAACTGTGAATCTACTAACATTTTTGTTTTGTTCATGGCGTCTTTACAGCGCTACATAATAAGTCAAAGTCGGAACAATCTTCACCACAAAAGAATTATAAAACTGCAGTTTCAACTCAAAACGAGAGATTTCTGTCCATGTATGAAATGAAATGGTTAATTATTGTGGGCCACGCAGCTCACGGGATATTTTTAAATTAGGTAGATATCTCGGTACGCGACAGGTTGAAATGGCAATCAGGGAGGGATCACCCTGCACAGCCTCCGCGCAAACCGGATGGTGGCGAGCGCGGGTGACATGCGGATGTACGGGGCGTGTGTCCTCCCCCCCCCAACCACATGGTTATATTGGGCGTTTAAATTTATTTTAACAATCATTGACTGCTACCGTCGAAATTATTATATTTATCTTCAAGACATTATGCCAAATATTATGTTAATATAGTTCACCACGCGCTGGCCCTTTTCTATTCTAAGAGGAGGCCCTTTCTCAATTGTGAGCCGTTGATGAATTGAGATGATGATGCTGAAGCATTAAGTTTGTTAGCACGACAATCATAGGTGAGAGTCAAAGTTCAAACTAAGAATATTTTCTCGTAAGCTGAAAGTATCCGATTTCATAGCCCCACGGCTGTAGTAGGTCTGTAATCAGTGGTGACGTCACAGGCATGTTTCTCTAGGCACTTCCTGTACCACCTAGTTCCTTGTTTCTTGTTATATTAGTTTCACTGAGGAGCAAGTGTCTTGGAACTCGAGATGAGGGCGTGTTTGAGTTAAGTTGGTTATTATTCTATTGAGTTTTAGCTTTGTGTACTTAATTATGTGTTTCCATTCCATTCCATCAGCCAGTAGGTTATGTTCAGTAGCAGTGGGCTGCTGGACATAGGCCTTCCCAAGAGCGTGCCATCAAACACGGTCCTCCGCCTTCCTCATCCAGCCAGTGGTCCAATTATGTTTTATAATGGCAAAATTTTCTGTGATAGGAATGTCGAAGTGACCCATCACTCATCACGTTAGTGATATTATGTGCCCTTCTAAATCATTACCTATGAACCGTGAAAGTATCTTACCCACCTTCTATTCCACACACGGAATTTCTATTTCGGAATTATGTTAATTTTAAGTAATTAAATATTACGGCATTAACTGTGAAGGAAAACATCGCTAGGAAACCTGCACGCCTAAGAGTTCTCCATAATGTTCTCGAAGGTGTGTAAAGTCTGCCGATCCAGACTTGGCTGGCGTGGCAGACTTTGGCCTAAATTCTTCTCAATCTGAGGCGAGACCCGTGCCCGGTAGGGTGGCGATGGATTGATCTATGATCTTTTTGCATTGCTTTTAAAATATAAGTATTTTAATGCTAAATATCATTGTTAGATCGCCAGTTTGTTAGCTCATAGCGTAAACCAAACACACAGCGAATATAAACAATCGCCGAAGCAAAAGCACTATAATATTATGAGCATTCGTAACAAAACCACTAGCTACTTGAGAATTGAGATACCTAGTTTGCATGTAGTTTCAGACCATCAAACTATGTCATAGTACAATATAAGGATGTGCAACATCGTTTGAGAGCTTGCAGCAAAGGATGAGGAGGAGATATCTTTCAAATTCGCCTAAGAATCAATATATAAATTAGAAACCTGGGCGTAAGGTCAATAATATATCCATGTGCGGCGCCCGCGGCGGTTAATTTTTTTATAATAAAAAATAGCGGGCAAACGAGCAGGGTCCCTTGATGTTAAGTGATTCTGAGAGGAGACCCGTTGTCAGTAGTAAGCCTGAGATAGGCAGATGATAATGATAATAATTTCTAAATTGGTCCGGCTTCGACCATGGTTAGTTACCACCCGACCAGTAAAAGCGTGCCTCTGTGATTTAGCATTCCAGTACGATGTCGCTATGAGATCCGCGGAATTGCCAAAGTAACCGACTAGTCAATGGCTGCAGTGGGGCATATAGTTCAAAGAATCGATAGATATTAGGGTCACAAGAGGTTGGAATTTGGCGACCTCTTACTGGAAAACGCAGTGTTGGCAGACTCCACGCAGGGTGATGCCCCTACAAGATTAGGTACCTACTTAGGTTTCTTGTAGAGACATCTAGCGTCCAGCTGTGTGGACGATGTCGCGTAGAAACGGATTAGGGATAAACTGTCATACCCTTTCCATTTGTTCAGACTGCATTTCTCGTCACTTACCACCAGGTGATATCGCAAACAAGGATTAACCATTCAATAAAAATCTCAAAATAGGAAGGTACCGGATCTCGGGCTAGTAGCGAAGGTAATCCCAAACTAAGTTGTATAGAATATCCGGAATATAGCAAGTTGGGAGTATCAAAGTTAGCACCTCGGTAAACTTGTCGATGCTACCGCCTTGCTCTTCGATTTGATTGGCCCAGTTGAGAGATGCGCGCTTCGCAGCAAACTTGGTGTTCAATATTAATATTAGGAGTTAATAAATATCAAAAAGCCCGCCCCTAGTTGCCCCTGCCCCAGCGTTTGGACCAGGTTAGACCTCAGAACGCGGATCGCAGCCTATTTCGCGTATGAAACCCTTCGCCTCCTCACCCCAGCAGCCCATTGTATCCACCTCCAGTGGGATCGAAAGGTATTTACTCAGGAGTGGGGCGTATTAAATTTTTTTTTGAGGTGAGGGGGGCGGGGGGTGGTTGTGAAATAAATTTTAGCTTGGAATAGACTTATTGATGCCAAGTCCATTCCAATCCAGAAGCTTAAAGACGTCTTCCAACGCAGTGGTTTATGAGCTTTGGGGAGCTATCGCACTTTCCGCTTTAATGGAATTGGGCTCATAGTAGGATCCTTTATACGAAGTACGAACTGACATGGTGGCGTTTTTGTACAGGCACTTCAGCACTTGGACATACCGGTACCTACCTAGTCGATTCGAAAGCTCAACGGGCGATGAAGAGAGCAAGGCTTGGAATTTCTCTACGTGATCAAATCAGGAATGAATAGATTCGTAGAAGAAGTAGAGTAACCGACATACTCGTAAGTTGCGAAGCTGAACTGGTAATGGGTGGCGTAGGTACAAAGTTCCAAGAACCGATAGATTTTGCAGTCCCAACGTGCCTGTTCTAGGGTGGCAAAAGGAAAATGCTTTCTTTCTAGATTTTAGGTAAATCTAAATGCATTTACATGGCATCCCTCCAGGTCGTTAGTGGTTTTTCACCATGTTTTACGCATTAGTCGGCGCCATAGAAATGTTTTTCAACACCACTAATTACCGCTAACGGCCTACCGGGTAGGAAAGGTCGCGTAATGCTGAACGCACATTAATAAAGCCGCAATAGGGATGATGCCTTTTAAGTCAAATCAGCAACTTTTTATCAAACGTCAAAAGGCTCGCTTAGTATAATGGGAGTTTGTATAAAATACATAGGTGCGTACGGTAATACGTCATGAAAATTTAACGTACTTTTTTAATTAAATCGGTAATTTAAAATGATCAGGCAACTTGAAACTAACGGCGGACGTGGATTTTATGAATTTTGGAAGGCCTTCCATTTGATAATTACTAAGAAATAATTTTACAATAAGAGTAAAGCAACTGAAAGCAACATATTTTGTCACCATAATCATCATCATCATCAACCCAGCGCCGGCTCACTACTGAGAACGGATCTTCTCTTAGAAAGAGAAGAGTAAAATTAAAATTGTTAGTACTGAATTTCAAGAACCTATACACCATTCACTCTGAGAACAGCCGTTTTACAATGCAGCCCGATTACGGTAAAATGACAGCTAGGATCACAATCACCTCTGATTGGCCGACACTCACGCCCTATTAGCTACAATGCATTGTTGCGACAAGAATACCAAAAATTCAGCCAATCACAACAAACACGATTGTAATAATGATTGATGCAGGTTGTGTTTTGTCACCCTAGTTCTATCAATGTTGCCTCAGCCTCTCATTGATATGGCGCGTGCGATTCGTGCGGTTCCCGTGTAATGTGCAATCAGCACACATAAACTGTCGGGGCAAAGTTTTCACGCCATTATTTGTCGTTTTGTACCGCATTATCAAATTAATGGCGCGAAAATAATTCGACCTGAAAGTTCGTAACGAGGCTTGTCGTGAAAGCGGGTTTTACTTTTTTCCACTTGGGGAATGTTTGCTAAGTTTGAGAGTCGATACGAATTTTTTCTAGTTTGTTTTTTTTTGGCAATATTTTTTTATATTGGAAAGCCATTCTAATAACTACTTATTTTAGTATAATAATAATACCAAGTGCGTATTAACAGACTTCGAACACACCTCTGACAACTTTCAGATATCCCGGTTTCCCCAGGTCGTTTTCTTTTACCTAGCAAGTGATATTTAATTGCTTAAAACGCTCATAACTCCGAAAAGTTACAGATGCGCGCCCGGAATAGAATCCCCGTCCTCTCAATTAAGTGGCTAAGAGGGCTCTCTCCGTCACTCGTTTCCACTTGTTTCATACAATCGTAGTTCCAATTTCATTTGAATATTAAGCAACCAAAGTCCATGAAATTTTGCAGACATATTCTAGAAACTAATATCTATGTCTGTGGTTTTCCAGATTTCTGTTAAAATATTCGGTTTCAAAGTTACGCGGTCTTAAAAATTTCATACAAATCTTTGAGCCCCTGTAATTTTAAAACTACATATTTTTTAGAAAAATCTAAAACACCACAGACACAGATATTAGTTTCTAGAATATGTCTGCAAAATTTCATGGACTTTGGTTGCTTAATATTCGAATGAAATTGGAACTACGATTGTATGAAGCGAGTGGAAACGAGTGACGGAGAGAGCCCTGTTAACTTAACCACTAGGCAATCCGTGATATAATGGCAATATTTATAATTTAGCGTTCCACTGCGTTGCCGTGTAGAAACTAAACGGGTATCATGCGTTTAATAAAACCTGCCATACGGGTTAGCCCGCTTCCATCTCATCATTACCACCAGGTGAGAATGCAGTCAAGGGCTAACTTGTATATAAATAAAAATAAAAAATAATCCGCAAAAGTTCGTTCATTAGCGGCATGGAAACGATGATTGCAGAGTATTTGAACAGGAAGAGTGGTATTTATTCAGTTACAAGCTTAATTGAATCATGCCGGGTTTGCGGTTTCGTAATTAATATTATGAAGTTATAAAGGCTCCAATTTTGATACAGTCGCAAAACTAATTGGTCTGATTTGCAGCTGAATTATTGATTTAGTGGCACTATACTGACCACCAAATAATAACCCAACCGCAATAAATAACTCTACCATCTGTCTACACTAATAATATCTACAAATAAATGAACATGGTTGATCTATGGTTTTGAAATAAGACTTCAGGTGCCCAACTGCCCACGCACTCGAACTGAACTGCAGTTGAACTGCGCGTCGCGGCAGCGCCCCGCACGATATTCTCTCCAGCCGCGACGCGCGGCAGTGACGCGCTACGCGGTACGCGCGTCGCGGCTGGAGAGAGTATCGTGCAGCGGGCTGCCGCGACGCGCAGTTCAGCTGCAGTTCAGTTCGAGTGCGTGGGCACCTTTCATCCAAACCTGCGCGACCAAAGCGACTACGAAGCTGGAATGTCAGCCGTGACCCGTGCGGCGCGGTCGCCTCCCATGATATACCTGTGTGCTGTATTTTTTTTAAATTCTTTATTAATCTTCTCGCAAACAGTGCACAATCAATAGTTTACTGTAAGCATAAGAACCCACTCATAGTACCTACGAAGGGGGGTTTTATATCACACTAATATTATAAAGGCGAAAGTTTGTATGTGTGTGTGTGTGTGTGTGTGTATGTTTGTTACTCCTTCACGCAAAAACCACTGGACGGATTTGGCTGAAATTTGTAATGGAGATAGATAATATCCTGGATTAGCACATAGGCTACTTTTTATCCCGGAAAATCAAAGAGTTCCCACGGGATTTCGAAAAACCTAAATCCACGCGGGCGAAGTCGCGGGCATCGGCTAGTAATTGATAAAAATTAAAAATGCGGATGATCCTCAGCCTCATACTCCGATTGCCATCTCGACCTGCCGCGTACTATAAGGGTTTGTAGGTATGCTTACAGTAAACTAATATTAAATCGGTTATTGATAGTGCCGTGTACGCGAGAAGACTGATCAAAGCGCAAAGCGGAAACATCGACAAGTTTACTACAACTGCTTGGATACTTTAATAGGTACTCTATCAACTTAGATAAGCACAGTTTTACGATAAGTCTAGATATTTCCCGCCTATATGATTCTCAGCGCTTAAGTTCTAAACTTTTGTGCTAGAATTCTTTTTTAACCCCCGACCCAAAAAGAGGTGTGTTATAAGTTTAACGTGTGTATCTGTGTATCTGTCTGTGGCATCGTAGCTCCTAAACTAATGAACCGATTTTAATTGTTTTTTGTTGTTTGAAAGGTGGCTTGATTGAGAGTGCTCTTAGCTATAATCCAAGAAAATCAGTTCAGCCGTTTGAAAGTTATCAGCTCCTTTCTAGTTATTACTGTAACCTTCACTTGTCGGGGGTGTTATAAATTTTTGATTTACACTTGTATTATTATTCGATGATATGTTAAACTTTGATCTTAATTGGTGATGATGCAGTCTGAGATGGAAGTGGATCATGGGTTCATGAAGTGTAGATGGTAAATTGATATTGCAGGTAGGTATCAAGCATAGGCATTAATTTAGTTAGTTAAATTAGCAACAATGTGTTTAATATAGCAAACACACCCTCATTCAACTTGCGGAAGTGAAGCGACGAGGCTTCTTAGTGAAATTAATAGCATGGAACTGCATGCGGAACATTGGCAAGACAAACAGCCTGCCTGTGACGTCACACTTGCAGCTACTTGTACTAGTTGAGTTGTTGCTGGTTTTATGAGAACGTGGCTGTGAACCTAGCGAATTACTTTGTATGAAATTTTGTTTCTTTATTTTTTCTTTATTACAAATTCTGACGGACACCTTGTATGTGATATCACACTATTACCTAGTTCAACTGGTTGATCAATAGCTGGTTTTGTGGAAACATGTACAAAATTATCTATTTGATCTCGTCTTTGCCCGACGAAAACATAAGACGAAGTAGGAAGAAATTTTTATGTGAGCAAGCGAACACGTTTTTTGTCAGGTCTATGCAATGACTTGTAGAATAAATGATTAAGTACTAGAATTTGAAAAAAACGAACAGGAATTTGTAACTTATATACAAAATACGTAGTAGGTAGATACGAGCCACGGGAGTGCGAAATTATTTCTGTAATTTTACAGAATCAATGGGTTTTTACAATAAAAACGAATAGGAAATCAGCAATCAGATATTGTTGCTAACATTGCAAACCAAGCAGGCTCTTTTTTTTTGTTTTTTTTTTTTTGTATAAATACTTATAAAGACCGTAATGATCATATTTATAAAGATAACCTAATTTTCTTTTTTTATTTTCAAAATCTGCTAACATCATCGCGTATTTCGTGGCCCAAGCCTGATTACTCAGTTCATATCATACACGACATAAAATCTGTTATTTTCAGTGGCAACAGTAGTTTCTTTGTCGCTCTCGGGAGGATGCTCGGATTTCTGTCATTACAATTACCAATTACATTGTCATAAAATGTTCATGGCAGAAATTCCCTACTCAGCACTTATACAATAACTAATTATTAACTACAATAGAAAAAAAGAAAAAAATAGTACAGAAAATAAAGAGTATAAGAATTAATTCCAAACTCGCAAAGTTTATCATTTATTGAAGTCGTTCAACGAAAATATAAAAAAAGCCTTGGGCAGGAGTTTTGCCACAAGAGATTTTGTTAAAGAATGTAGAGACTAGAGAACCATAGGAAAACCATGGTTAGTTTACTTGATGATATAGGCTAATAATTGTTATGATTGTAGTAGACGCTTTGAACCAAAGTACCATAATATGCGTACCTAACTATGCTAGTTTCGACAATAGGTCAATTTTAATATCCATTGTTCGCGCCAACACTTGACATCACCAACAATCTATACCTACTTACTTAATTTTATTAAAAACTTGATGATGTCCACGTAGGCACAGGCGAAGGTTTATAAAAATCGTGTGAGATCTCTTGCATTTTCCGGCATGTAAAGTAGAGTATATTTGTCTTTGGAAAAGAAGCTAACTCTGTGCCATGCACTACTAGGTTTCGTCAACATCGGTAAATAGTAAGTAGGTGTTGACGGGGGTACTCAAACCCACATAATGCATTTACATGGTCTCTCTCGCGGTCATTAGTGGCATTTTTCGCATTAGCCAACGCCGCTAAAGCGTTTTTCGCCATCACTAATTACCCCCGTTAACGGCCTACCAGATTATGTAGGATCAAGACGAAAAAAACTTTTAAAGCGATTATTCCCAGTTTTAGTGCATTGTTTTGGAATTTGTGGGTGGAAATTTATTTCCGTGCCAAATACCGTAAATTTTATTTTTCTATAGAATAATAAGCAAGCGGGGTGTTAAATAATTACCTAGCATCTCCCATGAACATTGAAAATTAGCAGCACCAGAGAATTACCTTTGAATAACCCCATGTCAAAGACTGATAGAATTGAGTGAAAGAAGATGTTATGTTGTGCCGGCCCCTCAGAGTCAAGGAAAAGAGGAGGCAGAGAAGATCCTAGGTTCTACATAAGTTAATTCCATCGGAAAATCAGAAAATCGTCCAGAAATTATCATGCAACATCCCTAGCCTGTAGGTTTTTCTTCAACAGCAGTCATGCCCACCCTTTCTCACTCGTCGTTAAATCTTTTGAAACCGGGTTGCCTGGTAGAGATCGCTTCAAAGTGATAAGGCTGCCAAATTGTAGGGACCTTTTTATTTTTATAGATTTAGTTCATCATTTGTTAGCATTTTCGTTTTAACTAATTCATTCATGTCAATGACAGTTACGAAATTGACAGCCCTCGTCTAATGGACCTCCAAAGGAAAGGCGATCATTAATTTGTTGAAATTCCTCTGAGTTAGAAAAATTTAGTTTACAAAGCTATTCTTTCAACTTTACATCAATAGCTTTAGCTACCCCTATTAAAATCCTGCGCTTCGTCGAACAAAAACACAATCACCCAGAGTTTTAGAAAAGAGAAAAAAAGCAAAAAATGTAATTTCAGTTTCATTTACTTGGAATTGAGTTTTTCGTTTGCAGCGAATGTAAAGTTTGTCCGAAATTGTGTTAATTATCCCCCGGGTCCTTTTGTATTGGTGACAACGTTGAACTAAAAACAAAGTTGGGATAATAAAATGTATCGAGATTAGGATAAATGTGTATTTAGACGGACCCAGCAGAACCCGTCTTGTCGATGACACCACTGGACGACAACACTGTGGTGTCATTTACAATTATTCTTTGGTAACTTCACCGCTGAATATTGAGGTTCTACGTTAAATATATCAATTTATAGAGGCGGTGGTGTCGTTAGCAACAAGTGTAAATTAAAAATTTATAACACCCCCGACAAGTGAAGGTTACAGTAACTAGAAAAGAGCTGATAACTTTCAAACGGCTGAATCGATTTTCTTGGATTATAGCTTAGAACACTCTCGATTAAGCCACCTTTCAAACAAAAAAAAAAACTAAATTAAAATCGGTTCATTTGTTCAGGAGCTACTAGTTTAGGAGCTACGATGCCACAGACAGATACACAGATACACACGTCAAACTTATAATACCTCTCTTTTTGGGTCGGGGGTTAAAAATGTTATCAGGTAGAGGTCGTGTGTGAATGGTCTTGCTGCAGCTGACTGAAGTTGCTATGAATTATGATAGCCGCAGGTCAACGTGGTCGGCCGTACGAATTCCGCTAGTGGTAGGTAGGTACGTATTATGGTCGCGATGTTACCGATATTGACTATTGACGCATTCCCGACAGCCGTTGAGTGAGATTGGAAATTATGGTACGAGTACATGTAAAACGAATCACACGATACAATTTTGTGGCTGGCAACAATTTTTTCGCCATGGTTGCGCTTATAAGTCTTAATTCATTTATTGCAAAAAATACACGTGAAATGGTGTTGTGGCTCGTCTGAAAGTACCCTAAGCGTTTATTTTTATTTTTTTGCGTCTTTTGTAGCACGTTGCATTGTATTTTGGTGGAATTTTTAAGGTGCAAAGAAAACTAACTACCTACTTGGTACTTTTGTAGTCACACGGAATTCAGAATAGTTATTTAGAACTATCTAAGTTTAAAGATGTTTGTACTCGTGTGACGGCGCTCTCGGTGGCAAGATCGACATTGAAATTGGTACTTACGGACGATGTCTATCGCTTTTTTGAGCTATGATGCCCAGCCGATAGATAACTCGTCGAGCTGTTCGTACCTATTCTGATTTTTCTCTGAACAGATCCGACGTTTGTTTTTCGCCAATATGGACCAATTTGATGTTCTGCACAGTATTTTGTTTAAATCACTACCCATCACTACCTCTCTACTCATATTATAAAAGCGAAAGTGTGTTAGCGCAAGTTTGTCCTTCAATCATCTCGAATCGGATTAAAGTGTTTCTGGGCATGTCTATAGGTAAAGACCGGGAGAGTGACATATCCTGCTTTTTATCCCGGAAAATCAAAGAGTTCCCACGAGACTTTAAAAACCTAAAGACGAAGTCGCGAGCATCAGCTAGTTAAATAAATAAAGTAAGCCACTCTGTCTATAAGTTGCTACCTACTTAGTTTGTGTCGAATAGTTCCAATACCTCGAGGAATGCACAGAGAGCATAAAATTGAGAACAGTTATAGAAATGTTAAAGGGGCGGAGTTGTCAACGCGCAGATGTGTAGTAAAACATCAGTGCATACAGAGAAGACAATGTATAATATGTTCTCTTGTTTGTATTTGCATGGCGTTAAAGTTGAAGTCCTTTGAATGCTAGACATAATAATATTGTGTATTATATTGTGTAGTGATTATGTTATTTTCTATGAAACAAAGTACACAATTAAACCGTTTGCACGAGTGCTTTGCTGAAATCTGTTGACACGCTCGATTTTCTGGTTGAAGCGGAGCGGAGACGTGTTCAATAGAATAATAATCAGGTTATTGTTAGATGACTTGATAATTTTATTAATCAGGTGAATTATAAATTATTGAGCGCATCATCGCTCAATAATTTGATTGGTCAAAAATGCCTGTCTCCGCTCAGCTCCACTCCGCTCCTGTGAAAGCGCCCCCTTAAAGAAAATAGCTGATACCATTTCTATCATTTTAATTAGAATTCTGTGGCGAGAAGCATTCAGATGGGTTGCAATTTGCAAACTAACAAGTTTCACATTATTTGTATCAGATGCATATGAAACTGGTGTTTCGATGGAGAAGTTAGAATAGTTAAAATAGAACACTTCTGTTTCCACTTTAATTTTGTTTCCTTCGAGAAATCTTGCTCATATCCTGATGTTTTCATTGGAATATTTGCTATATAGTAGAATGTGAAAGTAATCAAGAAGGGTTGCAATCTAAGGATAAGCCTGCACTGCGAATATGCACCGAGCGATCATCTGCAGAATTCTGTGACATATGGAAATTGTATGGAATCGCACGCACTCGATACGCGCAAAAGTTTCATACAATATCCATGTTACAGAATTCTGCGGTAAAATCGAGCGGTGAGATTTTGCAGTGCAGATTTACCCAATGTTCCTTGTCGTAATAGGAACTACGACTTGCTTTTAACAGGGCTCTCTCCGTCACTTACTCAATACAATCGTAGTCCCAATTTCATTTGAATATTAAGCAACCAAAGTCCATGAAAATATTTTGCAAACATATTTAAGAAACTAATGTCTGTGCCTGTGGTATTTTAGATTTTTCTAAAAATATGTAGTTTTAAAATAACAGGGGCTCAAAGATTTGTACTTATGTGAATTTTTAAAACCGCGTAACTTTGAAACTGAATATTTCAACGGAAAGGAAAACCACAGGCATAGATATTAGTTCCCGGAACGTTTCTACAAAATTCCATTGAGTACGATTGGTTAGTATTCCAATGAGAGACGAACTACGTTTGTATGGAGCGAGTGACGGAGAGACCCCTCTTAATAACGTGTTTTGTTTAAAATGCCACATAATATACGCGGGAAAATCTACGTGTTTATCTCATGTTTAGATTACGTATATGTATATGACGTCCCATGTTTAACCTCTGTATATACCTACGCTTCATGTTGTTTAGCATCTTTTTTTGTGGCAGATACAAACGTTTTACATGCGAACCGTTTTTCCGAATGATAAACAATTAGTAGTCACACATTGATGGCATACACAAGTTCACACGACCTAAATAGCGGCTATAACGCTCAACACAACACTAACTACCGGTTATCGCTCTGTAAGGACTTGTTCACATTACCTGTTATTTGACTAAGACAAATTAGTATGGAACTCTCTCTATCCTATTTTAATTCGTATACACATAAGTATAATAATAAATATTGAGTATCCCGAGCTATCACACTAATATTATAAAGGCGAAAGTTTGTACGTGTGTGTGTGTGTGTGTATGTTTGTTACTCCTTCACGCAAAAACTACTGGACGGATTGGGCTGAAATTTAGAATGGAGATAGATTATACTCTGGATTAGCTCATAGGCTACTTTTTATCCCGGAAAATGAAAGCGTTCCTACGGGATTTAAAAAAACTACATCCACGCGAACGAAGTCGCGGGCATCAGCTAGTAGTAAAATAAATTCGTCTCATTCAGACTCCATCGATACTTAAAACTTTGTCACAGTCACTACTTTGTCGGTAGGCTTTACATTTCAATCGCCATAAGCAGGTCTGGTGTGTGTGTCTAAATAATTTTTATTTATTGCAAGATAGGCTTACGCTTGAGAATCTGGTTAATAAAAAGCAGAGATGAATTAGTAGGTATAGCTTGGAGAGCGCTTGCCCATTACCTTGAAGTTATTTAGGTTATATGTTTCAGGAAACACGGACGCCGCGCCGGAAGGGCATTCCACTCCTTAGCGGTTTCTACGTGCGTGCCACGTTGGGTAAAAACGTTTTTTTTTTAAATTATTGATTAGCGTTTGCCTGCAATCAGACCTCTTAGCAATATTAAGACCTAGTTGACTGGTCTCCCCTAACTATTCATACTCCGACAGCAATGTCTATCAAACATAAAACACTGTGCACTAGCCTTTACCGCACTGAAAGTCGTGCCCACCGTAGTTTAGTGGCAATCACGCATAACAGTGCGCTTTGTATGTTGCGACCAAAATACCAAATCGTAATCGTTATCGATTGTGGGTATTACTCGTATCTACAATGCGGCTATTCACACGAAAGCTTTTACGTTTTCCGGGCATGTCCAAAAATCTTTTCTAAAAAAATTTTTTAACGTCAACTATGTTCCATAGATAATATTTTCAATAGAGATATATACTATTTTATTAATCCGCTTGGTATTCCTCTATCTGCTTCTCAAAACATGGTGAGAAAATCTTCTCAATTGTGAGTAGGTAATCTTCGCTGGCGCTTATTTAGCTCAACAGCTAAGTAAGAGGTAGTCCACTAAATAAATACCTTTTTAACCCCCGACTTAAAAAGAGGGGTGTTATAAGTTTGACGTGTTTATCTGTGTATCTGTCTGTGGCATCGTAGCTCCTGAACTAATGAACCGATTTTAATTTAGTTTTTTTTTTTTTTGTTTGAAAGGTGGCTTGATCGAGAGTGTTCTTAGCTCTAATCCAAGAAAATCGGTTTAGCCGTTTGAAAGTTATCAGCTCTTTTCTAAATACTGTAACCTTCACTTGTCGGGGGTGTTATAAATTTTTAATTTACACTTCTTGTTGTAGGTGTCACCGACCACACTGCTCAGCAGAGTGCGCGGGCGTGGCAGAACAACGAGAGCGCCATTTGGTATCAAAAATTTTAGTGATAAGATTAAAAAATGTAAATAAGTGGTACTTATATTTATATTTCCAAGATTCTGTTAAATTTATGTTTATATGAATAAATTTATAATACCAGAGTTGAGTTGTATTTCTTTTTGATGTGCCCTAAATCTTAATGGATTTGTAAACCTGGGTTGCCATAATAATTTATATATTATGGAAACTTCTATTCAAAGTAGAAAGCGCTTCATAACGAAGCCTGATAAAAACCTGAAAGCACTCCGAAAGGCTCACTCCAGTAAGGGACAACCATGAGTAGAACCTAGTGCTGAAAGTGGTTATAGCCTTTAAGTTCTTGGTCCAGCAATCATGATCATCATTATCAACCGATAGCCCACTGCTAGACCTAAATCCATAGATCTAGATCTCGATACACAAAGAGCAAACATCAACTGTTTTCTATAAGCGGAGGCTTCAGCATAACACACTCGAAACAAAAGTTTGTACGGGTTTATTATTACAAAACTTTTAGAACTTCCACATAAGATTCATCGGCTAACATCCTTAGACTGAAGGAAAAAGAAACTATTCCTAGATGGGTCAGATTTCGAAGCCGGTCTGGAGAAGCAATCTAAACAGAAGCAGCCGATCACTTGACATTAACGCCAGCTAGGGCTTGATGACAAAATAGGACAGCTATACACTGTGACGTACGTGGTCACCTCTGATTGGTTGACGATTGCTTTACTATGGGCTGCAATGCATTATTGGAAAAAGAATACCATAAATCAAACAAATTATAGCAACTTTAATGATTTATGCAGTTTTATCGCAATCGACCAGCTGATCGCATTGAATTTAGGCTTCAGCATAACTGTTCAAGTTAACTATACTGTGTGAAAATCCTACAATGATGGCGCAACCAGTCGTGCTACCAACAAGATGTGCAGAGCGCTGTGGTCCTCACCTGGTGTCCGCTTGGTTGCGCTTTGTGTCGACGATCGGGACCACCCGCTGGTGGTGCATCCACACATACATACATACATACATTGTACATACGAGCAATGTGCCGAAGGGACATGCCTAGTAGCGCAAGTAGCGCTCGAGTGAGTGTGATGCCAAATAGTTATATACATAGTACTAATAGAGAGAGCTATATTATGCTATTTTATACCTATGTATAGAGATTGTTCTCACCCTGGTGTCTGCTCTGGAGTATCTCATCAAAACCTATAACTAACCAAACTAAGATCAAGACAACCGATGGCGCCGGCATGGAGTCTTAGTCATCGGCCTTAGAAACGAGGAAGCAACGTCGTGCTTCGTACAGGAGCTTTAGTTAATTTTACTGACCATTGGTATATGGCTCCGTCTATTTTTTTCCTTTAGTCCTTGCTAATACATATCAGTTTAATAAACTATACTTCTTAAGCGATCTGAAGTAAGAGTGAGTGGGATATTTATACCGATAATAATATTTTTAGACGCCTATATCAAACGGTTGATGGCTATATAATTCAAATTGGCTCCTCATAATGGCTCCTTCGAACAATGTAAGCACAATAAAGTAATAAACGGTCTACCTACTTCCAAAATCCTTTTCACAAAAGTCACGTATTTCATTTCGAATTCAAATTGCTCGATATGAGCCCGAAGTCGAAAATCAAATTCCTTTCGACGAAGTATGAAGTATTATAATTGAGAATTTATGCCTTTTGTTGGCACTCCCAATTTTTTCCAATAATGTTTTGTTATTGGAAAATTTACATACGGCAATTTGAAGAGCCTGTATGTCGTTAGCCCACTCAATGTTCTACTGTTGAAGATGACGCAATTCCATGAATATTATCCATTTTTAGGGTTCCGTATCTCTAGAGCGAAAAAGGAACCCTCAGAGTATCACTTCGTTGTCTGTCTGTCTGTCAAAACCCGTCAAGGGAATCAAAACCTATAGGGTCTTGTTCACCTTTTGGGTATGGATATGGAAAGGCAGGTAGCAATGTCTTTTAACACAAATAAACGAAAAAATCCGAAAACCGTAAAGTGGCTAGGTTCATCACAAAAAAATAATAGTATTATTTCTTGTATGATGGTACGGAACTCTTCGTGTGCGAGTCCAACTCGCACTTGACCGATTTAATTTTTCATAAACGAGATTGAATTTTTCAACAAAACTTTTTTCTTATAGCTTTTTACCGAATAATGAAGGTACAAACATACGTATGAATTTCAATTATAGGTAGGATGTTAAAATTGGAATACTCGAAATACTCAAAAAAAAAATATACAGGGTGGTCAAAAAGTCGTGGATCAAACGAAATAGGGAGATAGAGGAGGTCATTTCCAGCAAAAAATATTTCTACAGCATGGCCTTATTTAAATTGCCCTAAGAGTTATGAATATTTTTGAGATTTTTAACAAAATACCAGATTCTCTTACAATTAGACTAATTTAAAAAAAATGAGATAAAAAATAATAAAACAAACGATGCTGTGTCATTACTAGATAATGTATCAGCACTACAAACCTTCTATTGAGGCTCTGGGTGCCAAATTACAAGAGCAATTAATTTTTTTCCAAAACTTTTAAAGCGTTACCAAAAATTTAATGTCACTTTAAAAGCGCACTGTGAAAAAAAAATGTACTACGGAAAAGTGACCCTGTATCAGAAAAACTTGCTGATTTAATGCCAATTTAAATGAGGTATAACACATTACTCTTTGTTTCGTAATTCTGGTATTATAATTGTTTTTTCATATCAAGGTGCAAATTTCAGTAGATTAGTTTAATTCAAAATAATTTTGAAGATTATCATGCTGCTAGTTAAACTGCTAGTTTTTTGTACGTTGGAATGCTAGAAACTAGTCACACTTAAAATTTGTGAAAAGAATAGAAACTCTTCACTACCACCTCGTGCCAGAACCACCCAGAACTACCCAGAACGCCCGTCTTGCAAGTAGTTCATCTTTTCTAGGAAACAAAAGGATAAAAAAACTATGCCTCTCGTTCACACTAATCATCATTTCTATTTGCATTGTTGGAATAAGGAAGGATTTGAAAGAGAGGCATAGTTTTTTTATCCTTTTGTTTCCTAGAAAAGAGGGCGTTCTGGGTAGTTCTGGCACGTGGTGGTAGTGAACAGTTTCTGTTCTTTTCACAAATTTTAAGTGTGACAAGCACAGTGATGTTTCTAGCATTCCAACGTACAAAAAACTAGCAGTTTAACTAGCAGCATGATAATCTTCAAAATTATTTTGAATTAAACTAATCTACTGAAATTTGCACCTTGATATGAAAAAACAATTATAATACCAGAATTACGAAACAAAGAGTAATGTGTTATACCTCATTTAAATTGGCATTAAATCAGCAAGTTTTTCTGATACAGGGTCACTTTTCCGTAGTACATTTTTTTTTCACAGTGCGCTTTTAAAGTGACATTAAATTTTTGGTAACGCTTTAAAAGTTTTGGAAAAAAATTAATTGCTCTTGTAATTTGGCACCCAGAGCCTCAATAGAAGGTTTGTAGTGCTGATACATTATCTAGTAATGACACAGCATCGTTTGTTTTATTATTTTTTATCTCATTTTTTTTAAATTAGTCTAATTGTAAGAGAATCTGGTATTTTGTTAAAAATCTCAAAAATATTCATAACTCTTAGGGCAATTTAAATAAGGCCATGCTGTAGAAATATTTTTTGCTGGAAATGTCCTCTTCTATCTCCCTATTGCATTTGATCCACGACTTTTTGACCACCCTGTATATAAAAAATGTTGCCTCACACTGCTAATATTATTATACGAAAGAGCTGTTTTGTTTTGTTTGGTTAGTTTTCCTTTCATGAAGCAGCGAATCAACGGGTTGGTTTGATTTTTGCATAGAAAGATGTGGAGATAAACAACTCGGGAGTGATATTGGCTACTCTTTATCCTGAAAAAAGGGGATGACCTAAATCCACACTCGAATGAACTTCAATCGAATAGAAATCTTCGCTCAAATATTATTCTATCTATCAAATACTTGGTTGCAGCATCAGTGATGCAAACAAAGCTATGCGTTTAGAGAAAATTATTTTCCGTACTAAAAATAACAATTTCTCTGCATTTAAAGACAACTTTAAGAACCCCATGGAGTCGTGAGTTGCAATAACATTTAGTTGCCACATTCAAAACGCCTGTTTTTAGATTTCTCGAATCATAAACGCTAAGCTTTACTTGCATTAGTCCCAATGGATACCTGCACAGAACAATATTCAGAGAAAATTATTATTTATTCACGCATTAATTTAGACTCTGTTGCTTCAAACATAGGGTTTAAAATGCGTTGGTATATTTGTTTCATGCGATGCAATTGTAAACAATGTAAGTTGGTTGTTTCGCTTATTTGCATTTCACAATGGTTGTGAAGTTATCGTTACTTTACTGTCATTATACTGTATTTAAAACGGATTATAGTTCATTTATTTTAACCTCGCATTAGATTTAAGAGACGATAACTATTAGTAACTAGTTATCAGCGCACTTTTTTCACTTTATTGCACAACTAAATAAGACAGACATAATATTATGAACATAATCGTCTGTTACAAAGTTAACCTGTAATTAAATGTATTGCCTTGTTAAGGAAGTTAACGCCTTGTTAGTGCATGGTGGAACACTCATTTCCATTTACAGTCTGTTAAACCATTTGACAGGATGTCAAATTAACAAACAGTATGGTGAAATCGGGTCTCAAGGCTTTTTTGACAGGTGAAGCCTTGAGGTTTTCGAAGTTTCCTGGCGTGAAATGTAGTATTAGCACAGAGTAAGTATGGTAAGTTATTACCTACCAAGATTCGATGAAGTCGTCTAGACAGAGCAATTGTGCGGTAACCGGAACGTGCGTCCCAGGATCTTCATTAGTAATGCCGCGACATTTACCACGAGATGAAACTTTCATCTCATCATGAAAGGCGTCGGACTACTGTATCTCCTTATACTGTGGTATTAGTATTGAAGAGTTCACTCTGGTATTTATTAGTAAGTTGCTAAAAAATCGGCATCACGTTGTCTCGTAATTGACAAAGCAGATACGTGGTAGATACCTACCTACTATGCCGAGTTTCTTGCTGGTTCTTCTCGGTAGGAAAGGCATTCCGAACCAGTGGTAGATGCTTTTGACGATTCGAAAGAACTTGTAAAAGTCTAATTGAATAAAAACATTTTGAATTTGAATTTGAATATGTATAATTCCCATAACTTTATAGCACTAGTTGATAGCGGCGACTTGCTCCGCGTGCATTTAGTTTTTCAAATTCATGTGGGAATTCCATAATTTTCCGGGATGTCTGTATCCTATGTCAGTCTGCAAGGTATCGACTATCTTTGTGCCAAACACCAAGATGAGAGATTGTGCAGTGATTTTTTTTAAATTCAGATAAAAGTTAGCCCTTGACTACAATCTCACCTGTTGGTAAGCGACGGTGCAGTCTAAGATGGAAGCGGACTAACCTGGAAGGGATATGGCAGTTTTAATTAAACCCATACCTCTTTGGTTTTTACACGGCATGGTACCGGAACGCTTAATCGCTTGGCGGCACGGCTTTGCCGGTGGGGTGGTAACTAGCCACGGCCAAAGCCTTCCACCAGACCAGACCAGAAATTAAGAAATTAATAAAATTCTAAACACCTGCAGGACTTGAACCCGGGACCTCCCATTAATAAGACAACAGCGCTTAGTAAAATCTATTCTGTGACACGAAGAAAGACACAGAAAGACGCTTGTTGTGAAGGCAATTTCATTTATAAAGTAACACAGTATCTGAGAGGTTCTCAAACTTTAGATCTCGCGGTCTTGGACTTATGCCCCGACTGAAAACGGCTTACCTACTTCAAAATTGAACAAACTTTGGAATGCTCCCGGTTCCAGACTTGAGTGAGAGTTGAGAGGGACTTCAGTTCTTAGTTTCTATATTTTATATTGAGTTATATACTTAAGCATCAAAAATAAGCAATAACTTTGCCTACATTATTTAATTATGTTGCCTCTGTAAACTATCTAGATAGAATAAATGGTTTATCTTATAATTGATTTGTAAAATTAATACAAAATGTAACCAGAACTCTAACAAAAACTTAAGGTTATTATTATACCACTTAAACACAATCCAACGCCAATAACCATTTGCTTTATTTTGTAGTTTTATTATTTTTCAAACCCGCAATGTATAGCGTGCAAAACTCGGCTCAATGCCACACCTACGACGCGGCATTCACTTCGAGTGACCTATTTACGGAACGTTCGTTGACCTCTAGTGTCAGTCAGATGAACTTTTATATATACAGGATTTTTAATTTTTTTTCCTATTTTTTTATGGTCTTACCAGTAATTCATCAGTACTATCACCTCGTTTCTTATAGCGTTTTAGTTACACCCTGTATGTATTTGATTTCCGGAACGAGCCCAACAATTTTATTTAAGTTTCATATACTGTATGCACATTATAATTGTAGCCGCAAATTAACGTTTTGGCACAAGATGGAAAACAGAGTAAAGTTTCGGAAGCTGCTCCTACTCTTGTCGTTAACTACGTCGCCATGTTTCAATGCTGAGAGCTGCGAATGGGAGAATTCATGCAACGAGCACTCACAAGTTAGATAAGTAATATCAACTTGTATGAAACACATTTAAGTTTTGAATGCGTGCGAAGATTTTGAATACTTAAGTATCGAATTCTTAAAGTTAAACAAAGTATCTAAGTATTGAAACGAATACTTAAATATTTTATTTTTAAAAGATATACCTACTACCATAATTATTTCACCAAAGGTTGCTTGTAAGAGATTGCTTTAGCAATATAGCCGCCTTTGCACCCTCTTGTAAAAGTTGCTTATGTGTTTTCTGTGTATGTATATGTTTGTGTGTGTAATAAAGAATTCTAAATAAATAAATAAAATATACTTATATTATTTGAATCGTTTGATTTGTTCCTATGTTGTCATACTATAGAAATTGTGTAGGCTAAGTTTATAGTATAGTTCCACGGCGTCCACGTCACTCGGTTCAGGGTCCTGGCTGAAAATTAGTGCTATTTGCTTTATTAACCCCCGACCCAAAAAGAGGGGTTTTATAAGTTTGACGTGTGTATCTTAAAATGGGGGTGTTATAAATTAAAAAATTATGACACCCCCGACAAATGAAGGTTACAGTAACTAGAAAAGAGCTAATAACTTTCAAACGGCTAAACCAATTTTCTTGGATTAGAGCTAACAGCACTCTCGTTCAAACAAAAGCCACCTCTCAAACAAAAAAAAAACTAAATTACAATCGGTTCATTAGTTTAGGAGCTATGATGCCACAGACAGATACACAGATACACAGACACACAGATACATAGATACACTGATACACACGTCAAACTTATAACACCCCTCTTTTTGGGTCAGTGTTTAAAAATTACGCCATTACATTTCAATTTAAGTTTCTCATACAATAAATTGCAATTTACCTTAAGTCCCATCTGCTATTCTAATTATATATCAAGGTGCAAGTTTTCTGCGATAATTTCACAACAAACGCGGAATGCAAATAAGAGAAACAACCAATTTACACTGTTTATTCGCATTGCGGATGATAAAAATAGTACACGATTTTGAACTTTAAACACAGAAAAAATAGAGTTTACTTCGGTTTGTCGTCAGATAATAATTTTCCCTTGAACATTGTTTCGCTCAGGTATACCATTGAGACTAATGTAAGAAGAGCTTAACGCTTATGACTTGAGAAATCTAAAAAGCGGCAATTTAATCCCTTTGACAAATTGAGTTTCTATTGCGTTTGCTTGTGGTATTGGCAGACTGTAGCAAATAGGTACCTACCATGTACCTACACTCATATTCAACCTTTATTTCAACCTTTTTCGACTTCATGGGATATCTTTACTGCTAGACGAAGATTTTGGGATACAATCTAGCTAACCTACATTAATCGTCGCTTGTATTTATATCATCATCATCGGCCAACCCAACGCCAGCCTACTACTGGGCACGGGTCTACTCACAAAATGAGAATGGTTAAGGTCTAGCCCACCACGCTGGCCAAGTGCAGATTGGCAGACTTCATACACCTTTGAGAACATCATGGAGAATTTTCAGGTGTGCGGGTTTCCTCATGATGTTTTCCTTCACCCTTAAAGCAAGTGATATATAATGGCTTTAAACGCACATAACTTCCAAACTAGAGGTTAGGGATTAGATTAGTTTTGTAAAAGTAAAACAAGAGAAACTGAAACAGCTCGATCTCATACCATTGTTACCAGGTAACATGGAATGTTATCTACATAAATTAAGGTTATAGCTATAACGCACATCCCTAATTAGAATTACCCACTAAGAAAAGGTTTTAAGAAAATTCCAAACGTTTAAAAAATCTACGCGGACGAAATCACAAACTAGTTTCCTACTGAAAACCATTTCGAAACTCCTAAACCTAATGTTCTATCTACTGCTATTCAACTACGTAATATATTGTTACATTATCCTACAAATACTACTCATTTGATATTATAACATGATATCAGTATAGCTATTATGTAACGGAAGCCGTTTCTCAGAATGTATCTCATGTTTTCGCGTACTAACTCGATGGGATCAGCTTTATGTAGCCAACCGAACTTTATAGGTAACCTTAGTAACTATTTGTAGAGCCATTAGATATGCGAATAATGGATTATATTTTGAGGGAGAAAATAGTACATAATCTGCTGACTTTTTTTAACAAACGAGTAGGTACTGAGTACGTCTCTTGCACATTACCGATATTGACAGAGTGAGATGGGTGATTGTAAAGGGTGGAGCCAATGCCTTTGTTCCTGTTTAAAATTATAACGGCCCGTTCATATTGAATACTCCTAAAATGTACTGTACAGAAAATATAATTATTTTTCAAATTTTTTTTTAAATTTTTTTTTCAACAATACCGTCTGGGTTCACTCACTAAAACACGTGCGACGCGCAGGTAGTCGATGGTTACATATTAATCTCTGGTCGATGGGACAAATGAATATCCATGCAGCTATGGCATTTGTGTGAAACGGACTTTATGTTGATTACGTTGACCAATGACAACGTAGTCAAAATTTTCGGTACTCGTCTGTTAAAAAAACAGACTATAGCTAATTTTGGGTTAGATAGCGATGGGTTGAGATGACGATGTGCTATGTGTTATTTTTGCATAATTTCGCGCTTTTCGCGGCCCCAATATGTAGTAAGCTGACAGCTGATACTGAGATGGCGACATTTTACGACGACAATCTTTGCTACGCTAATCGGGTTGACATGTCCCTTGACTCAGTACACACGATAATAAACCTTACAGCCACTGATATAGTGAATATTATCCTGTGGAGGTTTATTTATTGACGTGATTGTGGTATGCGATTAATAAAATGTGTGTCATGAAGTATTTTGTGCTATGGAATGTTCATGATGTCAAAATGCACCCTTATGGAATATCATAATATATGGTGTACATGACCTTAGCTTACTATATTCATTCAATAGCCGGGATAGCTTAGTAGTTAAGATATTCACTTCCTATTCGGGAGGTCTAGGGTTCGGTGCTGGGTATACACTTCAATTTTTCGAAATTATGTGTGTTTTAAACAATTTAATATGACTAGCTTTATGGGTGAAGGAAAGCATCGTGCGGAAACCTGCCACCCGGAGGCATGTTCCCTATAATGTTTTCATTTTTCAAAGGGGTGTAAGTCTGCCAATCCGCACATAACCAGCGTGGTGGACTGTGACCTTAGCCTTTCTCATTCCGAGAAGAGACCTATACTCGGTGTTGGCCCGCGATGGGTGCTTCATGATGAAGAGGATATCATTTCGACATTTTCTCCAAATGGAGGTGAAAATCATAAAGTCGTTGGTCCTGATCTCTCTCCCGTCATGTCAGACGTCGCCACATCAGACTATGAGAGTGACGGAATAGAGAGTGCATCTGTTTTTGCACACACACTTGTGTACTATAGTCAAGTATTTTCTGCACAGTTCGCTGCAGTGGCGAAATTCAGAAACGAGGCAGCTAAGTAGAATAGAATAGAAAAGAATAGAATTAACTTTATTCATTGGATCAACATACAGCTAATACAAAACACACTTAAAATATAAAACTTAAAAAATAAATAAAACTTAAAATATAAAATATAAAACTTAAAAACTAACTTAACTTAAACATGGTGTTGAGTACCTGCTATATGTTGTGCCAACGAAAAGGCCCGAACTCAGCTTAATGTTGTGGATACACAATGTACCCACAACGCTGGTATTCTGTTCGAGCCCAAACGAGGGAAGTTCTGGAAGTTCTTGTAATTCTGTAAAGTGTTAATTTAAAATAGAACTAAAATAAAACATGATTAAAAATTAAAAAATTACTTATAACTTACTTATAAGTAACTGTATTTATGGATTAAAAAGCAATACTGTTTAACTCTTTTAAGTTTTAACTACTGCAAATGGTAGGAACGCTAAATCTGGAAGCCCATTATTGGTTCACAGATCGTTTCACGCAATGCATCTCAATAAAAGATGCATCGGGTCGCGTTGCCGTACATCAGTGGGGGTTATCCTTATTTATCACTTTGTTTTGCAGCGGATCTGCGGATTGAGGGAGCGTATTTGTGTGCAACTGTATAATATAATATAATATAATAGTTTATTTTTTTCAGGCAAATTTTTTTACACCCATTTCTTAAATATAAAATAAAATAAAATAGAATAGAATACAAGAGTAAAATAAAAATTATTTACGGTTGTTGCCACGATGTACGGCAAGCCAGTACTTCGGTATGCGATTGTCAGGACACTCAGAGCATACCCTGAGGATCTCGTTCTGAGAATTGCGGATGCGGAACCAGAAAGCCGCAACCGTATAATGTGCCCAGCGGTCCCTTGCACGTGTGTACCAGACTATCGGCCAGAAGGGAGAAGTGGTGGATGCTAGTAAGGCGCATAGCATCTGACCTCAAAAAGAAAAATAAAACCAACTTCAGAAACCAAAAACACTAAAAAGTAGAAAACAGTTTTTGTTTAGCTACACGTGTAATGTACCTAGGTATGAAGTCGAGCGAGCATATTAAAACAAAGTTAGTGTTTTTGGTTTTTGATGTCGGTTTTATTTTTCTTTTGAAATTTTTTTATTTCACAATTTTTAGTGGCCCACCTGTACTATAATATGCTATGCCTAGTTAAAATCCTACTGTTTACTAAGCTATTACACTGATCGCGAGCAATTTGCTCCTATCCATTGAGGAGTTCTGTTCTCCATCTCCGAAGATATTCATCGGATCTTCACCAAATTTATATGGGACCAACTGCACAGTATACCCTTTCAAACAAAAAAAAATCCAAATCGGTCCAGGGGTCTTTCAAATCAAATCAAATCAATTTGAGTAATCGGGGAACATACATAAAAAAAAAGATCCCGACGAATTGAGAACCTCCTCCTTTTTTGGAAGTCGGCTAAAAACGTCGCTTCATGATGGCCATGACTACTCTGCCAAAATGCTGATGATTTCTGATAAGATACCATAACAAAACTACGAATTTTTTTTTTGAAAAAAGTTTTTGAGTAAAAATCCTGTGGGGACTGTTTAGTTTTTTGGGATATATAATATCCAGTGTCTGTCTCTAAGATGCAAGCTACTCGTATCTCTCTACCAAACGTCAAGATTCTAATTCATAAAGATTTATTACTAGACACTGGTAACTCAGTGACAAAGCAAACCTTAACTGAAATGAGCATTATAATTAAAATATTAACCGCAATTCTAACAAAAAGCTCTTCTTCCTATTGTTTATAGTATAAAGAATAAATTTTCATTAAGAAATGAAACAGTTTCCTTCTTGTCGGGGCTTAGGAACAACGGAACATTTGCAATTAAGGCTTCTTTACACATTGCAAGCTAGCGAACGGATCGGGTCGGTCGAGTTACTCGCATGCGACTTAGTGGTAGGTATGTTCATGTTACAATTAACTCCTTATAGCTACTCATTTCTTTTTCACGTTGCAAACATCTATACGATCGCAAAATTTCGTGTTAACAAGGGTTCTTGTACGAAACCCTAAAAATAATTTATTTATTATTTATTTTTGTTTTTCATGTACCAAAATTGTAGTTACAAAGTATATAAATTAAGTTTCACAATTGAGAATTTCTTTGATGCTAGGTTACTACAGTGTCAAAGTAAATATTTATTTAAATTGGTTAACACTGTACACTTTCTGAATTTCAATTGTTAAATTATCATGGAAGGCCAAGGAAAATCAACTGACGTACAAGACAAGAACAGTGGCAGTAGCTTTCTATGCCTTATCCACGTAAAGAAGTTACGAGTAGTAGGTATATTATACTACTTACTTAGTAGTAGAGCTATTATAGCTCTGTTACATAATCCCATACTAAACCAGAGAGAGCAAAAATTTAGCATAGCCCTCTCTCTTACGTAATCGCATTCAAATGTTAGAGCCAAACAGAGAGAGCGATATTCTAACTTCATTCCGTGGATAGGGTATAGATAGGTTTAGCAGCTCGCGTGATATAACCGAGGCATTTATAACATCGAAACATTTGCAGAGAATAACTTCGCATGAACTATACAAGTTTGTTTGTTTTAATACTTGTCTCTTAGCGGACTATCTAAGAAATTAAAATTTATAGCAACGTTCAAAGTAAATTCTATGCTAATTTCCCTTGTTATGAGAACAAACCGGCGCGACGATGCAAAACTGTTTATTGTGTCTGAGGACCTGTGGGGCTATCCGTAGTTAACGCAGAAATAGCAGAATCTACTGTTCTACACGTTTGTATATTATATAGATGTAAAATTTGTTAGTTTGGGGATTGTATATAAGGGTAATTTCGGCAAATAATGATCCAATTCTCAAAATACTTTCATAATAACATATCAAGGCAATAATTTTTCTACAGAGATTATTTCCTAGTGCAAGGCTATTATATCACGCAGGTGTAGTCGCGGGTAAAAGTTAGTCATTAAATAAAATTAAAAACTAAGCAAAAGAGCCTGAGATTATCGCCGCAAAGACGACTGGTGAAGCATAGTTTAGTATAAATAGATACTCGTAAGACTCTGACTAAGATCTCACCTGTGGTTCATGCAGGTTAATAAGAAATCGAAGGTATGATAGTTAAACCCATACCTTTCATTGATTTCTTCGTAGTATGGTAACAGAACTCTGAAGCGCTTGATGACATGCATGTCTTTGCCGGTAGGGTAGACAATTCAAGAATTCCAAAATTACCTCTACAGGGAATTGAATTCGGGACCTTCCAATTACAAGACATCGCTTGCGTCATCACTGCGTCAGAGAATGAATAAAATATTTAAAACACAACAGTATACTTTCCTTACATCTAACATAGTACTATTATAAAGAAACATAATATAGCGCAGGCCATATTTCCCCGAGCTCATTAATCGCGTAGCTAAGCTACGGCGTAGGCTGAGCCGTAGGCGCTCTACGCCGCGCCTTGTAATCGGTTTATCAAGCCTTCCATCTAATGTTATCATACAAAATGTATGTTTATAAAGTATATATTCCTTTATCTCTATTTTAATCATTTGAGTATGAATTTTTAAATACTTATGAAATACCTGTTTATTACGCACCTATATGGTTATATTTTACCTATTCATGAAAGCATTTTCAAACGATTTGTTTGTTTGTATATCCGGGGCAATGAAACGGCTTCAAATATTGACGCGGCTTTCATAGGTAGAAAGAGTGATTTGAACTTAGTGTAGGCCATGGAAGTAGGAAAGTATTTGTTGTTGACTTTGTGCACTTTGCAATTACAAGTTAATGACGTCTCATCATGATCTTACTTCTGTCTGTAGTTATTAATGTTGCAGACTGTGTAATTATTTATTTGCATTTTGGAATAAACCATAAGCGTTAGCGGTGTAAACCATAGAAAATAATAATATATTAATGGTGTAAAATATGACGATTTGTGAGTTGGTTCTAACTTTTCAGTCGTCAATAAGTTTCAATCCTACTGTATATTTTCCAAACATACGTCCTCTGGCAAATAAAACCCGCAGTGATTTGCGTCAGCGTTTTGAATCGATGGTTATCCCTTGTTGGCTATCACTATCATATTATATAATGCGAAAGTATTTTTGTCTGTTTGTTTGTCCTTCAATGACGCCGCAACGGAGCAATGGATCGGCGTTATTTGCATGGATATAGTTAAAAACCTGCAGAGTGACACAGTCTACATTTTATACCCGAAGATCCACGAAATCTCACGGGATTTCAAGAATCTAAATCCAGCGGATGAAGTCGCGGTTATCAGATAGTTTTAAAATAAAACGCTATCTCTTATGACTTGTAGCTGTTAATTTATAGTTTAGTACGTTATCCAAGCACGCGTCCTCTGGCAATCGGAGTGGCAAACTTAATCCCGCAGTAATTTGTGCCAGCGTCTTGGCGGAATTGAATCGGAAGGCCTACGTCGCCTCGCTGGCGTGTAAACTGTGCCTTAACACGTTAGATGAGTCACTTAGGGCCGTCGGTAATGACTAATAACACGACCTAGGATATAGCTCACTCCCTACAATGATATAAACTATACACAAGTTTAAATTAAAAATTATAACACCCCCGACAAGTGAAGGTTACAGTAACTAGAAAAGAGCTGATAACTGTCAAACGGCTGGACCAGTTTTCTTGGATTATAGCTAAGAACACTCTCGATCAAGCCACTTTTCAAACAAAAATAAATAAATTAAAATCGGTTCATTAGTTTAGGAGCCACGATGCCACAGACAGACACACAGATACACACGTCAATCTTACAACATCCCTCTTTTTTGGGTTGGGGGTTAAAAATACAAAATGTATGTGGTTGGTTGGGTCCCATTTCTATTACTCTTTACATTATGCAGTTTAAAAATTATAATCAAGGGTTTTAAAATATACCTAAAAATAGCAATAATAATTTAAATTAATATTAATAAAAATTAATACCAGAGCGCTTTAAATAATAATTTAAAGCGCTCTGGTATTAATTGACCTTTAGACTAATTTTATCAAATGCTACTAACTTGGGATCGACTACCGAATTGGCCTAATTCGGACTTCTAAGTCACCCATCCAGTTTCCGACTTAATATTAACAAAACAGATATATAGAGGTCACAGATGCAAGGAATAGAAATAAGGAAAATTAAATAAACGGTCTGGGAAAGAGTTCAACTTATTTCTGTATCGTTTATTCAATTGAGAAGAGTGCATTTTATTTACTTCTCGGCCGACACTCATTTTAGATAACGTCATTCACACGTCTACCGAGTTTACGTGCTCTTGTTGGGCCATGAAATACGCGAGGAATACAGCTCAAGTGGTCTGACTATATTCGCGAAAAGAAGTTAACATGGCTCTCTCTGTCACTTACTCCATACAATCGTAGTTCCAATTTCATTTGAATAGTAAGCAACTAAAGTCCATGAAGTTTTGCAGACACTAATTATCTGTGCCTGTAGTGTTTTAGATTTTTCTAAAAATATGTAGTTTTAAAATTACAGGGGCTCAAAGATTTGTATGTGAATTTTTAAGACCGCGTAACTTTGAAACCGAATATTTTAACAGAAATCTGGAAAACCACAGACATATATATTAGTTTCTAGAATAGTCTGCAAAATTTCATGGACTTTGGTTGCTTAATATTCAAATGAAATTGGAAGTACATTTGTATGGAGCGAGTGACGGAGAGACCTCTCTTAATATAGCGCTGGCCGCTGTCTCTCTTACGTCATAACATACAAATTATAGAGGCAAAATCTCAGTTGGCGCTAACCATTTTGAGGCACCAACCGCATGTGTCCATGCATTTATATTAAAGTTGCGCGCACAAGTTTATTAAAGCTAAGCGTGTTGCTTGAGCGTCTCAAACGAGTAAGAGAATGCAAGAGAGTGCGTGCGATATTGCGTGCACCATAGGATTCCATGCATGCGCAATTACCAGTGAATATGAGGCATGCACATAGGGATACGCCTGGACAGATAAAACAGGTAAAACTTGAACTTAAAAGATGTATGCCATGTTTGTGACAGAAAAAGTGACTTTACACTTGATTTTTAACCCCCGACCAAAAAAGAGGGGTGTTATAAGTTTGACGTGTGTATCTGTGTATCTGTGTATCTGTATGTGGCATCGTAGCTCCTAAACTAATGAACCGATTTTAATTTAGTTTTTTTTTGTTTAGTTATAATCCAAGAAAATCAGTTCAGCCGTTTTTAGTTATCAGCTTTTTTCTAGTTTTCTTATAGAGGATTTTGTGTCGGGGATTTTTTTAACTTTGATTTATGTTTAAGGTAGTCTTCCGTGGGTTGCAGCTGAAGTCATTGGCACGCGTGACTTGGACACACCTTGAGTTATTTAAATGCAGCAGGATCTGGGAATCTTCCGCATTATTACCCCAAGAAAAATTAAGGTTGTGCAAACTCGCCGCCTTAGTGGCGGCGTCGTCATGTTGCGAAGCAGATTTTATTTAAGTATCTTAGGTGTTGAGAACCTATTTAGAAATGTTGTGAAGGAGGATGTATCTATGTTTTTTACTCAGCATCCTATTTTTAGCTGAGGAAAATGTCTCGAGAAAACCAATATTTAGTATATTGAATTAAAATTAAACGCAACTCAAGTGTACCTACTTGACAATATAATATTAATAAAATCAATCGTATCTGTAATCCGTCGATAAGTTACTTAGCAACGTTGTTATTTGTCAAAAATTGTGTGGTTAGTGTTAACCACGTCGCTATCCAGACGTCGCTATCTAACGATAGATTGATTATATTGATTTCGCGATCGTTAGCATCGCAGAATATGACACAAGAATTCATGGTTTCGTGTGTAAGATACTGCAACATTACATCTAGCGGGGCCGTCATATGTGATTGTAACACTGCCCTAGAAAACAATGCTATAATGGAGTCTTCATCCAAAACGTTATTAAGTACGCGATGCTTGGAATTGCTTGTTTTGGTTTGGTTTTACTTTTAAAAAGTTGTTTTATCTTTAGAGTTATCTGCTTTTGACTTTTTTGTACTACATATTTGAATATTATATGCTACATATTTCATACTACATGCATCCACGAAAATGTGCTCGAATAAGAACAATTTCGTCTTTTCCTCATTTTTTCCGAATGACTTTTACATTTTAGATTTGGTAATACGAGAGCTTTCTTATATTAACCAAAACACAACCCATAAAAACCTGAGCGGCTTGCATCCAACTACTGCGATTGATTATAATTGATCCTATCTGTAAGCTGGCGATAAGATACTGATCTACGGCTGAAATCAATAATTACCGATTTTGGAAGTAAATCAGATTGATTGTATATCATATATATATGGATGTGTAGTACGCGTACGGCGACCAAGTAAAATCAGCGGTTTGCGGCTCAGTCGTAGTACGTTTAACTTGAACACTCTCTTATCTGAATTCAGCGGTTTCAGGGCACAGAGACGAATTTAGGATAAACTAAAAAACGTGATAAAATAGGAAGATTTCTTATGGCTGAGTCCATACTGGTGGGAAAAGAGATCAGTGTGGATATAGGTACCTATTGCCGTACCTCAAGCGAAGAATACGCATTTGTAATGGTCAAGGCAGGCCCAAAAAGGCCGTTCAAAGTTGTGTGTGCGTTTGTATGGGAGTAGTGTGTAGCCTACATAGTGTGTAGGTTCGACCGTACCAAAGGGGAGATCTCCCACCGAGCGGTCGTCTTGCTCGGTGGCGCCCACTGGCCGACGGTTGTATCTTGAAACTTCTATTATACCTATTATATAGTGAAGATTCTTAAACGCTCCGTTAGTGCGATTCAGATTTGCGTGTTCTGCGTTGATTCTTGAGCTTCAACTGTAAGGTATAAGGTAAGGTGCTGCCATATAGTGAAAGCGTCATGAGTGGCGACTGGCTTAGGTTTGTATTGAGGTCAGTTGATCGATGTCTTGGTATGAGTGAGAAGCGCCCTCTATTTGCAACTGTGACGAACGCCACACATTTGTATGCGTGTGTTTGTGCGCGTGTTTTGACAGATGTTTGACTGTCATCAACATTTAGCTCCGTATATGACGTTTGCAACTGCCATCAACCCCCAAATGGTGAACATCAAGTTTGCTTCAAAAACAGGTCGGCAATCGCAAGTCCAGCGTACCTACTCGTATTCGCGAAGATCAGTATATCGGAACAACAAAAAATTAACTGTGACATGGCTAATACAGTTAATTCACTTAGCTATAAATTAGCGTGTAAAACTTAAACCCCTAGATCCGTGCCTGCGAGAGTTCCATTCTATTTCACTTTGATTTCAAGTTAAGAGGCGTTCCGCCGCAAGTCTTTACTTAGCCTAATGACACGATTTGTTAGTTCACGGTACATTTTGCTAAGTTTTCGCGAAATAAACACTAAAGCAGTTTCTTTGCTACTTTAGTTATTTGTTAGCAGCAGCGTGGCACGCGAATTTGTTGTTGAAACTATTGGAATAATGGAACATGATGTTTTAGTTCTGATTTCTAACAAAATATAGAATTTGCTTTGAAATTAGTTAAAAACTAAGTACCTACTTCATACCGAGAGTTTCCACCTGATGAATTTACATCCATACTAATATTATAAATGCGAAAGTGTGTCTGTCTGTCTGTCTGTCTGCTACCTTTTTACGGCCCAATAGTTTAACCGATTCTGTCGAAATTTGGTACAGGGTTAGCTTATATGCCGGGGACTGACACAGGCTACTTTTTATTCCGGAAAATCAAAGAGTTCCCACGGGATTCCTAAAAACCCATCCGCTGAACCGATTTGTATGAAATTTGGTACCGAGGACGCAATAGCTTGAGTCCCTGTAATTGACATAGGCTTTTTATCCCGGAAAATCAAACAGTTCCCACGGGATCTTTAAAAACTTAAATCCACGCAGACGAAGTCGCGGGCAACCTCTAGTTAAAAATAAATATTGAAAACTCGGTTTTCTGTTCATATATTGAACTGCATGAATTTTTTGTTCAAACAAGTTCCTCTCCTATGTAGATAAATATTTACTTCTTAAAATATCCTGGTTCTTAAAATATATACTTCACTGATCACACAACACACACACATACACACACACACGGTTCACAGGCACTCAAAGTCCTGGGTTCGAAGGATTGAAAAATTGAAAATGAACGGGTGGCGCCGGGTTTTCCGTACATTCAGTAGCATGACCTGACCATATTGAATGAAATGCGTATAATAAAAATCTTGGAAAAAATATGTTATAACGAAGAAACTAGAGCGTGTATTAAAAAATAATATTATGAGGAAAATAAAATATGTAGTTCTTAAGTTCCATTCAGGGCCGCGGCCTGCGAGCCTGACCTCGTTGCGAGATTCCATTTAGATTTGCGATACATTACGACAAAAGTTTTATGAAATAAACATACTCTTTTGCTTACCTAAACATATTTTTTAAGACAAATCACAAAGCGAAAGCTTGTGTGTATGTGCTAGTCAGGCTCACGCATAAAGAGTTCCGTACCGTCTTACATAAAATAACACAATCAAATTTTTTTATGATTGAACCACAAATTCACGGTTGTCAGAATGTTCCACTTATTTGTGCTATAAGACATTGCTCAGTCTGCCTTTCATGATGGGAATTGATTCCCTTGACGGGTCTTGATTGACAGACAGACAGACGACGTAGGGATACTGTAAGAGTTCCTTTTTCTCTGGAGATACGGAACCCTAAAAATAATAATTCTTGTCGAACGATTTAGTTTCAAAATAGCTTTGATTTGGGCGTCCTAAATCCCTCACTAAAGGCCCTTGTAATTCAGTTCCATCGGACCGCTTAATATTTCTCATCACGTCGTTTTCTTTTCATACAATTTGTTCCCCCGCTCACGTGGGCGCTGCCTTTTTATAAATTTATAATCCATTGTCACGACAAATCCCGGGATAACGAGTTTCAAGAGCTTTACATAAAACAGACGCACATTTAGGTCTTTATACAAAATGCTAACGAAAAATAACGTTTTTCATTTTCATTAAAAAAGGTTGGAGTATTGATAATAATTTTTTGTCGTGTACTAGCAAATGTCTTCTTTGTCCGCATGGATTTACGTTTTTAAAAATTCCACGGGCATAAAAGTAATACCACGCAAAAAGTCATGTGATAGACATAGAATAAAAACCAAAACCTTCCAACATAAATAGTTGTAGAGTGTATCTTACAAGTACCTTAACACGTTTGAGTATGAGGAATTTGTCTATCAAGGTAGGTTTTCGAATTCGAATGAACACTACAATGCTTTAGTTAGTATTGCATTACATAGCGCGTTTGTATCTTTCAAACAATGTGGCATACTATATTTCAATAGGTTTCGACTTCTGTTTTGTTCTTTAAGTGTATACCATGCATTCGTAGCATCGATAAACGTCGTCATTAATCAATAGACACCCATGGCTGGATATAGGTCTCATGTAAGGACTTGCGCCGCCTGAATCCAGCGGCTCTCTGCGACTGGTTTGATGTCATCTGTCTAACTAGAGCGGTGGGAAGTGCGCTTTTCAATACGAGGTCGCCAAACCAGCACCTTGGTCCCAAAGTGCATCATTGAACCCCTGTTTTAAATTTCAAGAGATTCAGAGTAGAACTTTCAACCGAATAAAACTTACTTATTTCAAATTTTCTAAAGTTACTCAAATAAAATGAAAAAGTTACGTATGAAAGTATTCTAGTACTTTGAACAGTTGAATTCCCCTGAGCGTTTCACCGCACACGTTCCGACGATCAAACGTTGAAAGCATTGTTTGACAATTTTCCCTCCTTCGTCGGATAGAGCTTCCAGAATGAAGTCCTAAAAGCTAATACGTGAGCTTTACCTAGTTTTGCGTCGCTCGCAATTTACTGTATAAAATATATATTATGGGTAATGTTCTAACCACTAACTCGATTAAGCGTGAGCTGAGTTAAATTCATACCTACTAAAACTCAGTTTCACGTAGGACCAACTTTATTTCACATAGGACTACTTCCTATGCTGCATTAACTCTACCTACCACCGGTTTGGTTCGGGATGTTTGATTCGAGAGGGTTTTTCCAATTACTTCTACTGAACTGGTTCTTGAAAGTGGTCATAGCCTAGTGGTCAAAACGTCGGCCTCCTATTCAGATGGTTCGATCCCGGTCATATAAAAATGTGACCTCATGGTCTAATTTCCTAATCCTGATGCCCAGAAATTTAGACAGATTTAACTATTTATTGTATCCACATTATTGCATACGCTATTTACAATATTATGTTATTTGATGGTATTACTTACTGGTCATTTTACTAAAGCAGGTAAAGTGGGCAGTGGTGCTTGAACTAGCTAAAAACCTGGGTTCCAGGACACCAGGCCCCCAGGATTTTCTTTATCCCTGTGGATAGTGTCTACATAAACTATCAGGATGAGTAATAATTAATCATTATTTTGACTGATCATCATCATCATCATCATATTATCAACCACACGCCACGGTCTTGCGCTTCCCAAATTCAGCGGCTCCCGGCGACTTTTACCTAGTAGTTTAGATAACTGAGGGAGAGGGCTGGCTATCCTTAACACAGATATAAAAAATCTAGCTAGGATAGCCAGTCCTTGATCTTGAAACACTCAAAATTGTATTAAAAACTAAGTTAACTTACTAATTAACTTACTAATTATATTAGATGAATTAATGTCGTCACCCATACGGAATAAATTATTGAAATAAATAAAATAGAACACCCGATAAGTGTGACCAGTACTTTATTTAGATAGATCTGGAATTCGGGACGTGATCCGAATAACAATGCAGAGGGGCCTTACGGAAACAAATAGATTCCTAAAATTTAGCTGTGTGTCTTGTCTTTAAGGATTAGGTACATGTTCCCAACTGATCGAATTATTCGATTTAGACTGGTAAAATACGGTTGTGCGAATTGGAGCTATTGATTTGTGTACTCGTACGCTTATGTACCCACCTATATGGACGGATCTGGGATCATAGCATGCCCTGGAGCAGCGGGTGATGTTAAGTGATTACCGCTACCCATGAGCATATGCAGCACCAGAGGAACCGCCAATGCGTTGTCGGCCTAAAGTACCTAACTGGATGAGTGGCACAGATCATCTGTGACCGCCGGTATAGCGCGGACGCTGTGCGGGTGTGCGGGGAGACCACACCTCGATTGCCATCTCAACCTGTCGCGTACTATAATAGGTATAGTTAGATAAAATAATTTTCATCGCACCGTCGCGTCGTGACGCTTCGTCTTGTCTTTTTTAACCGACTTCAAAAAAGAAGGAGGTTCTCAATTCGTCGGAATCTTTTTTTCAGAAAACATTTCTTCGATCTATAATAATACAACTACATAAATGTTTAGACACTAAGCTAAAACACTACTTCAAATCTTGCCAGTATGAAATAAGGTTCATTTCCGTCTCACCAAACTAGCTGGGCAGTGCAAGTTGTGAAACAGCAAAAGTTAGTATGTGTGACTTGTCATTAGGGAGTTCGCTTTTATTGATGCGGTTTGTCCGATCTGTAGTCGGTTCTCAGGGGGTTACATGCGCTTGTGATTTCAAGAAAGTTCCAACCGTTCTAACTTCTACTGGGTTTTATAGTTCCTTAGTCGTTTTGATTGAGTATTGGTTGAAAATAGATATGGTTAGATATGGTTTTTCGTATTAACTATTTTATGCCCTGTGACTTCGTCCGCGTGGACTACACAAATGAACCCCTATTTACCCCCTTAGGGGTTGGATTTTC
This sequence comes from Maniola jurtina, assembly GCF_905333055.1. Classification (NCBI taxonomy): domain Eukaryota; kingdom Metazoa; phylum Arthropoda; class Insecta; order Lepidoptera; family Nymphalidae; genus Maniola; species Maniola jurtina. The sequence goes on from NC_060033.1 coordinate 2,833,227, forward strand.
AAAAAATAACTTCCTTGGTGGATGTTTACGTCATAATAGCTATCTGCATGCCAAATTTCAGCCCGATCCGTCCGTTAGTTTGAGCTGTGTGTTGATAGATCAGTCAGTGAGTCAGTCAGTCAGTCAGCTTTTCTTTTATATTTTATTTTTATTTTATTTGGATTTTTGTCTCGCTCAGAAACAGGGCGATAGAGAGAGCCATGCTCGATGGTATATTATTATCATGTGCCAACTAAATCAACTTTATGTAACGATGTAGGTATAATTAAACTATTACACCGTGTTAGATTACAGTATAATTTTGTTATACTTGCGTAATCAAAACTTGTATAATAATTGCGTTAATGTAATACACCCGTATCGCTTACTTAGTTACGTAACCTTGGAGGGTTGGACTAACTTGGTAACACTTGAAAGTAATCACGTTAAAATATGATTTGGCTTTAGATTATCTTAACACGGTTCAATAACTATATATATATAGCTTTATAATGTGGTATGCCTAAACGATTGTAGCTTAGTGGTTAAGACGTCCGCCTCCTATTCAGACGACCGGGGGTTCGATCCCGGACACGTAACTCTAACTTTTCGGAGTGCGTTTTAAAAATTAAATATCACTCGCTTTAATGGTGAAGGAAAACATCGTAATGAAACCTGCACGCCTTAGAATTCCCCATAATGTTCTCAAAGATGTGTGAAGTCTGCCAATCCACACTCGATGAGTGGGGCGGACTATTACCAAACCCCTTCTCATTCTGAGAGGAGACCCGTGTCCATCGTGAGCCGGCGTTGTTGATGGTGATGATAGTGCGCGCAAAACAAGTACTCCAATCTGAACACGAAGCATAATATGACTGTACCCTGTACAGTGATCTCAGCCAAGCTTATGTATTTAATAGGTACTTAGAAAATTCGCAGAAGAACAAAATCGACCAGCATAGCTCAAAGGATTTAGGCCCGCGTAGGCTACTACAACTTTTAAACCAAACCATTAGGGGGATTACAATAATTTTCTAGTACTTTTTTATCACAACTAACTTATATTATATTGTCTGTAGCTGTACCATATTCAAAGAAAATGTCGTCCCAACAATGGGCCTAATATAGAAGCTTAGCTGCAAACGCTAGTCCGGAACGACATTTCTACTCCACTAAGCCACAATATTAGTTCCGTATATAGCGAATAAGAGCCGCCAAATCTCTCAATAGAGACATAGACGGTAGACCCCTATTTCGTATCGTACACGCGGTAGCACAAATAGGGTCGAAATTAATAATACCTCCGTAGTTTGACATCTACAGTAAGGTCCGACCGCACTTTAGATGCGTTTTTGTTTGAATTTGACTCGTGCGAATATGTACGAACAATCCGTCTATCAATTTATCTAGATTCTAGATACAGACTATTTTACTATTATCATTTTATTTTATTAACATTATAAATGCGAAAGTGTGTGTGTCTATCTGTCTGTCTGTCTGCTAGCTTTTTATGGCCCAACAGTTTAACCGACTTGTATGAAATTGGTACAGAGGTAGCTTGCGTCTTTAAAACTGACATAGGCAACTTTTTATCCGGAAGATTAAAATTTTTAAAAACCTAAATAAACGCGGATGAAGTCGCGGGCAGCATCCAGTTAGAAACATAAAAATAAGAGTCTATTCAAGCTTTAAGTATTTTTTTGTAAAATTTGTTGCGAGATTTCCACGGTATACGGATTTCGGATTACTGACTTAATTTATTCTGTTATCATTCGAATACGCGGGCAAATAAAGGACAAAAGATATTAAAGATCTTATCTTTGGGCGGGATATAAAGGCGGACTCCCTCAGGGATATTACTTACCCACCCATAGCACATAGTAGCGACATGTAGAGATGGCAATCGGCGCAGAGATGCCCCGCACCTGCACAGCCCCCGCGCTTACTCGGTACGGGAAAGCGCGGGTGACGTGCGGGTGTACGGGGTGTTCACCCGTACACCGATTGCCATTTCGATCTGTCGCTTACTTTACCTACTGTAGGTTTGACGTGGGTATAACAACGTGAATGTCAAGATTAACCTTATTTTGTCGGCACCTCGCTGTAGATGAGGTGACGTTGTAACAATGTTAATCCGACCTGAAATTATATGCCTCAGTAACCTTCTGTCCTGATTGACCTTCTACATTTCCGGTTGATGTGATAGCCTTGTGGTTAAGAGGTTAGCCTTCTATTCGGGAGGTCAGGGCTTCGATTTCAAGCACGCATCTCTAACTAATTGGAGTTAAGTGCGGTTTAAACTAAGTGTAAGTGTAAGCTGATGCCCGCGACTTCATTCCTGTGGATATAGGTTTTAAAAATCCCGTGGAAACTCATTGATTTTCCGGGATAAAAAGTAGCCTATGTGTTCATTCATCATTTCATCCATTCCAAATTTCAGCCAAATCCATCCAGTAGTTTTTGCGTGAAAGATTAACAAACATCCATCCATACATACTTACAAACTTTCGCGTATATAATATTAGTAGGATAAGTTTCCTAGACCTATTGGAGAAGTTCAAAGTTTTCATAAAAACGTAAACTGATTGATAAATCCTATTAGAATGTAAAGGGTTATTTAAATGATAAGAAAGCTTGAGAATGAGTTACTATTTCTAATAAATATAAGTGATTTTGTAATGTAAAAAGAATACCCGGCTGAGTTTGTTTTGGGCTCTTCTCAGACCTGGGCGCGTTTGGAACTCTCGTAGCTTTAGTTTTAAGTTTACGTAATTTATGATTATCACCACTATATCATTGTTTGACAATCAGAAAGTGTACGAAACTTGAATCAATATGACTTTAACTTTTGACCTAATATAAACATTTTTGTTTGTATTTCAGTCAGCAGATACAAAAGCCATGTCTCTCCATTGATTCGTATTCTCTAAAATGAAACAAAATTACAAATTACGAGTACAATACAAAGCTGGTCGGCAATAATAATTAATTAAAATGGAACAGAGGTATCGAATTACCTACCTGCATACTGTCCGGTAGAACAATTGTTCCTATCTTTTTGCCTAGATTCAGGCTAATGGAAGCTATTGTGTTACTGGAGTCACGATAGGCACCATCAGACGAGTCTAGTTTAATTGCAAAATAGTCTTTAAATACTGTGCACTAAAGGTCACAAGACTTGGCATTTGGCGGTCGAATGGTCAAAGAATTGATTAGGTTTACGTGATACGTCGGAATTTATTTTGCAAAACATAGCGGACTTGAAATACCGATTTATAAATCGGCGTTTAGAAAATAGGTTATCGTCATCGTCATCAACCTGAGTATTAGAAATCATGTGATGCATTGCCAGACACTTAGTATCGTGGCAACCTTCTGCCAGACATCCAAGACATATCAATACAATCAACCCAACACTGGCCCTCTACAGTTGTGCATGGGTCTGTCCTCAGAATGAGAAGGGTGCAGGCCATTGTCAATTTTGACCCTATAGCACAAGTTCATCAAAAAATCTATTAAATAAAAATATGCTCCTGAAAGAAGTATAAGTACAATTGAAGATTATGTAAATGATAAAAGAGCGCGGATTTGACCTGCAGCTCGCTCCAGCAATGCGCGAGACTTCAATTACTTATACATGGCATAATATTGTGTATCATATCTTTCAAAAGATCAACCGCCGAGTTTCTTGCTGGTTCTTCTCGGTAGGATAGGCTTTCCGAACCAGTGGTAGATGCATTTGACGATTTAAAAGTACTCAAGTAATTGCGTCTATCTACCACTCTGGTTAAGTGCGGTTAACAGACTTCACGCACCTTTTTGAGAACATTACGGAGAACTCTCAGACATATAGCATATTGTTTAAAGGATATGTAAACGAATTCCGTTTCAATAATATTGCAAGGGGTAGATTGCGGTGATGTCTCATAATAGTGAACGTATTTTCGAATATTCGAAGTTCGTTCGTTTGCCCTTAAACTTTAATATGTCTTGGGTGTCTGACAGTGGGTTGCCACGATACTAAGTGTCTGGCAATACATCACGTGATTTCTTATACTATTTTGAAGAAAAAAAATTAGACTTTATACTTTGACGAATAGATTTATACGTCTTTGTCACCTGCTATCTGCCAAAACCATCATAATCCAAACTTCATAGTCGCTGATCGTTCCTCATTGTATTGGGGACAAAACTTTCAGCTTTTATAAAATAACGAAGGCCAGGTCCTCATAGGCTCTTAGTCCATAATTAAATTCTTATATAATAGGTCTCGTAACTATCTAAAGGGGCACAAATAAGTTCTAGTGACACAAAGATAGAACGCTCTGCAAAGGCATGCACTATGCAGTCTGGTATTTGCGAAGCGTAAATAGAAATTCATTTGAGACAAAGAACGATATTTTGTTCCCGCTATCTCTTTGTGCTGATAGGAAATTCTGTAGATGGCACGTTACATATATAACGGTTTTTAAATATCGATTATTACAAGTTTGTATTCATAAATAAGCCCACTAGAGCCCCAAGAGTTAAATAGAAAAATCGGCCAAGTGCGAGTCAGACTCGTGCACCAAAGGTTCTGTACTCGGGTATTAAGCCCATATTTTGCACGAGAAAACATAGACTATTACGCGTAAAAATAAATAAAAATTTGTTTTAGAATGTACAGGTGAATCATCCCCTTTCATTTATAATACCTACCCCACTTTTTTTTTTGTTGACGCTGGGGAATGCATTTACGCATCCCCCCCGGAAGCTAGCCAGCCAGTCGTGAGGCAGCCAACCAGCTGAGGGAGGGTATGTGGGACTCGCCGGCCGAGAGACGACCGGAATACCCACTAAACCCCAGCGGCGCTACTGCGCGTCGCCTGGCGACTGGGTCACGGGAACGGCCGAAGCAAACAACCGCGACCCAGCCAGCGACGTCTGCCGAGGCAGACCATCCACCGGGGACCAGCTCGGTCCCCACCACCGCACCTCCGGGACGCACCAACGAAGTGCGTCCCCCGACCTTGGGACGCGCACGTCGCCCGCGTCCCATCCTCCACTTCATCCACTGTGCCCTCTGCTAGTCAGAGGGACACGCGGAGAAACCTCCCCCCCTGCCAGGTCATTAGCTATAGCCAACAATATCTCCGAAGAGAAATTATTAGCCATGTTACCGGGGCGCACCGGCCCGAACACTGCTCTTCCCCTCGGACGCATCCAAAAGGGACCAGCAGCATCCAGGCACACTGGGAGGTTACCTGGCTGGCGCCCCATACCTACCCCACTTGGTATAGTTATCTTTCCTTGAAAATACTAACTATTCGTTCATGAACGCATTTTAATTATTTTTGTGATATATAACCACAAATTCCCGGTTTTTGGATTTTTTCCTTTACTCGTGCTATAAGACCTAGCTATCTGCCTTTCATGGTTCTAGGTAAACAAGAAGTACCCTATAGGTTTTCTTGACAGACACGACAGACAGAGAGATAGACAGACAGACAACTAACTATCCTATAAGGGTTCCGTTTTACTTTTGAGGTACAGAACCCTAAAAACCAGTCTTGTTTAGGTATCCCGGGTCTTTATGCGCATCGCGTCCATCTAGCAACACCTAGAGCATCCGACAGTGGTTTCTACTACTATTTTCACGGCGGTGAATCACTAGTCCCGCGCCTTACCCTCATCTAGCGATGAATAAAAATAAAAATAGTGATTAGTAAAGTTAACTATGTTTTGTATTTATGATAATTTAGAATTTAGAGCTTTAAATGTAATAAAATACGTGTAGAAGTGTTAACCGTGTACTAAGGTTTGCATATTTAGTATTTTAACCTATTGTGATGTATTTATGATGTGAATGGAGTGTTAACTATGATATTGGTAAGTTTGAAAGGGGCGTGTATAGCCTGTCAAACTGTGTTAGATTTATTATTTTGTGTTTATCCTGTGTGTGTTACCGGGACATAAACTGTGTATATATTTGATAATAAAGACATTTTTCAAACAAACAAACAAACTACTATTTTCAAAAATTCGACTGGTAAGATAGTTTTGAAAAAAAAAAAAAAAACTAAGCCGCTTAGGTATTGTACGACTTTGTTAGTAGAAACGAGTACGACTATTGTCTAATAAAACTTAGTGAGCTTGCAAAATGCTGCAAAAAGTAATTGAATTTTAGTTTCAATCAAATGTTTTTCATTTGAGTTGGGTAAAAGTTTCACAGTTTGAGTGTAAAAGTTTGAAGAGAGTTGCTAACTTTAATCCGATTGTCGGTTTCCTTTTTTCACGGCATTAAAGGGGAAGCAGACTACGTGCTGTGTTGTTTTATATTAAACCGACTGCGGTGACGCAATAAGGAGGGTTGTGTTTGACCTGTGTCAAATGTCTTATGTCCGTTCCTATGCCCACTCGTAACTACTTAACGGCTCAACGAATTTTGATGACGTTGCGTTATTATTAGATTCATTTTGATGGCGCGAGTGTCACTGTGTACATAAAATTCTTTAAAAAATCAAAATAACGATTTAATGCGCTTTAATTTGCTTGCTGAAAAGGTGCAGTGCAAACCGCGGTTTTTTAACTTTTTAAAATACTTATTTTTAATTTTGTATTCTAAAGGATTTCTTTTGAATAAATCTTTTAGTAGTATTAAAATTAAATAATGAAGGAAGTACTTAACAAAGCATTTAATTCCCTTAACGTGTTGAAAGTCTGATCAAGTTTTACGATAATATAATCACTTCAACAAGTTAAGTAGTTCTTACCTTACTTCTCTCTTAATTGAATTTGTTCCCCTATTATACGAAGTCATTAGATATATTCTGGTTAGAAGGTCCATTTATCCTTGCCCGTTTGATTAACGAAGCGTCTTTTGTCATTCTTTTAGAGGTAACGCAGACGGCTGCTTTTGGTCTAGAGCAGTTATTCTCCGGAAATCACGATTGTTTACCTTATCAACTAAGGAAAATTTTAGATAGGATGCCGAATAATGCACTCCATCTGGCACTTCTTGGTAATTTTTATGGAAGCAAAGTAGGTAGATATGATACCTACCTGGTTCGCGCGCAAGAAGTCAAGTCTCAGGACTCATTTTTAGGAACTAGTTACAATCAAAGTATGTTTAGATGTGTCATATTTGTTTTGTTAATGTTTGTAACCCAAATATTAAATATTAAAATAATAGAAGTTTATTGAAAGACCAAAAAGATTGATTAATTACGTGGAAAAAGGTAGCTACTAAAAATTGACAAGTTAACATCATGTAAGTAGAACTAAATCGTAGAGACGACCAAGACCGATAAAGGGTTATTGCGCTAAAGTAAGTACTTAATCGAATTAGAGCTCGTTTTACATCAGGCCATTAAAGTAATGTTATAGTAAAAGAGCACCAAATAAGAAATCCATTATTGGGTTGTAAAAGTTAGGGGTTGTGTTAACAATTTTTAACCTTATTAATTATTATTATTAATCTGCCTAAAATATAACCCCTTAATCCTTACCAGAAAAGTACAGATTGACAATGCGCAACCCACTTTATTTGTTTTTGATATGCAAGCCTGCTTAAAAATGTAAAAGACTTATCGGTCGTTTGCGGTAGTTTTAACAATTTGGTCTCATTTTTGGAGTCTTTTATCTGTTTCCGGTCACATTTTCCGGTCTTTGTAATTTTAATTGAAGTTGCTCGGGTTGGTGGGGTTGTTTTTCGGGGGACTATGAAAATTTGCTTTTATCTCAGTTTCGAAAATTTGCTAAATTAACGTGAGAATTTACCATCGATAGACAGTCTATAACTGGGTTAGAACGCTACCGTTTCCTAGAATAATTTTGCTATACAAAGCGGCATATTATAGTCTAATGAAATCACTTATCGCCTGCTGTAACAAAAAGGCTTGGTTATCTAAAGAGCATTTATATTATGGTTTATTTATAATATTATGTTCTGTAACAACGGCAAGATTGCGGCGTGTGGAAGTCCTTACAAGAGACCTATATCAACTAAGGAAAAGTAAGGAGGAGTTGTGGCCGTCTATCGGTTGGCAGTGATATTGATAAGCAAATTGGCTGTGGCAGACAGACACACAGGGGATCCTAAAAGGGTTCCGTGTTTTCAATCGGAAGTACGGAACCCTAAAAACGCATTCAAGCAGGCCAATCCTTTCAAGCATTACGCTGTCATAAAAAGAAGTCAAACTTATAACACCCATCTTTTTTCTAATAAATAATCAGCTTATTTTCTCATCCGATAGAAAATAAACTGACAATCGAATTAAAGTTGCTCGACTCTCCACAGACTTTTATACTCAACCGGGAAAACTTTTCGAAACTCAAATAAAAACAATTTGAGTTGGGATTCATACTGAAATTCAATCAGCCTTTACAACATCCCGCTAGCTATTTGAATGTTGTTAACTGATAAGATATACTTTGAAACTTTTAATAAGCCAGCCGACCTTCTTTTATAAAGTTAATGCATCCATACTAATATTATAAATGCAGAAGTTTGTCTGTCTGCTACCTTTTCACGGCCCATCCTTTTCACCGATTTTGACGTTTGACACAAAGATAGCCTACACCCTTCTATTAATTAATTATTATTATGATTGCTAAGCTAGTGAAGACCAATAATAAATTAATCTATGCTTGCACCCCTAGGACAGACTTAGATTTTTTATTCCAGAAAATTAAAGAGTTTCCACGGGTTTATCAAAAAATCTAAATCTCAAAAATGTGGATGTCGCGGCCATCATCTATTTAGTACAGAGATAGCTTGCATCCTGGGGATTGACATAAGCTACTTTTATCTCGGAAAATGAAAGAGTTCCCTCAGGTTATCTAATTTATAAATATGTTATTATATAATATCCTTTATCAGTAGCGTGGAAATAACCCACCTGAATCTCCGTATTGTTTCCATCTTCTTGTACCTAACTTTGACTTCGGTCGAGGAACTTTTTGTTTGCGCAACTTTAAACTTCTACAATTCCCCAGTTTTCTACATACAGATTTATAGAGTCTAGATTATTTTGTTTTTCATGCTTTGCGAGGCACGGGGGACTTCGTGGTGAGCGACAGCGACACGCGACTGCGACGCGCGACTGCGACACTTGGCTGCGACATGCGACTGCGACACTTGACTGCAACACGCAACTGCGACACGTGACTGCGACATTTGATTGCGACACGTGACATCTTAGTATCACTTGTCGTGGTCACTGTCAATCACCTCATATCTGCATACAAAACAGAGCGCAAAGAAAGTTAAACAGTAGGTATGTTAAGTGTAGTTGAGTTAAGTATAGTTTCACAACTTGAAGAAGTGCCTCATAGAGCGAAGATCGATCGATCTCTTCCATTACAGCGATATTTTGCAGATTGCAATCGATCATCTTGATGTGAAATAATAAAACTTGGTGATACATCTTTTGGACACGAATTTTTCGTAGATACTATTTTCTATGGACTTTATTGGTTGAATTTTTCTAAACTTTAGCCGCAGTAGTCACACTAATATTATAAAGGCGAAAGTTTGTATGTGTGTGTGTGTGTGTGTATGTTTGTTACTCCTTCACGCAAAAACTACTGGACGGATTTGGCTGAAATTTGGAATGGGGATAGATAATATCCTGGATTAGCACATAGGCTACTTTTTATCCCGGAAAATCAAAGAGTTCCCACGGGATTTCAAAAAACCTAAATCCACGCGGGCGAAGTCGCGGGCATCGGCTAGTATTTTATAAAACTATTCATTCGATCGCGCGCTTGATTGCTTAGTCCGATTGGACGCGTCTATAGAATATCTGGTCTGATGTGCCAATAATCTTAAAATTCACTAAAAACACCTAAGAAGATATTAAGGGTAACTCAGCTATTTAGTAGCTATAAGATATGCTAGAATATTAGTAAGATAAAATAGCTTTGTCGAGGAAACAATAACGTACAGCTTATCTGTGATATACCTAGAGGTATTTAGAAGACCATTAGCCAACATTTATGGAACTATTTATCTAGCCTTCGTGTTAACGACACAGTCTAGAGTCTAGACCGATCAAACGGACACTTAACCGCTTACTCTTATTACTACCCGCAAAAGCTCAACAGGGGTCAGTTAAAAAGTGCAGCGTGTATAATATGAACAAAGCCACAGTAAAAGCTCAACTTTAATGAGATTCGCACCCCTGGCCCTAGATTAACTGTTTCAACTCAAAAACCTCGCCTTTTGAGATAAACTCATTTTTTCCTGGCTCGATCATCCGTATGTCAAAGTACTAACCATAGAAATTATCTACAGTAATATTATTATACAGAGTAACATTCTTAAGTTTGGATGTAGAGGGATTTGGATCTCCAGAATAAAATGATGAGATTCTGAAAATTTGCTATAATATTCGCGAACGTAATCGCAATAAAAGTTAATGCCTAATAAACTTAAAAAAAAATATTTTTCTAAACCTTTTTTAAATTTTAACAGTGTCTGAAAAATATTAAAAATTTGTTTTTGTTAGTGTCTGAAATAGTTTATATTTAAGTTGGAAGAGTTTTGATATAGGAGTTCGAATAATGTGTGTTGAATCAACTCGCTTGTCATATTATGTTGAAAATGACGTTATTTCCAAACCTCTAAAGACCTCTGAACCTATTATGTGAATGAAGATACCCAATAGATACGCGATAAGTGTGGTAACTCCTTTAAATAGACAATAGACATGGGTATACGAGATCGTGATCAGAATATCAATTGTAGGGGAGTCAAATAAGAAGTTTTCTAAGATTTGATGGTGTGAATATGGGACGATAATAATTACAACGATCTTCATGCACTATGGAATGTTTGTAAACTAATTATTTATTTGTTCATGAACACCATTTTTTTGTGATGTAACCACAAATTAACATTGTGCTTAAAGACCTACCTACCAAATTACCCAATTCTATGTCAACGCGAAGTATCCTAAGTATAGGAATAGTAGGTTTGATTCACTTTTCTTGACAGACACGACAGACAGACAGACATACAGACAGACAGACAGACATACAGACAGATAGCGAAGTGATAAGGGTTACGTTTGTCTTTTTGAGGTGCGGAACCCTAATGAGATAAATGTTTAATTAAAACTTGTTCCACACATTGATAGGTTATCGGTAAGGTTTCCGAGCGCCAACATCGCTAGCATTTTTAAACGAAAATGTCCAAAGCGATAGAGGCACCGGATAATATGTGAATATGAATAATTTTATTTGTGGCACAAGCACAATCCAGACAAGGTTTAAGCCTAAGCCTTAAGGGAAAGGGGAGTCTTAGTCATGATTAGCATGGCTAATATTCTTTAAAAAAAAAGGTCTCGGCTAAGTATAGTGTGCGCAAAACAATAAATCCAACCTGAACACAATATGACTGCGCATTATACAAAAGCTGCTCAGTCAAGCTTGTGTATTTATGTATTTACAAGTAACAAGCCTCTGGGTTCCGCTGAATTAGGACAAGCCCATTGGGACCAACGCGTTTGGAAATACAAAATTGCTTATAAAACGAGTAACGACTGTCGAATATCCAACTGATACCATCGCGATTCATCTCATACCATTACATAGGAATAAGGGTGGAGGCTAATAACAGAATACCCGATAAGTGTGATAAGTCCCTTCGTTACATAGATATGGAATGGGCGTACGTGCTCCGAATACCAATGTAGCGGGCCAACAGTGGGGTCTTATCATAACAAACAGCTTCCTAAAATTTGACTGTGGCTACCGGTCTTTAGTCTCCGTTTCAATGTTTGCTGCTACCACTACTGGCATAACTATTACTAAAACTTGCTTTTGTGGTTGTTACATTCGTCACTGAGTTGGCTCAATTTATTGTAAGCTAGCTGATGCCCGCGACTTCGTCCGCGTGGATTTAGGTTTTTGAAATCCCGTGGGAACCCTTTCGTTTTCCGGTAAAAAAGTAGCCTATGTCACTCTCCAGGTCTTTAACTATACCCATCCAAGAATCACGTCGATCCGTTGCTCCGTTGTGACGAGATTAAAGGACAAACCAACAAACAAACACTCTCTCTTGTTTGAAGTATAAGTTCAAATTGGTTATTGGTTACAGAATTTAGAATAGGTAGGTACATATAGAAGAGATAAGGAAGATTATTATAGCCAAAGAGAAGTCTAGACGTATTTGGATAGATTAACAATCTAATCTAAACGTAAGATGCTAGACATTCTTTCAGATTACCCCCAGGCTTCATAATAATTTATTAAAGAGCGAAAATATTCTGTAAACATAATAAATCATGATCCATCTGCATTATGAATGGCAAACAATTAATTCTGTTCAGAGTAAATTGAGATTTCGTTAACGGAGCCTTTTACAAAAATAACCGAAAGAAAGTGATAAAATGTTCCGCCGCTAAACTCCTCTAGACAAGCGGGAACAATCTCGAAGCTTTTATTGTTCTTATTATCTTGCGAATTTTGTTTATTGCCTTGTGCAGTGCTTGGAAAAAGTTTGGGATTTGTGGGTGGAGTACTTACCTCCTGTCGAGTTAAGGGGCCTCATCATCACCAACCCATCGCTGGCACACTACTGGGCACAGGACCTCTCAGAATGAGTAGGGGTTTGTCCATAGTCCACATCTTTGTCTAAGTGAGGATACGCAGATTTCATATACGTATGAGAATGTTATGGAGAACTCTCAGGCATGCAGGTTTTTCACGATATTTTTCTTTACCGTTAAAGTAAGTTCATACAGGACATTCTGATGAGGCCAGAAAAGTATGGACTAGAATGAAACTAAAGCCTCAATAGGTCAAAGATTAAAAGTGCCGACTGAAATCCAAAACGTCGTCAGTTCAAACCCCAGCGTTGCACTATTGTCACATCTACTCCTAGCACAAGCTTACGCTTAGTTGGAGAAGAAAGGGGAAAATAGAGGGCTCTCTCCGTCACTCGTTTCATACAATCGTAGTTCTAATTTCATTTGAATACTAAGCAACCAAAGTCCATGAAATTTTGCAGACATATTCTAGAAACTAATATCTAAGTCTGTGGTTTTCCAGATTTCTGTTAAAATATTCGGTTTCAAAGTTACGCGGTCTTTAAAATTTACATACAAATCTTTGAGCCCTTGTAATTTTAAAACTACATATTTTTAGAAAAATTTAAAAGACCACAGACACAGATATTAGTTTCTAGAATATGTCTGCAAAATTTCATGGACTTTGGTTGCTTAGTATTCAAATGAAATTGGAACTACGATTGTATGAAACGAGTGGAAACGAGTGACGGAGAGAGCCCTGTTAACATGGCTAATATTCTTTTTAATAAAAGAAAGTGTCCTAACATTACATTATATACTGTTGACACTAATACACAGTTCACTCTGGTAATGCACTTACGTCAGCTTCAGTCTACTGCTTTATAAAATAGAAAACTGTGGCGCGAATATTCTCCTTAAAAGAAATAGGTGTTTTCTGCCATTGAAATGGTAATGAGGCAGTAATGTCGGAAACGCAATTGTTCCTACAGTGCCTACCGACCTTTAAACGGATACTTTCGGCTATACCCCGTAAGTTATGAGGTTTTAGGCTATCACAATTTATCCTCCCTGATAGTACTCACAGATTTAGCGTTCATTGATGTTTAGCATATTTACGTCAACTTGTATACGAAGTTATAATTAACAGGGCTCTCTCCATCACTCGCTTCATACAATCGTAGTTCTAATTTCATTTGAACATTAAGCAACCAAAGTCCATGAAATGCAGACATATTCTAGGAACTAATATCTGTGTCTGTGGTGTTTTAGATTTTTCTAAAAATATGTAGTTTTAAAATTACAGGGGCTCAAAGATTTGTATGTAAATTTTAAAGACCGCGTAACTTTGAAACCGAATATTTTAACAGAAATCTGGAAAACCACAAACATAGATATTAGTTTCTAGAATATGTCTGCAAAATTTCATGGACTTTGGTTGCTTAATATTCAAATGAAATTGGAACTACGTTTGTATGAAGCGAGTGTCGGAGAGACCCCTCTTAAACTTATGATAAATCTCGAAAACTATAATTACATAAATATAATCAGCTTCACAGTCGACCAATAGACGACAGCTGGAAATTTTTGAAGGGACTTCCACACGCTATGGTCTGTTATGGTGTTACGCAGCCTGATTTAATTCAGCGACTTATCTGTTGTCGTCTATATAATATAACCACTTACACTTTGTCCAACTAGTGTCCATAAATACAATTAAATAATATTATTAATCAATCATCATGACACAGTAAAAAAAAATGCCTAGTAATTTTGCTTACTAAGCTTTTTTGCCCGCGATTTCGTGAAGAATCACGTCTTACACTATGAAAAAAAAGAATTTAAGTCGTTATAAGAATAAAACAGCAAGCCTATAAGAATTCAAATCAAATTAATTTGAGTTTCATAGAAATCCCGTAAATGGAGAATTAAAATTATTAAACTTGAGCTGAAAAGAAAAATAATAACGTGAATGAAACGAGAAATTAAAAGATTAAGATCTTAATAGTGGTATTTTTATCTAAATTAAAAGTACAAACCGTCTGCCTTGGAGCACTTAAGCTAGCCTAGTTCTATTCATTTCAAAAAGAAATATAAACACGGCGTGAACGTTCTCCTTTAAAGAAATTCTTGTTTTCTCCCACTGAAAATGGTAATGAGGGCGGGCGTTAGTTTGTATAGCGGGAAACAACTGTTGCTATAAACGGTTTGATGGATACTATTCAGTTAGTAATAGTTCAGTAATTATGATAGATACTAGCGCATACCCAGCGTGTGCCTTGTACTCTCTTTGTACTCTTGTTGTAAGTAATGTTATTGAAGGCCGCCTTAGGCACTTGCCTATGTACTTGGCTTGTATGTGTAACTAAATATACCATTTTATCATCTTTACTGGATGCTGACTTACGATCCTTTTCCGCTGGCTAAAATCGCAACGGGACTGAATTTAGATACAGGGGTGAGCGCAAAAAAGGAGCATTTTTCGTTCATTATGAAAATGATTGTAACTCAAAATCACTAAAAAATGAGTTACGACGTTTTTACTTGCAGGCGTCGATGTATCCCGTTATTATATTTTTCCGTCTGTTACGTTGTGGGTGACGCTAAATTGGCGGAGAGTGTCGCTTCTTTATGTAGTATGCCTACTTAGGGCCGGCGCACATAATATGGCGGAGCGCAGCGCAGAGCATTTTTCACAGTCAAAATATTATGGAAATTGTCCTCATTGAAATAATATCTAAAATCAATTGTGCATCCGTGCGGATACTCGCGCATCCGCGCGCAGTCCCGCGCGTGCTTGCGCATTCTCTGGCAGAAATTCGCGTAATGTGTCATGCGATTAGAAAACTTCGCGGGCATGCTCTGCGCTGCGCTCCGCCATATGTGCGCTAGCCCTTAGGGAGTAGGTATTCTGATTTCTTTGGTTAAATATATAGAAAACATACCCACATAAAAGGATATTAAGAAATTCCAACGGAATCTTCAAAAACACTTACACCCCCGCAGAAAACGCTGGGAAAAGCTAGTTCGTACCATAAATTGATTTTATCCCCCTATTAAGTCGAGACATCAGGGCGGGAGTCCATTCCTTCTAACTTATTTCACTAACGAAGTTATTTCGTCGCATTGTGACACAATTAAGTCTCATTTTTCAAGTCTTTTATGTCCACATTTACATTAAGTCGTCCTCGTTTTAAGTGATGCTATTAGAGGACTAAAATAGCTTTAGGTGTAGTACGGGGGAGTAAAACGTGCTTGCTTACTTTTTATCCACAACGTGATGGATACGGTATATTTATGTGTTTGGCATATTTAGGAAGATGGTCTAGCTGTAAATTTTCATACAAAAAGCTATGTTTTGATCGGAAACAATATTTCAAGAATAAATTAATGTATTACGTAAAAGGTTTCACTTATGTACATTTTTTAGGTTTCCATCCCCGTCTGTCTGTGCGTCACATCCATTTTAAAAATCGGTCAATTGTGAGTCGGACTCGCACACGAAGGGCTCCGTACCATCGCATAAAAGAAATACCACTTTTTATATATTTTTTTTTATTTTCATGGCGGGCATTTTGAATATTTTATTATTTGCTGTTATAGCGGCAATAGAAATACACATTCTGGGATTTCAAGTCTCAACCTATTACAGTTCACGAGATAAGTACAGCCCCTGACAGACAGACAGACGGGGAACGAAGGTTTAGTAATAGGGTCCCGATAGCACTCTTCGGGTATACGGAACCCTAAAAATAATTTAAGAGCTGTATGGTTGAAATATGCTTAAAAAAGAACAGTCGACGATAGGATGATCATGATGATGATAGAAACAAATAACAAGATAACAAATAATTTATTTCCACAAAAGATTAATAACTAAGTACAATTAAATTTACATCTTATTAAATACCTACAATCCTAAGTACCTACAACAAAGTGAACTGTAAGCATATACAATTAGTAAGATAACTTAGTTATTAAGACAATTTTGAGTGTTGCAAGATCAAGGACTGGCTATCCTAGCTAGATTTTTATATCTGTGTTAAGGATAGCCAGCCCTCTCCCTCAGTTATCTAAAAATAAATAGGGAAATAAAAAAGTAGGGTGCACAGTGTGTGGGTGTGTGTTTGTTGTGAGTTTCTGTGTGTATGTAGAAACATACCCGCATACATATTAACCGCAGGCATATTTATTCTGAAAAAATACAATTTAAATATAATATATTTTCTTCCCATCAAACAAATTATTCTAACGCAGACTTCTGCAGTGTCCAAACAAAAGCAAACTTTATATGACTAATTTTACAACAATTATTATGTTCGTCCTTTACTGTTAATTTATGTTCTAAAAGGGAAATGTAAAATATATAATTATTCATTCAAATGCCTCCCCAGACTCAACTTTTGGTTTGTTTCCAAAATGCTACAATTTTAGTAAGTGCCTCTACTAAATCTTTTGATTGTTATTATCTAGACTGCGAAAAAAGAGGTACGAGTACCTGCCTACTACCTAAATTGATGAAATATGCAGTCTGAGGAATTCAAAATTTTTAGTACATTGCTTAGGACAGTCCGGAGGGATTTTTCTATAGGTGACTGGACAAATAAATTTAGAACTTCTAATAATCATTACCCACCAATGACTAAGGTCGTTGTTACCCAAATAAATCTAATAAAGGATTTCACTGTCAAGTAAGGTAAAAAGGAAAACTTGATTTACATACCCTAGATTTTCGTTTGCAAGCGAGGTCGCACATTAAAGAAAATGAACCGAAATTTGAAGGTAAATTAACTTAGAATTAGCACATTAATTTGATTTTCAAATTAGCATGCCACAATATACTTCTGTCGTGACAAGAATTTGCAAGTTCTGTCTTATAAATTGTGTAGCCAATTTTAAGTCTAGACTCATAAATATAGTAGCTTTTTATTGTCCGAAGTTTTTTTGTCTTTTAATGGGCTTTTTTGTGTAAACTTTTACATTAAAAGTGATGCTTTGCAGCGTCAGTGTAAGTTTCAAGCAGTGTCTGGATGTTAAAAAAGAGATTTCATGAATTCTAAAATGAACACCGAGATGTAATTTATAGTGGACGATGAGGAGCTTTATTAAAAGTTTACGTAATTTTTAAAGATAAAGAAGATGGAATGTTAACTTTTCATAGTTATCCAATAGTTTTGGCCTATAATTAGTTCATAATTTTGTATTATTTTTGCCAGATTACGAAAGTTTACATTATAGTGACCACAAACATGCAGAATTTCAATTTTCTAGATACAACGGCTTAAGTAAAACTTTGATATGCCAGTCAATCAGCTTAGATGCACCGATAGATAGAAGATTTGCGCTTTACGAGAATCTTGGAACGCACTTGTCTTGAATTTGCCTATATGAATTTTCAGTTAGTTCATCCTGTCAAATGTATAAATAGAATATAGATTCATAAAAAAAGCAGTGGTAAGGTCCAGGTTGAAGCGTGCTAGCCTTAAATTTGCCTATATGTATTCTCAGCTGTTAGTTTTAGAAAGATAGAAAAATAGTCTTTCGCTTCACGAGAATCGTAGAATAACAATGGTGAAGTCTAGGTTGGTACGAGCTTGCCTTAAATTAGTCTTTTTCTATTCTCACTTAGTTTATTATTCTGTTTTATGAATAGATAGATAGAAAATAGTCTTGCACTTCACGAGACTCATAGAAAAACAATGTTAATGTCTAGGTCGGAGTGAGCTTGCCTAGAATGTGCCTATTTGTATTCACCCTTGCCTTGAAGGAACTTAAGTTACATGCACAGCGTTACGGACGTGGCAGGAGACCGGGCGCCGGAAGGGCGTTCCACACCTAAGCAGATCGTATCAGAAAGAGCTAGTTGTGTTCTAATATATTGTTCAAACTTTAACTCCTATCTCTTATGTGGACTTCTTTATTATACCCTATAAGCGTCCCGAATTCGTACGTAAACGGTACGAAACTCAAAAATATCCAATTTCAAATATTCTTGTTTAAACGTTTCCCAATATAAAGCTACCCACTCTAGCGTAAGAAACTCGAAGCGACTTAGTTCCACCGATAGTGTCGCAGAAGATTAGGACATAGATTTAATGCTTACTGTTTACACACACGTATTTGTGTTGTGCTCCCGAACGTGGAGATAATTTTTTGCGACCATTTGTTACAATAGACTAGGACAAACGGTACAATAGACTAGGACAAACGGTACAATAGACTAGGACAAACGGTACAATAGACTAGGATAAATGTTTTTGTTATTCAAGGAACCGCAAATCTAACGCCTTGGAATTTTATCTTCTCAGCGATGACTATAAGTAACATTTTACTGAGTAAGGTTTAAAATCTAAAGTTACGTTATGGTTACCGTTAAGTTTTGCCCCCTAATTAAAAGCAAAGTGGGTAGCATAAGTATTCATAACCCCATAAACATTATTAAGATTCAAGGTATTGGCACATGCTATATTGTAAAAGCACAATATATTGGTACGTAGTGCATGGTATAAATTCTTTGGTATTGGTACAAAAGCAAATCCTTAATCGTTCAAACAATTTTGCTGTTATACTGACGGTCAAAGTTTAGAAGTACCACAAAGGATAACTGCTGGTGATATCATCTTCACCGATAGACGTCTGCTGGATATACCAGGTCTCTTGTAGGGACTTCCATATACCACAGTCTTGCGCCGCCTGAATCCAGCGGCTCGCTGTGACTCGCTCGTTTGTCCACCTAGTGGAGGGTCTTCTTCTTTCCGATGTGAGGTTCCCATTCCAGTGCTGTAGGAGCCCAACATCTATCAGGTTTTCGAACTATGTACCATGCCTTTTGCCACTTCAGTTAACAGGGCTCTCTCCGTCAGTCGTTTCATACAATCGTAGTTCCAATTTCATTTGAATATTAAGCAACCAAAGTCCATGAAATTTTGCAAACATATTCTAGAAACTAATATCTGTGCCTGTGGTGTTTTAGATTTTTCTAAAAATATGTAGTTTTAAAATTACAGGGGCTCAAAGATTTGTATGAAATTTTTTAAGACCGCGTAACTTTGAAACCGAATATTTTAACAGAAATCTGGAAAACCACAGACATAGATATTAGTTTCTAGAATATGTCTGCAAAACATGGACTTTGGTTGCTTAATATTCAAATGAAATTGGAACTATGATTGTATGAAACGAGTGACGGAGAGAGCCCTCTTAAACAAGGTAACTCATTGAGCTATGTCGTCGATTAAATATTATGACAATATAATATACTCAATGGTTAAGTTTTCAATAATAGTGATTAACAATATATTATTATTATGTACTCATCAATATTGTCATAAAAGCCATACCAGTATTCAGTACTGGAGAGGGTACTGAATATTTAAAATATTTGCAATTTAATCGGCAAATTCAGAGCAGGAAGCAGGCTTACTTTAATATTCGGATTCCATTCCGGGACGCCGTATTTCCGCATCTTATCGCTGGAATGCACTTGCTAACACTAAATGTACCTACCTGTGTTTGGTTTTACAAGTATATTCTAATAAAAATATTAATTTAACAAGTAAGTATGTTGATGTTTGGAAATCTTTAACCATCCAACCCATCGCAGGCTCACTTGCGAGGTCTACTCTCAGAATGAGAAGTGCTTAGGCCATAGACTACTATGCTAGTTAGGTGCGGACATCGATGTATAGGTGCGGATTGATAGACTTCGCACACAATAATTGAGAACAGTATGGAGAATTCTCAGGCATTCTCAGGCTTCCTTACGATGTTTTCCTTCACAGTTAAAGCAAGTGATATAATATGTATAATTGCTTAAAACTACAAAACGTTAGAGGTGCATGCGCGGAATCGAACCCCAAACGCCCCGAATAGGAGGCCGAAGTCAACCACTCATGTGTCAAACCCCAGTATAATAATTACAATATGGTAGTAGGTACAGCATAATATTATTCTGTTATTTTTTTCCCATACCCCATATAACAGTTACAATAATATTATGGTATCATGCGAATTAATTCCGAGTACTTTTGACGCTTGCATTTGGATATCTTGATCAAACGCCAAAACACCAGGAAACTATCCCTCATCAATTCAGTATTTCTATGCGAGCGATGTCGCGTAAAATCTCGTGTTCCATAAAACGGAAAAGAAATCAAAATTTTTATTTATTTATTTATTTATTTCATTGCTGTCATGTACTAACAACTATATAACTTAAAGCTAAAGAAGTATAGTTACATGACGCCCTGTCAGGGCATCGCAATTTACAATATATTAATTACATTTATCATACACAATCATTAAACTATTATCTACGACAATTACAATCATTATAAATTAAGATTAATTTTAATCTTACATTATTATTAAATTATTAAATTAGTAATGCTAAATAAATTAAATAAATAGTTTCTATTTGTAGGTATGTCATGTAGTGAGTAATAGGTATGTCAAATTAAAACTAAGTTTACAGATTCAAGAACAAACAGTACATAGTTAATCGTGAAATTGAGGTCATATACGTAAAAGTAGGTGCAGTTAGTTAAGTTTTGTGTGTAGCGAGACATTATAATTAAGTTTATTACATTACTTATCTCGAAATTCGCAAGAAACATTGAAATATTCCCTATTTAACTGTTAAAGTTTGCGGAGAAGTTTAAAATTCATGAAGTAATTTTTCCGCGACACCGGGAAAAAATACAGCGGAATAAATTTATATAGCGGGTTTGAATTTTTAAAGTGCACTCGACATAAAGGGGAACTTTAGTATTAAAACACGCAGGACGTGTTTGCTGCGAGTAATATTGAGGGAAACATTCGCTATTATACTGTGAGCAGTATTAAGGTGCCATTCCACTGCTGCGTACGCTATGCGTGGGGGTTCTTCAGCTTTTGCCTGGTCGATCCATTTCACTGAAATATTTCATGTTTGGGAGGTACTTAGTAACTAGCCTATGTAACTTTTAGAATATTGCAGCTTCATAACAACTTTTATAAGTGAAGGACACGACGTCCTTTATAGAACCTACTTAGCCTTACTTTGAACTTAGCTGTTTCTTAATAAATTGTAACTAATATATAATAATGGTTATAACTGTAACTGACAGACAGACACCGAGGTGAACCCATAAGGCCTTGTTCAGGACGGATGTTATGCGCTTTGAAGGTTTTTAAGCACTTTGATGTGCGGGTTGAGAAAAATGCAGTACGGAACACTAAAAATATCTCGTATTTTATATAAATAATGGTTAAGTGCATACGCATATTATAAAAGTCCCTGCCACAACTCGGCAAATGCGAGCATTTAAATGAATGAATTGCTCATTTAAATGAATTACAATTTTCTCAGATACTGCGAATGTAACTTTGTGAATTTTTATTTTCAGCAAGAGATATGAACCACACTGTGGGTTGTTCCGTTGGATTTATCATAATATTTAATTTTGCGGTTCACTGAATCATAAACAAATTGATCATAAAAATCTTTATACACTTATCGTTCCTGAATTATAGTATAGTTTTCTTTGATAACTATAAGTAACTAGCTGATGCCCGCGACTTCGTTCGCGTGGATGTAGTTTTTTTCCGGGATAAAAAGTAGCCTATGTGCTAATCCAGAGTATAATCTATCTCCATTCTAAATTTCAGTCCAATCCGTCCAGTAGTTTTTGCGTGAAGGAGTAACAAACATACACACACACACACACACACACACACACACACACATACAAACTTTATAATATTAGTGTGATAGTGTGCCGACTATCTTTGATACTAGTTCATTCTCTAATGCTTTAAAATTATTACATCCTCCAATGTTTTCCTAAATCCTTTTCATAAGCCTGAAAGTATCGTACGTAATCACTTTATATTTAGTCTTCTCGTGTCTACCGTTTATCATCTATCTGTCTGGATGTGTCCATTGCTGAACATAAGTCTTGAAGGGAGCGCGCCACCATATAAAGTCCTCTAACTTCCTAATCCGTCCACTTCTTGCTGCCATTTTGAAGTCGATGCTTCATGGGCCTGGTGATCTGTGTAATAAAAGTCAAAAATTTAAAAAAAAAACGTTGAATGGATTTTAATGTTTTAACCACATTAGTGTTCTGAAGAAACTCATTTTTATCAAAACTCTTTTATATTTCAGATGTTTACAATTCAGCTTCAAATGGTTTTAGAGAAGAATAAGGCTATCCGAATTGGTATTGACGATTATTACTTAGCCACCTTCTTGCACATATCTATTTTAGATATTATATTCATTTCATAATCTACTAGAGGATGTCAGCGACTTCATCCGCGTGGATTTAGATTTTTATAGATCCCGTGTGAATATTAGTATGGATGTATTTAATAACGTATGAAAGAAGATTCATAAAACCTCTTAAAAATGGTTATTAAATGCTTGAAGAAGATTTGAAATAAGATCAAAGACGTTTCAAAGAAGAATATTTTTGATGGATGACATTTGACGAAAGGAATTTTTGACAATCAAGGTCCATGCCAATGGTCCATGCAATCAATAAAATAATAGCATTTTCATATTATTCACTTTATTTGGTCTATACACTTTGTTTAATTATTTATTTTCTATGAACTCATTAATAGAGTATTTCCCAATGTAATTATAAATTATATTATTTAAGACAAATGATAGGTAATACTGAAAGGTCAGTAGAACTTATTGAGTTGGAAGATAAACTAAATAAGAATGAAGAAGCGGAAATCATCATTAACATTGGTGAAATTCCAATTGTTAATAAAGTTGCTAAGCAGTTTGTTAAATTTACAAATATCACAGAACAGAACTCCAAAGAAAATACTAAGAAGAATTCTAAAGAATTAACTTACGCCATAGAAACTGAAAAGCAAGATAATATTGATCAACAGAGCACAGTAATTGAATTGGTAGATAAGCAACGAAAAACTCCCAATGTTTGGGTACAATTTCAACAAGGTAAGATGTGTCTTATAATGATTATCCTATGGCTATAATAAGTTTTTTTTATTATAGCCATAGGATAATTTAGTTTGGTTTTATGTATCTATTCGTCGATAATTTCTGGATTTCGACACAATAAACTCCAAAGCACATCACACCTTTTTATTGTTGTGGACGCGGTTTTTTATACAATTTATATAATACTAGCTGACGCCCGCGACTTCGTCCGCGTGGATTTAGGTTTTTGAAATCCCGTGGGAACTGTTTGATTTTCCGGGATAATAAGTAGCCTATGTGCTAATCCAGGATATTATCTATCTCCATTCTGAATTTCAGGCAAATCCGTCCAGTAGTTTTTGCGTGAAAGAGTAACAAACATACACACACACACACACACACACACACACACACACACACACACACACACACACACACACACACACACACACACACACACACACACACACACACACACACACACACACACACACACACACACACACATACAAACTTTCGCCTTTATAATATTAGTGTGATATTTTTGTTTTACGTTTAGAGGTCAAAGATGGCCCAGGCAAACAAATTGACGTTGGTAGACAAAATGGGCCAGGCGGGAGAAATTATCAATATTCTCAATATTATCACGACCAAGGCGGTGTTGGAGTCCCCTTAGATTATAACCCAGAGACGAGGAATGGCTTTGTGATGCTTGTCTTTACCATCGTATTGGTGATGCTAGCTTTAACGTTTTTGTACGTTGTCTTCGTTTTGAACACGTAAGTACATCTTTCTTTTACAAGTCATCACCATCATCATCATTATTGTCATCATCATCACCGACAGAGGCCCATTGCTGCTTCATAGCTGCTTCTGTTGCGGTCTGAATGCAGCGACTCCCTACGACACGTTTGATGTCGTCTATTCACTTGGTAGAGGTCTTTCAACGCTCATCTTTCCGGTGCGATGTTGACTTGTCATCCTTTACGAGTACTCAAGAAGATTTTTTTATTCTGTTAGAAGATGTCCTGCGACCTCACCTGGTGGTAATAGATAAACGAAGTTTAG
The DNA here is from genome assembly GCF_905333055.1 of Maniola jurtina. Lineage (NCBI taxonomy): Eukaryota > Metazoa > Arthropoda > Insecta > Lepidoptera > Nymphalidae > Maniola > Maniola jurtina. The sequence goes on from NC_060033.1 coordinate 2,857,725, forward strand.
TTTTGTAAGTATATATAAAGTATTTTTAAGTAATCTGCAGTCTAATGGTGAAGCATTCGTTAGAACGAAGAAAATTGGTTCTTCGCTGGAATAAATTATAATTAAGTTTCAAGCTAAGATGAAATGTGCCCCAGAACGTAATTTGTCACTATGACTACGCATTCTTGTCCATCCTACCCTTTAGAGGCTTATATAAAGCCTGAAACCAGAAGCTCGCGAGCCTGTGAGATCGAGGACGATAAGTGAGCTACCGACATTAATTTTCTAGCTAAACGAAAAATATAAAGAGAAAAAGCCTTCATCAAATAATACAGTAAGCACATAAGTTTATAATAAACATATGTATTTTGTATTGCAGGCCTAGTGTTTTGGAGTTCTATCAAATTCATCGTCGACCATTGGCATTTCTTTCTGCGTGAGTACATCTTATCCAAAATTCAAAGGAACGAAAGTCAAACTTTAAATCTATACAAATAAATACATCTGTTCTTGCAATGATATTCCTGGTCTCTCTTGCTAGTCTGACTGCACGCTACAGGCTTAGACCATACTTAGAACCTACCATCCAGACTTTATTCTTACATTTTAAGGAATATCACACACATATCAACTCGAGAACGGAACGGCCATAACTCGAGTATTGTTCGAGTACACATTCCGAACCAGTGGTAAATTATTTTGAACGATTCAAAAGCACTTGTAAAAGTTTATTTGTTAACCCCCGACCCAAAAAGAGGGGTGTTATAAGTTTGACGTGTGCATCTGTGTATCTGTGTATCTGTCTGTGGCATCGCAGCACTTAAACTAATGAACCGATTTTAATTTAGTTTTTTTTTTGTTTGAAAGGTGGCTTGATCGAGAGTGTTCTTAGCTATAATCCAAGAAAATGGGCTCAGCCGTTTGAAAGTTATGAGCTCTTTTCCAGTTCTTACTGTAACCTTCACTTGTCGGGGGTGTTATAAATTTTTAATTTACACTTGTATAAAATTAATTCTATTCCATAACTCGAAAACCTAGTATTCTTTGTACGAAACTGTGTATTACAACGCACACTTACCTACCTACTAGAGCGTCGTAACGGCGTCGTCTCGCCTCAAGACAAGCTTGCGAACTGCAAGGCAGTGCGTGTTGTGCCTCCTTTCGGTGCCTCGGTTGACACCTGTGACGGCGACACGACAAGGCGAGGCAGTGATGATCCATTTCAGGGTTGACGGGATATTTGCTGCCACTAGACAAAATCAAGAAAGACACCGTTTCTTGACTTGACCGGCGTGCCTTACAGTTTTTGGTTTTTTCCAGTGGGGTCATGATTACCTTGTCCTACGCTATGGTATGCTGCTTGCCGTGTATGAGAGTAGCACCCTGTAATTACATCGTGCTCTTTATAGCGGTGAGTTTTATTTTAATTTATATATGCTGTCATATTATACGTATATGCTATCATTCTTTTAGGGTCATCATCATCATATCATCATATACCCATCACAATCCCATTACTGAGCGCGGGTATCCTCCGAATAAGAAGAGCTTAGCCACGCTAGCCAAGTGCGGATTGGTAGACTTCATACATCTTTTTGAAAACATTATGAAGAACAGCTCTCCTGACATTTCTCCATAATGTTTCGTAATGTCGTAGATAAAGGCTTTAATGTATGTTAAAGCTAATAATATCTACTTAATTGTAGTGGTATTTCATTGTTTAAAGTGTACACAACTCCGAAAAGTCAAGAGGTGCATACCCGGGATCAAGCAAGTGACCTCCTAAATAGGAAGCCAATTTCCTTAACCACCAGGCCCTCTTCCAGGGTACCAGGCCGATGTTTAAAAAAACTTTGTTTCAGGTTGCAGCGATGAGTAACCTCGCAGCTGTAGGGACGGCTATTGTCCAAACTCATATAATAATGTTTGCGCTTCTTGCTACGAGTGTTACTGTGGCGATTTGCCTGTTACTTGCTATGTCTAAAGTGAGTAATTATTTACATTGTTTTAGATTAATAATTGTTCGATGGTACGGAACCCTCGTGTGCGAGTCTCACTCGCCCTTGGCCGGTTTTTTCCAATATCACGGCGCGAGCGGCATGCTAGCTGGCAAAGTGAAAAATTCTATAAATTGTCGAAATTCTTTTTATAATTAAATGACACTGGGAGCGCGCCATTGTAGTTACAAATTTTTCAGTTTTAGGGTTCAAGAGAAAAAAAGGAGCCTTTGTAGGATCACTTTGTTGTCTTCTGTCTGTAGTTATATCTGTCGAGAAAACGTATATGGGTAGGCCTACTTCCTGTTAACTTAGACTAAGAATCAGACAGGTAGTCGTGAAATTAGGCAGGTTCTCGTAGCATAAAGGAAAAAATCCGAAAACTGTAAGTATTAGTGACATCGCAAAAAAAAATTGAATGTAAGTAGGTATTCGAAAAAATTAAAAGATTACTAAATCACATACCTATAGGTGGCACTGACCGTCATTAACTTGCAGTGCCCTATATCATGCATTTATGCACCGTACAAGATAGATATGTGTTTATCTTGTATGATGGTGGCACAGAACCCTTCGTGTGTGAGACAGACTAGCACTTGGCCGATTTTTTCAATAATTAACTTGTGTTATTATGTTTTCAGTTTGACTTCACAGCGTGGTACTTGTACATATTAGTGATTGGTGTTGTGTTGATGGTTCTGTCGCTGGGTGTCAGTATCGCATCTATTGGTTTCGGCATCTACTTTAAACCACTGGTCTTGGCTATTCTCTACATCTCGACTATATTCCAAATAATCGTAAGTTCTTCTCGCAAAAAAAATAATTATTCGGGGTATTATGTTAGTAGTACCTATGTACTAAAAGAATCAGTTGACAATACATAATCGTCTTGTACAGTACTCAGTAGTGGAACACCTCAAATAGCTAAGCCACTCAGCTTGTGATGAGACGTAAGGCCCCTCACACAAACCTCTATGGCTAACATGTGAGGTACCCGATGTCCTAACGCCGATTCAGTGCACCATGTTTCCAAAGATATGTGAAATCTGCTAATCCGCACTTATTTGTGCTATAAGACCTCCTTACCTACCTGCCAAATTTCATGATTTTAGGTCAACGGGAAGTACCCTATAGGTTTTCTTGACGGACAAGACAGACGGACAGACGGACAGGCAGACAGGCAGACAGGTAGACAGATAACAAAGTGATCCTATAAGGGTTCCGTTTTTCCTTTTGAGGTACGGAACCCTAAAAAGGTCAATAATTGATTGAAAAAAAAATTGTTTTATTTTTACAGGTATTAGTCATGGAACTCCAGATGATACTAGGTGGCAAATCGATAGAGATCAGCGAAGAAGACTATGCTCTGGCGGCGTACATGCTGTACACATCTATTGTCAATTTGTTCCTGCAGATTTTGCAGATTTTAGCCAATTTGGACAGCGATTAAAAATAGGTGCAATAAACTGGAGAGCAATAATTTGGAAGACCATGAAAGATGGGAAACAAATATCGATAAAAAAAATTACAATAACATTTTGTATTTTTTTTTAATCAAAGCCTAATCGCAAGAATTAAAAAAATTACGAAGAACCTATAAATATTTGCGACCTACGGCCTTATTCGGCCAAAATTTATATCCTCTTTATTCCCTATCCCGTAGGAATTTCAAAATATTCGGCTTTATTCCTTGTCTTCATTGTAAAGGGAACCGCTGTGCAAGGTTTCAGCTTTTTTAGTCCAATGGTTTGGGCTGAGCGTTGATGGATCATTAAGTGAGTCAGTACTGTTTTAATATGTATAAATTGATCGATGAATCCATGCAACCTACGTGACGTTCACGTCATCTTGTCGCTCCCGCCTCATGTCCCATTTTTTTTAAATTAAAAATAACGAGCAAACCTGCACGCTGGGTCAACTGATGTTCCTCACGCTCTTGACGCGCAGGTATGGCCGTAGATTTAAGGCCACATTATTGCTCGCCGATTTATTGCAGTAGGTACTATTTTAGGAGTCTGAAATATTATGAACTTTTGTAACTTAAGTCTGCACTTGATTGACATGTTCAACTTTATGTTATAGTGTTTATTATATATTTTTTTATAAACTTTTTGATTTTCTTTTATAAGTCCAATGTCTATCATTATTATTTTGGATTATCCACTGTTGGACGCTTCGGCTCGGCTCTAGTGACCATTGTACGGTAGCCTGTCCATAACGTGCTTTATTTTTGTGACAAAATAGTTTCTCTGAAAATGGTAAATGAAAGTGTCTTATATCAAAGCGTAAGAGAGTCCTTCACGTTTTTTGTAGACGCTCTCAGACGTCGTCAAATAATAGTTTGTTTTGCCTCTTGACGATTTGAGACAGCTTTTGTAAAGCTTTGACTCAGGTGTATACGTCTCAGCTTTGACTCAGGTCTAGACATAGGTATAAATGCTGAAACCCTATCGACTTTCGAAACGAAAGGCCCGTTAATTCAAGCTTATATAGCTTAGTGCGTAAAGCAGTTTATGGATTTTTCGAATTTTTCAGGCGATTTTTTATTCTACTCCAATTTAGTAAGTATATAATAATAAATCAAATAGGACATGTTTGAATACATACCTAATCAATTTAAAAAGGAGGTGATAGCTTGCTGCTAGCTTAAAGTAACAAAATGTTAATGGAAGACCTCGCAAACCAGTAGATTAAAGTAGTTTATTATACTCTATAATATACTTCTTCTCTGGCTTATTACGCTAAAACTAGCTTTGAAATTTTAGTACTTAAAATACTTTTATTCCATGAGCACCCGGAATTTAATAAACTGCGGAAGAAATTCTCAAGATATTTTTAAAGATAATATACTACATTTCACGCTTACACTAATAAAAGTAGCCTAAGTCAATATTGAGGGTTGTGTAAGTTGTCTTTATTGAATATACTTAATGTTGACCTAGGTCGAAATTCATAATTATTCTATCCGTTAATAACTTAGTAAGTTTACAATAAATAATTATTGTCAAAAATTGTTATCTTTCTAACAAATTATCAGAGTCACTAAGTTACCTATCGACAGACTACGTATAGATAAATTGATTTGATTTCGGCTAAAAGTTTTTTTTTTATCATGACTAACATCCCATTTCCCCTCGCCAGCTTGTGCTAGGAGTGGGTACGATAATAGTGCAACGGGTGGGATTTGAACCGCCGACCTTTCGGATTTCAGTCCGCTCCTATAACCGTTGAGCTATTGAGGCTACTACTTTTAATTAACTTTGTAGGTTCGAATTTGGCCTTTCCTGGTTATTTTCAATAACTTCTATCGTACTTTGTTATCTTAAATTAAGTTGTATGCGGTACAAGTAGATACTCATATGATAGCTTAAAGCCAAAGCAATAGTTTCTAGGTATTTTGGCCATGAATTTTGTAAAGAATAAAATACTTTAAATAGATAGGTATCTAGGTAGGGTTTTGAATATTATCTTGAAAACGAATAAATTTCAGTGTTGCCACTTTACTAAAGATGAAGTTTTAGCGTGTTAGCACATTCTTAAATATTTCACACTTATGAAATTCGTCAAAACAATAGTTTCTTGGTATTTTGGCTATGAATTTTGTAAAAGATAAAATAGGTAGGTATCTAGATAGGGTTTTGAATATTGAAAAACTTGAAAAAGAACAAATTTCAGTGTCGCTACTTTACTAATGATGGAGCTTTAGCGTGTTAGCGCATTCTTAAATTTTTCACACTTATGAAGTTCATTTCAACAAATATCAATTTTACAGCAGCGCTGGCGACGCGTCCGAACACCGGCACCGGGATAATGCCGGGACGTGACTCCCGGATACTGCTCTGGATAAAAAGAGGGATTGTTTCCGATTGGAATTTATTTATTTGGGGTTGTAACGAAATTTAATTTTCCGTAAAATTTGAGATGTAAATTAAAAATTTATAACACTCCCGACAAGTGAAGGTTACAGTAATAACTAGAAAAGAGCTGATACCAAGGGCCTGTTTTACAATCTCCAGATAAACGTTTAAAATAAATTACGTAATTAAAATTAAAATTAAAATACCTAAAATATTTGATGTTATGACAGTTTTTGTATTGGGAATCTGTCAAAATGGCAAATTTTCCAATGGATAGTGTTTATCTGGAGATTGTGAATACAGACCCTAAATCTAGAAATCATAGGTAGGTACATCTTTTGACAAATAAAATAAATTCAGGCTATGGTATAAAAATAATAATGTGGTTAATACCATTCCTAACAACTTGTGTTTAGTCATTCCAAAATAATGTGTGAAATCTACTTAGTGTGTGTGTGTGTGTGTGTGTGTCTGTGTGTGTGTATGTGTATTAAGCATATTATGATTAAAAATGTAATTACCTCCAAAGAAGTTTTGAAAGACCAGCGACTTTTGCATAAAACTGTAAAAGAAACAATAATAAAAACAAGCAAACAACTTCTTTTTAAAAGGTGCAACGCTACGCGCTCTTGAAATCAACTCAGACGAAGTTCCAGGCAAAAGCTAGTAGTAACAAGAATTTCTAAAAGCGAAATAAATGGTGCATTTTTAGGGTTCCGTACCGAAAAAGAAACCCTTTTAAGATCACTTCGATGTCTGTCTGTCTGTTAATGGTCTGTCTATCTCTGTCAATGTTTGGAAACTTGCATGAGATCAAAACCTTTATGGTAGGTACTTCCCGTTGAACTAAAATCAAGTTTGGCTAGAAGCAATGTCTTAAAGCACAAGTAAAGGAAAAAATCTGTAAATATATCTAAGTTCCATTTTATATTTAAAATTACCTGAAAATTTTCAATCACAAATATATTTAAAGTTGGAGATAATTTAAGCACCAAAATAATTGCACGTATTATTTTAAGGTATGGAACCCTAATTGCACGAGTCCGACACGCACTTGGCGGGTTTTTTAATACACGCCGTTGCACAAGCACGCAGAGGCAGCGGTGCTTTGCTTGCAGCACGCAAAGAGGCCCTTTCGGCTGCGACGTAGCGAAAAAACTCATCAGGTCTGTGATGAAAATTGCTGCATATCAAGACTGCTAATTATTTCAAGGTACGGAACCCTAGTTGCACGAGTCCGACACGCACTTGGCGGGTTTTTTAATACACGCCGTTGCACAAGCACGCAGAGGCAGCGGTGCTTTGCTTGCAGCACGCAAAGAGGCCCTTTCGGCTGCGACGTAGCGAAAAAACTCATCAGGTCTGTGATGAAAATTGCTGCATATCAAAAGACTGCTAATTATTTCAAGATACGAACCCTAGTTGCACCAGTCCGACACGCACTTGGCGGGTTTTTAATACACGCCGTTGCACAAGCACGCAGAGGCAGCGGTGCTTTGCTTGCAGCACGCAAAGAGGCCCTTTCGGCTTCGACGTAGCGAAAAAACTCATCAGGCCTGCGACGAAAATTGCGGCATATCAAAAGACTGCTAATTATTTCAAAAAAAAAAAAACCTAACCTTCCCGCAAAAGATCTCATTTGACAAAGTGCCTGTAGCTCCGTGATACTAATTCTCATGATACCTATAATTTTCATTAGGTCTACTAGCGGTGATAGACTAGTGGTTAAGATATCGGCATTCCGTTCGGGAGGTCTTTTTTTTAGTTTCAACTTTTTTTACCTGTTGCTATTTAAATTGCACTTATATTAATATTCTAATGTAATCTAAGCTTAAACCTAGTTTTTTTAAAGGTCCCCAGCTGTTCATCCTCTATCGTTGCATTTTCACATCTTATGACTCATAATTTTATTACTTACTACTACATTATTACCTAACTACATGATATTTAATTACTTAATAGAGTATTACTTGTTAACTATATTATTATTACTTCGTTCGGGAGGTCGGGGATTCGATCCCGGGCATGCACCTGTAACTTTAGGGGATAATAATATGTGCGTTTTAAGCAGTTAAATATCACTTGTTTCAACGGTGAGAAAAACATCGTGAGGAAATCTGTATGCCTGAGAGTTCTCATAATGTAGTCGAAGGTGTGTGAAGTCAGCCAATCCACACAGGGCCAGCGTGGTAGACTGTAGCCTATGCTGTTTTTATACTGAGAGGAGACCCTAGCTGTACCGTGTACTCGTGAGTAGAATGCTAGATTTATTAATTATTTTAAAGAAGTGGGAAACGGCAAATATTTTAACTTAAAAAAAATTGGAAAAAATCTCGATGCCAAAATGAGCTCAAAAGCTCATAATGTAGCCTTCCTAAAACTAGTGACTAAGGAAACCACTAGAAAAACTATGAAAGCAATATAAAAGCTAGTTCTCTTCTCACGTCTCACATCTATACATATAATAAAATTGTAGAAAAGTGGTGTCTGTACAATGGAAATATATAAAAAAAAAGTAGCAGGGGTTGTTATTATATCGATGCCGAACCCGAAATTGTAATTAATTTTTTTTTTGTCTGTTTGTCTGTTTGTCTGTTTGTCTGTGTGTTTGTGCACGCTAATCTCAGAAACGGCTTATTCGATTTAGATACGGTTTTCACTAATATATTGTAATAAGCTTCACTTAGGATTTAGTGTTTATTTCATGTCAATCGGTTCATAAATAAAAAAGTTATGTCAATTTAAAGAATCACGGCGCCTCGTGCCTGAGCGTCCGTGGCTATATAAAGCGCGAAAAGTCACTATTCCACGCGAACGACGTCGCGGGCACAGCTAGTCTATACATATAATAAAATTGTAGAAAAGTGGTGTCTGTACAATAGATATATATAAAAAAAAAGTAGCAGGGGTTGTTATTATATCGATGCCGAATCCGAAATTGTATTTAATTTTTTTTTGTCTGTTTATCTGTTTGTCTGTTTGTCTGTGTGTTTGTGCACGCTAATATCAGAAACGGCTTATTCGATTTAGATACGGTTTTCACTAATATATTGTAGTAAGCTTCACTTAACATTTAGTGTTTATTTCATGTCAATCGGTTCATAAATAAAAAAGTTATGTCAATTTAAAGAATCACGGCGAACATTTTTAACGTGCAGAGTACGTACTACACGCCTCGCGCCTGAGCGTCCGTGGCTATATAAAGCGCGGTCACTATTCCACGCGAACGAAGTCGCGGGCACAGCTAGTTAAAAATAAGCAGTAAGTACAAAGCTCAACGCAAAACTTATACGGTAGAGTTCATAAGCATAACCTTGGTAAAAGCGGTACTTACTTTTAAAAAACCGGCCAAGTGCGAGTTGGACTTACGCAGCGAGGGTTCCATACTTTAGAAGAATACGACGTGTAGTTATTTTTTTTCTTAAATTATCTCCAACTGCAAATATAAATTTGTAATCGCAAATTTTTTTATGGCTTTCGGATTTTTCCCTTCACTTGTGCTAAATATAAGGCAAACCTTTTGCTTCTTGAGTTCTTGCCAAATTTTATTATTCTACGTCAACGGGAATTACACTAATAGGTATTGATTCCCCTGATTTCACAGCTCCAACGAATTATAGATCTGAGTATTTTATATTAATTTCAACTTGATACCTACCACACGTTCGTGACAAGGGTCTTGAGTGTTGACAGACAGACAACTAAGTGATCCCATAACGGTTCCTTTTTTTGGAGGTATGGATCTCTAAAAAGCATTTCAATTTCAAAGTAGGTTCTGACAAGCGACCTACTCGTCAGACACTCGTCAGACTCGTAATGAAAGCGGTCGGATGTCAAAAGACAGCTAATCATTTCGAAAACCCGTACAAAAACGTGATCATGTCGCAAAGGGTGGTTTGACAAAGTGGCTGCAAAGCCGAGATTCAATTACCCCTACATATTTCATATGGGGCTCTTGATTTCGTAGAATTTTTCATTTGCTCTCCCGCCGGTTTATTAGGTTAAGGTTGTTTTGGTATTGTTATCATAAAAAGATTTAGGTACTCTTAAGGTATGAATACCTTTAAGGTTCTTTTGCAGGTTTTTTTTCTGATTATATTTGAACGGGTTCCAAGTTGAAGTGGCAATATTCCTAGCACACACACTTAGTTCGAACGATAGGCGTAGGACCCCTAAGGTGCTCAAATGGTGGCCATGCACCGGAAAGCGCAGCATGAACAATCCTTCTACGTGGACTGACGACATCAAACAAATCGCAGAGATCCACTGGTTTTCGGTTTAAAATAATACTAGGTTGACCGAACTTACTAGTAGGTACTGTATTGGTAGAAATCCCAAGAAAAAATTTAACAAGTGTAAATTAAAAATTTATAACACCCCCGACAAATGAAGGTTACAGTAACTAGAAAAAAGCTGATAACTTTCAAATGGCTGAATCGATTTTCTTGGATTATAGCTAAGAACACTCTCGATCAAGCCACATTTCAAACAAAAAAAAAACTAAATTAAAATCGGTTCATTGGTTTAGGAGCTGCAATACCACAGACAGATACAAAGATACACAGATACACACGTCAAACTTATAACAGCCCTCTTTTTGGGTCGGGGGTTAAATATAACATAAGTAAAGCCAAGAGCAAAATCTAGTCGCACCAAAAACTCGAGAAAATGTTCAAGTTCTACTTTTCAAAAGATAGTTCCGAAAAGATGGATCAGTCCCATTTCAAAGCTTGCGTTTTACGGTCTCGCATCGATCATTTTCTACTCGTATATTAGCCGGTCCGAGCAATTTATCATCGATTTTAAAATTTCACAAGATGTTTTTCGGACTTTGAGATTATTCTATTGGAGAAGTTTTCATATGTTTTCCTATTTTCGACGATGACCATTTTTTTCACTTAGGAAGTACTTAGGACAAGAGGGAGAGGATGCTCACAAACTTGATGGTCAGACCATTGGTTCGTACTTTTACATAATCGGACCCATAGACACAATTGGTCCTTTTGTGGCTGGAATTTCGCTACGATCTTCAGAATGAAGACACGACCAGAGACCGGTTTTTGGAAAATAAAAGTCACACCTTGCTTACTGTACAAATATCTATTTTGTTATATATTTATGTTAAGGTGTACACTTAAGAATATCGTAATGTCACTTTACATATTGTTTTCATTACAAGAACATCGCCAAAATATTTTTAAGAGGGCTCTCTCCATCACTCGTTTCCACTCGTTTCATACAATCGTAGTTCCAATTTCATTTGAATATTAAGCAACCTAAGTCTATGAAATTTTGCAGACATTCTAGGATTTAATATCTATGTCTGTGGTTTTCCAGATTTCTGTTAAAATATTCGGTTTCAAAGTTACGCGGTCTTAAAACTTTTCATACAAATCTTGGACCCCCTGTAATTTTAAAACTACATATTTTTAGAAAAATCTAAAACACCACAGACACAGATATTAGTTTCTAGAATATGTCTGCAAAATTTCATGGACTTTGGTTGCTTAATATTGAAATGAAATTGGAACTACGATTGTATGAAACGAGTGGAAACGAGTGACGGAGAGAGCCCTGTTAAAGATAAATATAGGTTCGTCCCTACATTTTCAATTTAGAACTTTTTCTGGCGAACTCCACAAAATTGTTTAAAAGTGCCACACCACCAATTTATCTGTCGCCCGCCGCGCAATATATACATTCAAAAATTTCCAAACAGTTAAATTTCCCGTGATTTATTCTCGCATGGCCAAATCCGCACCTGGATGAAACAGTTAATCGACCGGGGAGCTCCATTCAAACTGCTGACCCAAACACAATTCCATGAGTCAGTAAAACTGCACAAAATCTATATGTATTGTTTTCCAACACGTTTTTCGCTGTTGGGCCAAGTTGACCAGATTGTGTAACAAGGACTGTGCACTGAAAATAGAAACATTTATGTACCTATATTTTTTGGTATCAGATATGCTATGCTAAAGACATGTTGAATATTATATTTGTGTATTGAAAACTAGGGACCCACCCTGGCTTCACACAAGTGCAATTACTAATAAGAAAATGAGGAGTCTATTGATATTTTCATACATAACAATCCACCCAAATTTCTGACTTTTCCAATGGATTTTCCAAAAAAAATCTTTCATAGAAACCTGATCTTTTTGTATGGTGGGAGGCTCGGGTCGTGGATAGGTACCTATCGTAGAAACGGAGTAGGGGTTTAGGTTAGGTTCAATGAAACTGCCATACCCTTTCCAAGTTAGCCCGCTTCCATCTTAGACTGCATCATCAGTCACTTACGATAATTCACGCGGAACGGCGGATTAATTCACGGCGAATTCTATCTAGCCTTATCTAATTTGGATCCAGATTGAAAACAAAGTTTTATAACAAGAAAATGGCTGGGCTTATGTTTTCCAGTGTTGTTTTTAAGTTCTATGTTATTGTTTAAAAAGAGTAAGCCAGATTATTTGCAGGTTAGGTATAATAAATACTGTAGTAATATCGAAAAGGACCAACTAAGTAATTTTTTTTATTTATTCACTATAGGTAAGCGCTTGACCACAATCACACCTGATGGAAAGTAATGATGTGGTCTAAGATGGGACGCGTTTACTTAGAAGGTGCGTATTCACTCATGTTTTAAAGATACCCGGATTGTAATAGGGACCTATTGTAACTAATAGGGGAACATAAAACTTCTAGTGTGCTTCAAAATTGATATACTTGAGTAACACAAGATTGCAAGACTCGCAGGAGGAGCAAGCGCCGTTGTTGTAACGTACATTATAATCTTAAAGCTAAACTAAATTAAGGCCTCATTCGCACGAGAGCTTTTTTAACGTGCACTTTGTATGTTCAGCGCAACGCCGGGTTTTAACACAAGCTTTTTTAACGCTCGTGCGAATTAGGGCTAGTACTTCTAAATCATAATGTTCCCAGTGGAGAAGCACAATACTGCTCTTTTCCACAATGAGCATATGAAAGGGATAGCAATAAATTTAGACTTCTTGTCTTAATTTGAGATAGTGTGCAAAATATGGTTTCTCTTACAGCTGATCAGAACTAGAAATATAAGCGCAACCCGCAAAATCACGCACCGTGGGATGCCAGTATAAAGGATTTCAAAATTAGTACGAAGCTCGTTTCCACAAATATAAATTTGACAAGCGAGCGAGGCGAGGCATCCGGAAAGGAAAACGCTGGTACGTGACTCCATGGGTACTGTCCCGGACGTAAAGCGGAACTGACTTGAATTTATTTGTTCCAACTTATGACGGCTTTGCTGAAAAATCGGAGCCAGGTAAATATAAAAATACAGAACGAAAAGGAGATTGGCGAATTCCATAGAGTTTCAGACCCAAACTAACAGAACCGTGGGCCTCAAGCCCACTTTCACGAATCAAACTTGTCATGCTTGTTCTAGTATACCAGTCTTACAAAAAATTCATCAAAGTCTATCAAATAAAATTGGGAGAAAAAAGATATTCACTTGTATTGCCATGTAACGGTTATTTTAATGTGTACTTGTGAATAATTATGTTTTTGATCCCCATCTTCTAAAAGTAGGCTTACACAGAAAAATACTCTGAAAAATATTATTAAAATTAATGCTGGGACCAAATTCGCCAACCTCCTTTGAAATCTAAAAAAAAAAAAAAAAATCTTCTTTAACTCTAATAGCTGAATCAAAGAATTTTAAAAGCCCATATTGTGTTTAATCGATTTTGAAGAAAATTACAAAGATTGCCTGCATTCCGGGTGTTGTATATGTGTCTATTCAGGATTGCATGTATACGATAGAAATAGCTGGAAAATCAAATAGTTCCCACATAAGCGAGGTAAAGGGGGCCGTCTATTTTGTCAAAGATAGCTTGCATCCCGAAAACGGATATAGGCTTATATCTCGAAAAATTAAATTTACCAAGCGTTTTTTAAAATCTTTAATCCTCATTTAGTATACGTATAATTCTTTTATTTTATATTTTGTCATGTTTGTCATATAATTATTTTATTGCTATAAATTAAGACATTAATATCACATCCCATAAAACAGGATTGCGTGTTAAATGAAAATCAACTAGAAATAATATTATGAAACCGGAAGTTGTTCAATTAATTTTAATTATGAGTCTGTAAATAAACATTTTAGTGTTAATTAATGTTATTGTAGTGAATTGTATGAAGTTATTTCATTTTATGGCATATAAATTAAATGTTATTATGTGCTAATTATTCACACAGTTTAAAAATAGTTTTGCTATCTTTTGTAATAATCCTAATAATATGAAACACAAAAAATGTCCATTATAGACTTTGAAATCATCCAACCGATGTACCCAAAAACGGAATGGAGTTTCGAGTACCTATGTGGAAACCTTTTTAATAATAAAATCCCGAATAATCATTTTAGGGAATAAAAATTCACCCTCGTCAGTCAAAATATTTGTACAAGAAGAGGTAGGTATAAAAGCTCGAAATTCCACACAATATCATGTTATCAAACAAGGGGAAAGGGGAAGGAAAATTCCCAATATTTGAGTTCACGCTGAGAGTGCTACGAGCCTATTGGTTTATCTGTGTTAGTCTGAGAGGTAGTGAACATTTTTAATAGTCTAACTATCTATCTATCTACTTATACTTATTTATATAAAAAACTCAATGGTTGGCTCATCAACAACGCCCAGCCCAAACCTTTTTTTTCATTCATCATAGGCAAGCGCTTGACTACTATAACACCTGATGGAAAGTGATAATGTGGCCTAAGATGGGACGCGTTTACTTAGAAGACACCTATTCACTCTTGTTTTAAAGATTCTTGTAATTGGTAGGAAACATAGATCGCGGAAGTCCAGTCCAAGGTATTCCAAACCTTAGCCATGCGTGCGGCGTGTGAGGATTCACTTGGGCTCCACTATTGGGCTTAGACAGCTGAAATTTTGCACAAAGGTTCCTTTTTTGCTATTCCTAAAAATTCCGTGGGAACTCTTTGATCTTCCGGGTTATAAAGTACCCTAGATGTCACTGCCCAGGTATCTGTATAGATGGGTGTCCATGCAAGAAATCACATCGATCCGTTGCTCTATTGCGACCTGATTGATAGACAAACCAACAAACCACTAAACAAACACATTTTCGTATTTATAATATGGGTTGTGTAGCATAACTTCCACGCTCCACGTATATTCGCACCGTAAGTTAAACGAAAGGCAAGAAACTAGTTAAAGGCAGGGGTATAGGATTGAATATTATAGAAAACTAGCTGATGCCCGCGATTTCGTCCGCGTGGATTTAAGTTTTCCAAAATCCCGTAGGAAATCTTTGATTTTCCGGGATAAAAAGTAGCCTATGTGCTAATCCAGGATAATATCTACCTCCATTCCAAATTTCAGCCAAATCCGTCCAGTAGTTTTTGTGTGAAGAAGTAACAAACATACACACACACACATACATATACTTTCGCCTTTATAATATTAGTGAGATTATAGGCTCAGTAAGACCCAGTCTAGTGGCGAAATTTTCATATTCATTATCTTAAAAACGGTTTTGTGACGTCACGGATAATAAATGAGACGTGAAAGAATCCAATCGCGATTGTATTAATTAAAAATGCATTAGTTGCGAAATGTACGGGAAGATATTGCGGACCGTTCCACTTTGACCTTTTGAAGTGAAACTTCGCTAGGCGCGTTGGCTGATTTCGGGATAGGAAAAACTTCAAAGTCGCGTCACCAATATCCTAATGTAATGGACTAAGAGCCCGCAAGGGCTAGATCTTCGTTATTTTATAAAAGCTGAAAATCTCTCTGCGTATTATTCCCAACACAAGGAAGAACGATCAGCGATCATAATGACTTTGGGAGATAACAGTTATTTTTTACCTATTATCTCCCGAAACCATTGTAAAATATGTAGTGGACTAACAGCCCGCAAGGGCTACACCTTCGTTATTTTATAAAAGCTGATAGTTTCTCTGCGTATAGTCCCCACCACAGGGAGGAACGATCACCGACTATGAAGGCTCATGTTGGCTTTGGGAGATAGCAGTAATAAAGGTGTAAAAAATCTTACGTCAAAGCATAAAGTGTAATTTTTAGGGTTCCGTACCTCAAAAGGAAAAACGGAACCCTTATAGGATCACTTTGTTGTCTGTCTATCTGTCTGTCCGTCCGTCCGTCGTGTCTGTCAAGAATACCTATAGGGTACTTCCCGTTAACCTAGAATCATGAAATTTGGCAGGTAGGTAGATCTTACAGCACAAGTAAAGGAATAAATTGTGTTTAAATTTTCAAAGTAAAATAACAGTACCAAGTGGGGTATCATAATATGAAAGGGCTTTATCTGTAAATTCTATAACAGATTTTTATTAATTTTCATGCATAATACTTTTTGATTTATCGTGCAAAATGCCGAAAAAAATACACGAGTACGGAACCCTCGGTGCACGAGTCCGACTCGCACTTGGCCGTTTTTTTTTAAATGTTTTTCTTCGGAATAGTATTAGAAATCACGTCGTGCAATGCCAGACACTTAGTATTGTGACAACCCCCTGCCAGACACCCTTACTTTTAAACTTTATAGTCGTCTGGCAGGGGGTTCTCACGACTCTTACAACACTTACCTAATGAGATAAGTGACTTTGGGACATAGCAAGTGACCATGTCTCTGTACTATACAATTTTAACTAAAAAACTAAATGACTTAAACTATGCATGACATTAAAAATAATTCGCAAAAGCTTTCGCAGTTCTACTTCGTGTTATTAAAATTTGCTTTTAGCGTTAACAAAGCGGTCTTTTGAGAAAACCCTCTACTTATGTTTTCAGCCTTTTAGCTAAACGTCCGCTGGTGTCAGCGGCACTGCTATATTAACGATCTCCTTAATTAATTTAAAGAATCAGGTGTTTTAAATTCGGATTTTTGGACGTAAAATATGTGAAGATATAGTTAAAGCTAAGTTTCCACTAAGAACTTGCAGTGGTTAGCTCTGGCAAATTACTTGCACTTGCACAGTGTAAACATTGACTGTGTGCAAGTCAACTTTTGCAAGTTTTTGCAAGTGCATACTTAAGATGTATCCACTAGTAAAACTTGCAGTTCAGAAGTCGGCTGTCATTTTCATGTTGTTGTAACTGCAAGTTTTTTGTGAGTGTTTTGACATTGCAGTAACTGACCTTGCCAGAAATTGCCGAACGTGGACACGGTAAAATGGTGGATCCACACATGCCGCTGAGCTGCAAAACATGAGGTTCCACAACTTTGTATTAACCATATCGTTGAATTTTTTTTTCTCAGAATGAGAAGGTATTAGCCATTGTCTACGTACCACGCAGGCCAAGTATGGATTGGCAGACATTTGAGAAGATGGAAAACTAAGGCATGCAGGTTTTCTAACGATGTATTCCGTCACCGATAAAGCAAGTGGTTAGTGGTGCGTGCCCGGGATCGAAACATTGACCCTTCGAGTAGGAGGCCGATGTCGTTATCACCGCTTAACAAAACAAAAGTACAACAAGTAATAAAAAATCCGTTTTGCCCTTTAAGGTACGGAACCCTAAAAATGATGAAAAACTACTTAATATGTCTAACTATAGATTGTTACGACTATACGCACGTATTTAGTCGACGTAAGCCCGACTAGTTAAGTTACCTAGTCGGGCTTACGTCGACTAACGTGAGTATAGCCATAAAATTCTAAACTTATACTGGAAATCACTCACGATAGTTTAGACGTAAAAAAATTATAAATACCTATCAATTCTCATAAAATTGCATTTCGAGGCGAAGAAATCCCAAAGATTTATTTTCCCGAGATTTTCGAGGTATAAATAAATCGTGTAAGCACCGGTTTATAAATCCTTGTTTACGTTGATCATTGTAATTTGTGATACCTACATAAATAACGGTTTTGACGGAGTAAATTTCATTTATTTCTGCGTTCAAAAGAATATATTATAATAAATGGTATAATTAGATTTATCCTTACTTATATTATAAATAAAAAAGTGTGTTAGTTTGTCTTTTAACTACGCCGCGACGCGACGGAGGTAACTTTTTGAGTAGACATACCTAGGACTTGGAGACTGATAGGATACTTTCTATCCCGGGGAAACGAATTGTTCCTGTAGGATGACATGCCATTTTTCAAGCTTTCGTCCATCAACACGTGATTTTTCGCATGGATATACCTAACTTACCTAAAGATCGAAAGTAATATAGACTACTTTTTATCCTAAAGAAAAAACGGTTCCTGTGGGACGTCATGCTATTTTTTTCCACCAATCACAGAGAATGGGTCTACATGGTTATCTCACAGATACAAGAGAGTAAGAGGCTACCTCTTTTATCCCAAGAAAACAAACATTCCCTTCGGCATGGCATGCCATTTTTCACGCTTTTATAACTCAATCACTCATCAACTTATCAACGGGTCCACCAGATATTTTGAATCTGTAGGAAAGACTTGGACTTTATCCCGGAAAAAAAGGTTCCCACGAGATTTCGAAAACCCAAAATATGTATGGATGAATGGTAAGTCGCTGGTAAGCTATAAAATTAACCTTCGCAGTTTAGAATAAAATAAATAATGAATTAAATGGCCGCTTTATATTGATTGTACTCGTAATGAACGCCTCCGGGGGTGTAACCGCAGATCGGATTGTACAGCAAATTGTAAAGGGATCGCCTTTACAACTGCGCCCTTGCCCCGTAACCTTGCGGTCCCATGTATATTTTATTAAAGCTGATTGAAACTGTATCGCATAGGTTTACTTTACCTTTCTAATTTGTATGCGAGAACATAATATTTGTTTATTTTATTTTTAAATAATTCCCGTTCTTATTAACAGGGCTCTCTCCGTCACTCGTTTCCACTTGTTTCATACAATCGTAGTTCCAATTTCATTTGAATATTAAGCAAGCAAAGTCCATGACATTTTGCAGACATATTCTAGAAACTAATATCTGTGTCTGTGGTGTTTTAGATTTTTCTAAAAATATGTAGTTTAAAAAATTACAGGGGCTCCAAGATTTGTATGAAAATTTTAAGACCGCGTAACTTTGAAACCGAATATTTTAACAGAAATCTGGAAAACCACAGACATAGATATTAGTTTCTAGAATATGTCTGCAAAATTTCATGGACTTAGGTTGCTTAATATTCAAATGAAATTGGAACTACGATTGTATGAAACGAGTGGAAACGAGTGACGGAGAGAGCCCTCTTAAATGTAGGAAAGAGTGGACATTATTGCCACTTATAAATAATTTAATTTAACTTTAATTTAACTTCACAGTGTTTTCACCGGCGATTTTTCACGGAGAGTGATTTTTCAATTTTCGTACCATACAACACATTCGTCCAAGCTAGCGCTTGTTTCATTATCCCATCCTCCTCGCTATATGATAAGTATGAGACCATGAAACAACCGTTAGCTAGGACAATCCGTTTATTATTGAAGTACGTTTCATAAATATAACTAGGTGTACACGAGGTATATAATTTACTCACTAGTATTGCAAAGCATGCAATACTAGTGAGTAAATTATATTATTAATTATTCATTAACACTGAAGCTTATAAGGTCTTACTGAGATTTGTCGAGGCCAATGAATGAGATTTTGGAATCTATTATATTTAATAGAGTCTGTGATCTGGTTACTTTTCTAAAATATTCTCAATTATTTGGGTTTAATTTGAGTTTATTTACTCGTTTGTAAAATATTCGTATATCATTTCTATTTATAAATATTTATTAGGTTTGTGGAAAATAAAATTCTCCAAGCATTAATCAAAAGAAAATCAAATAATTCATAAATTCAAAAGAAATAGCTACTTTCTTTGAATAAAAGAACGTCTTTAATTTCACTCTATATGCCGAGATTCTTGCGATAATATCATTCAAGTATTTTCAATAAAATCTTGAATGGAGAGTTTGAAATTCCGTCAATGGATGTTATAATAATATAATTAGGATAAAAATGTGCTTTTTCTAACTACCATAATTATTAATTTCACGTAACTGTTCAAGTATTCAGGTGTGTTCATTTACTTACAATATCCTATCATCTCTGTTGCAATTCGCTCCAGCAACGCCCAAGGTTGCATTAGTTGTAAGTTGTATTTATGGTATAATTAGCTGATGCCCGCGACTTCGTCTGCGTGGATTTAGGTTTTTCGAAATCTCGTGGGAACTCTTTGATTTTCCGGGATAAAAAGTAGCCTATGTGTTAATCCAGGGTATAATCTACTTCCATTCTGAATTTCAGCCAAATCGGTCCAGTAGCTTTTGCGTGAAATAGTAACAAACATACACACACACATACACACACATACATACACACAAACTTTCGCCTTTATAATATTAGTGTGAAGTGTGATACTGTAAATCGAGTCTGCATACATCACCCGCCGAGTTTCTTCCTGATTCTTCTCCGTAGGAAATCCATTCCGAACCAGAACAAGATGCATTTGACGATTGAAAAGTACTTTTAAAAGTTTTATTTCTATTCTATTCTACAATAAAATTAGCTACATTACCGATGGATTTTGTGATTGCTTAAATATTCATCAATCAACTATGCTAGTTTTACAATTTATACCAATCTCATTTACCACTCGATTGTAGCTAATTTATAAATTACCGTGTATTAGCCAGTTTCGGATGAACGTGTAAAATCGAAAGCGAATTCCATTTATTTTAATCGAAGCTCTATTTTGCATGCCTGTGTACTGTAATGAGTTTTACAAACTAAAATATAGACAGAGTATTATATTATATTTTGTTGATAATGAGTTTGATGAGCAGCGATGGCTTAGTGGTTAAGATGGCGGCCTCCAATTCGAAGGGTCCGGGGTTCGAGATAAAGGTCGTCGACTTAGTATGAGTACATAATATGTAGTTAAGGCTATACTTACGTATTGAGTCGATGTAAGCCCGACTAGTTTCTTTTCAAAGTATGAGCATTCAAACTCAAATATATACCGAATCATAACTCCTCTCCTCACAACTTGTAAAGTTCCGGGTAGATACTTAGGGATCTGCGTGATGGACCAATAAGCTCAGACTCCTTTATCATTTCTATACCAATTTCGAATTCTGTGGCAGGTAGATATTACTATTAATAGAAAAGAATAGCATATATTTTTATTGAAGTAAACTTTTACAATCTTTGAACTTTAAACTTTTTTGAATCGTCAAAATAATTTACTACTGGTTCGGAAAACATAGGATAGAGTATTAGTACAATACATTACACCAATATTATTGAATCACAAGTGGCTGTATAAATATACACTTATACTAGGTAGGTACTAGGTCTATCTAGTACCTAGTTTTGACGGTCTCTCTGGCGCAGTGGTAAGCGCTGTAGTCTTATTAGTGGGAGCTCCTGGGTTCAATTCCCGGCAGGGATGTGGAATTTTATAATTTCTAAATATCCTGGTCTGGTCTGGTGGAGGCTTCGGCCGTGGCTAGTTAGCACCCTATTGGCAAAGCTGTGCCGCCAAGCGATTTAGCGTTCCAGTATGATGCCATGTAGTAACCAAAGGAGTATGGGTTTAATGAAAACTGCCATACCCCTTACAGGTTAGCCCGCTCCCATCTTAGACTGCACCATCACTTACCACCAGGTGAGATTGCAGTCAAGGGCTAACTTGTACTTGAATAAAAAAAAAAGTTACTACTACTACTACTACTACTAGGTACTAGATAGACTAGGTACCTACTATCCAACAACGTGTATCACTTGGACAATTGCAATAGCTAGCACTAGATAACACGTATCAGTGGACAGTGTCCGTGCATTGATTGAGTGGTACTAGTTATACAAGTTCATCCGATTTGTGATCTATTGATTCTATTTATTACCTACTATGTATCTCTCGGATTAGATTTGAAGTTCAACGCATCTCCTATCTCTCTAAATCGGTGGATTTAGCATTTTCAGAATGTAATGAGAGACGTGTGGCATATGAATTGATTTTGATTGTTAAGCAACGTTGACCCAAGTCGGTAACTAGATGGGTAACCGACTTCAGAGGTCCTTTCACTTAATTTGGCCTTTTCGTTTCCTCGGTGCCTTGGAGAGCACGTTAAGCCGACGGTCCCGGTTATTATCGCTTACATCAGTGATGATAATACTTAACTGTAAATTAACCTAAGAGTTGAAAAAAAAAAGAGTTGAAATCTTGTTCTCTTAGTCGAGTTGTATGCGGAAGGATCTGGGAGCCCACCGCATTATTATCCCAAGAGAACTCCAAGGAATATTGGATCGAATTGTGACATGTGATGAAAAATGGATTATTTATGATAATTGTAAGCGAAAAATGCAATGGCTGACCCCAGGTCAAACGCCGCAACAGTGTCCTAAAGCAAAGCTTACCAATAAAAAGGTAATGGTAACTGTTTGGTGGCGTGGCGTCTCATTCACTATAGCTTTATAGGATTAATGGAAATGGTCACGATCGTCAGTAATGAGGAATACGACTTTATTTAGAGACTTCGTAGTCTGTCATGTCCGTCAAGAAATCCTTTAGGGTACTCTCCGTTGACCTAGAATCATGAAATTTGGCAGGCAGGAAAAAATCCAGAAACTGTGAATTTGTGGTAACATTACAAAAAAAAGTGTTCATGATCAACTAATTACTATTTTCCCACACCGGGTTAGCGCGGGGGCTGTGCGGATGCACGGGGCGTCCCCGTCCCGGTTGCCATGTCGACCTGTCGTGAACTATACTTACATATAATATGATTTTGATACAACTGAAATACTTGTCTCAAACAAGCAATGCGCTCTTGTTCAACAAGGTACTATAAATTATTCAGAGCGTTGGAGTCAAATTGAAATAGAATGTATCCCAGTGCATTGGCTAATAGAGGGAGAGCCAGCGCGTGCCATACCTTCGTTATTTTTTAGAAGCTGAAAGTTTATCTGCGTATAGTTCTAAACAACAGGGAAGTACAATCAACTACTATGAAGTTTGGATCCTTGTTTGGATCATGGTGGCTTTGGGAGATAGCAATAATAAAGGTGCAAAAAATCTACGTCAAAGTGTAGTCTATTTTTTTTACATTTTCTTCGGAATAGTATTAGGAATCACGTCATGCATTGCCACACACTTAGAAAACTTCTGACTTTATACTTGGACGTAAGATTGTTTACACCTTTTTATATCGGCTATCTCCCAAATTCACCATGATCCAAACTTTGTAGACGCTGATCGTTTCACCCTGTGCTGGGGACAATACGCAAAGGAACTTTCAGCGTTTATAAAATAACGAAGGTCTGGCACGCACTAGCTCTTAGTCCATAAGGTAAGGTTAGGACGTCTATCGGCGTGACGTTCGGAATTGCCCGCACGAGATGGCTAACACGTTTCTCTCGACGTGCATTGATTAAGTGACTGTCTAGAGTCTAGACCAGTCGAGACTCGGTACGATGCTTGTCTATTGAATCGATTGCTCCTAGTTATTGAGTGTGGAGTTCCAATTTAGAATGCACTTTGACTTGTTTCTAAAACGAGACCTCACGTGTAAAAAAAAAGCCTTAAGAGGGCTCTCTCCGTCACTCGTTTCATACAATCGTAGTTCCAATTTCATTTGAATATTAAGCAACCAAAGTCCATGAAATTTTGCAGACATATTCTAGAAACTAATATCTATGTTTGTGGTTTTCCAGATTTCTGTTAAAATAGTCGGTTTCAAAGTTACGCGATCTTAAAAATTTACATACAAATCTTTGAGCCCCTGTAATTTTAAAACTATATATTTTGAGAAAAATCTAAAACACCACAGACACAGATATTAGTTTCCAGAATATGTCTGCAAAATTTCATGGACTTTGGTTGCTTAATATTCAAATGAAACTGGAACTACGATTGTATGAAGCGAGTGACGGAGAGAGCCCTGTTAATAGCTCAACGGTTAAAGGAGCGGTTTGAAATCAGAAAGGTCGGCGGTTCAAATTCCACCTGCTGCACTGTTGTCATTGTCATATTTATCTGTTCCTATTACAAGTTTTACGCTTAATTGGACGAGAAAGGGGAATAGTAGGGTCAAACTGACGAATTTTTAAAAGAATTTTTGCCCAAATGCATCTTTGTATAAAGTTTTGTGGTTAAGAGTCCGCCTCTAATTCAGCAGGTTGAAAGTTCGTTCCCTGGCACGTACCGACTTATTGGGTAAGGATTGGTATCTTCGTGTGTGATTACGTTAACATCACATATTTTTTTCTTGTAGGTAGGTACATACATACTTACATACATACATTGTATCGAATCGAATAAATAGAAAAATTAAATACATAAACAGAAGTCGTACAAAATAAATTGTTCACTGTGGATTTGTACCGATTATCCTGCTTGGATTTCATTTCAGATAAACATTTATATGACTTCAAGCTTATGTTTTTATTTCAATATAGGTATACAAACAAAACGAGACGACACGGTGATAATCTAGTTAAGATGTTGGCCTTCTAGTCGGAGGTTTGATTCCGGGCACGCACCTCTAATATTTCGGAGTTAAGTGCGTTTTACTTTTGTAGCAATTAAATATCACTTGCTTGAAAGGCGAAGGAAAATATCGCGAGGAAACCTGCATGCCTGAGAGTTCTCCATAATGTCTTAACAGGACTCTCTCCATCACTTACTCCATACAATCGTAGTCCCAATTTCATTTGAATATTAAGCAACCAAAGTCCATGAAATTTTGCAGACATATTTTAGAAGCTAATATCTGTACCTGTGGTGTTTTAGATTTTTCTAAAAGTATGTAGTTTTAAAATTAAAGAGGCTCAAAGATTTATTTGTACGTGAATTTTCAAGACCGCGTAACTTTGAAACCGAATATTTTAACGGAAATCTGGAAAACCACAGGCATAGATATTAGTTCCCGGGACGTTTCTACAAAATTCCATTGAGTATGATTGGTTAATATTCCAATGAGAGACGAACTACGTTTGTATGGAGCGAGTGACAAAGAGAGCCCTCTTGAAGGTGTGTGAAGTATACCAATAGCCAGCGTGGTAGATTATAATCTAAACCCTACTCATTCTAAGAGAAGATCCATGCTTAGTAGAGAGTGTACAGGCGCAACGATGGGGTTTTTCCTTCCCGTGTAACATAATGTAGTAACCTTTTTTTTTTTTTTTATTCACTATAGGTAAGCGCTTGACCACAATCACACCTGATGGAAAGTGATGATGTGGTCTAAGATGGGACGCGTTTACCTAGAAGGTGCCTATTCACTCTTGTTTTAAAGATACCCGGATAACCTTTATCTATAAAACATTGCTAACTGCCAAATTTCATGATTCTATGTCAATGGAAGTCCCCTATAGGTTTTAATTCCTCCGAATTTAACTGACACGACAGACTCACAGACAGACAACAAAGTGGATCACTTTGTAAAAGTGTCATGTTCACGTTCATCGCGTGTTATTAAAAGGGTAAAATTTCAAAATTCAAAATACTTTTATTCAATTAAACTTTTACAAGTGCCTACTTTCGAAGCGTCAAATGCATCTACCACTGGTCCGGAATGGCTTTCTTACCGAGAATAACCAGGAAGAATCTCGGTGGTTGCTCTTTTCAAAGACTTTCCTTTTTTCTTTTGACGTACGGAATCCTAAGAATAGACAAGTCTTCGCGGGCTTTTTAAATCCATACGGGTGAAATCATCCCTCATCTAAGTATTCCATAACAATATTATTTACCCGTCAGTTTAATACACAGAACAATATTGTTATTAGCTTGCACTCCTCCCTAAGACACTACATATAATTTTGCGCTGAATAGGTGTGTAATTACCAGGCAACATTATAATGAAGCTATGCAGGCTAAAGTCGTTAGCAGCTCTACATCTAGATGCACGTTTTCATTGTCCATCGGATTTTTTCACCGGAAACTAGCTGATGCCCACGACTTCGTCCACGTGAAGTTAGGGGTTTAAAAATCACTACGTGGGAACTGTTTTATTTCTGGGATAAAAAGTTGGATATTTCACACTTTATATAGGTACCTATTTAATACGGTATTTCTTAATGCTTATTAAATAGGGGGGTCTTTCAAAATACGTAAAATCCACGTCCTGGGTAATAAGAATAACCATTTTAAATTATCAATTAAACTAAAAAGCGTGCAAGTTATTGTGACGTCACATGCCAGTATTTCATAGAAGCTCGCATACTAACGCGTGACGTTTGATAAAAAGTTATTGATTTGACTAGTTGTCAAAGACCAGATTATATCCATGAAAAAATCATGTCAAACTGTTGCTCCGTAGCTGCGTGATTGAAGGACAAATCAACAAATAAATACAGGACCTTTGTTCGCGTGGATTTAAGTTTTTTGGATTATAATTGTTTGGAGCGTGTTACGATTATACGAGCAGTTTATTCGTAGTGCATTACAAAAAAATGTAATGCCACTTTAGTTTCTTTCTCTCTTGCAATTTTGTTAAAAGTGTAGATGTACAGCTGTAGATGGCAGAAAATAATGTACATCGACCTTTAGAAAGGGATTTCAGCTTCGCTGAGCGTTGTCTCTGTCACTCATACCTATGTGACGTTTTGTTAGTCTCAACGACAGAGACAACGCTCTACAAAACCACTATCTCTTTCCAAAAGTCGATGTACAATATTTTCTACCGGGTACTGTATACCTACTGAGTCTTTCACAAACACTGAAAATGTTAGAATGCTCGTGAGAGAAGAAACCTTGGTAACCTCAGTGCCTTAAGTAGAATATAAACAAAATTCAACTTGTGTCTTTATTCTGTTTTACAATGGGAACTAGCACTCGTGCGTTATAAGGATTGCTTTAATTAGACTTGCTAACACGGTTTAAGTTCCGAGCCAATATGGTAATTTTCAGTAAAAACAATCATTATCTCCTGTTATTTTACGTCTAAATAAATATCTTCCCTTATGAAAACGTACGGTTAAGTAGGTATATTGGAATAAATTATAAAAACAATATTTTGGAGTTTATTAACTCTAGCTTGCTATTTATTATTTTAGCTGTTTGATTGTAGATACACGTCTTTACAAAACTGTAAGATTCAATAATGGTTAACAAGTCGATAGGCACTTTTTAGCGATTATATCAATCATCAAATTGTACAATTAATTTTTATTTTATGTTTTCTGATTGAATTATTTTATTTCATTTATGACGTTCAAAAAGTGTACATTTGTACCTACTTTGAATAAAACATTTGAATTTAGTTTTTTTTTTTTTTGAATTTCATCTACTGTCTCAGAGATGATATTTCATTGATTTCCGGGGTAAATATTAGTCTTCGAGATGGATGGAAAAACCTCCGGTAAATCAAAATGTGATATTATTAATAGAATTTGCTTTGAACAACTTCTTATCAACTTTTAATAAAATAATATTATATAAAGATATTCTCTTCACTAAAAATACACCGTTTCAAATTAAATAGAATAAAAAGGTAAACCTTTTGTGAGGTTCTTCCTCGAGAGCACATTAAGCCAAATCATCGTTTCCGCTTGGAATGCCTACGTGGAAATTTCCAAAATGGATTCGTCCTACTTCGGAACTAATTTTGCTGAAAAACTCAGTAAAAATAAATCCGTTTTCCTTTCGCTTTGAAATCTGAATAGATTCGTTAATGTTTATTACGCACCTTTCATTTTATTACAATGGCTGTTATGATTGAAATTTTCTAAGACCGCATCGAGATATAGATATCTTTGTTATCACTACTTCTCTTCAACTTCCCTTCTTACAATAATTTCTTCATAGAATATTTAGAGTTAAATATTCCGGTTTAAACAGAATTGGTTGAAAAAATGTAATTAACAACTTTTGAATAATCGCTTGATTCAATACTTGAATAAATTAAAGTCATCTCAGGACAACATTTCGGCTTTAAGCAAGGAAAATCGACTGAAGGCAAGGAATATTGACTGAAGGTGCTGTTTTTTTGTTCACCAGTCACATTTTCAATGAATGAACAGGAAACCGTAAGTATTTTCCTTGAAAAGTGAAAGATTAACAATATTGTCCTGAGCACACACTCCAGAATATGTCCGGCAGATACACAGATAATAATTTGGTGTTGCATTTTTTGTATATTTTGTCCAAGTATCCAGTCCAAGTTATTTTGATCACATTGCCCATCACCTATCTAGTAACTTGGATAAACTTATATTCGTAGGCAAGGTGTAAGGCAAAAGACCACGCGGCCACCGCGCTGCATTGTCTGACCAGCGGGATGGTACGCTAACTTAGTGTCTAACACTGAATAATGGAACATCTAACATTGAAGGTTCTGTGCGAAAAAATATTTTAATATCACGTAGTGAAGCAGCAATGTAGAACAAACCAACCACGGTGACTATCACTCATTGTTAAACACTGAGTTAGCAAAACACCCCCTTGGCAAATCACTCACTGGCCTTCCACTTAGGTAATTTACAGTTGAAATGAGAAAAGCGAATGCATTTGATTGCGGACACGACCTTCAGTTATGAACCATACGACCGAGACCAGAGATAACGAAAAGGTTTTATGAGAAAATAAAATCGTAACTTGAAAGTAGCTATTGAAATGACAGACCTAAATAATTTATAACACTCCTAAAAGGTTTTTTATGAGTGCCGAAATGATTTCTCATTGCAAAGACCATTGCGGACAACCTTAATGGAACTTTGATACAAGTTTTATTCTTTTTTGTTGTAATAAAAGAGACTCTATTTTGTTATTCAGTAGGGGCATAAATGAAACTTAGTACTTATTAGGTCGCGGTTGGCACTTACTTAGAATGCCCTTTACTTTCTTAGGTATCTTTCAGTACCTACCTACTTATGCTACGAATTTAGCCGTGATTTGGTCTGTATGGAATGTAGCCGTGGTTTGGTTTGGTTGTTGGTTGTGGCCGTGGTTTGGTTTGGTGTTTGGTTTGGTGTGTTTGGTGGTAGGTATTGTAACATTCTGAAACAAGATTTCAGAAATTATCTTGCAAAGCCTTCATTATCATCATCGACCTATCGCCGGCTCACTACTGAGCATGGGTCTCCTCTCAGGTTCGGTCTCATTCTGAGATTCATTTTATGGAGAACTCTCAAACATGCAGGTTTCCTCACGATGTTTTCTTTCACCCTAAATGCAAGTGATACTTTAATTGCTTGAAAAGCACATAACTCTGAAAAGTAAAAGGTGATCAAACCTCCGATCTCCCGACTTGAAGGCCGACGTTTTAACCACTAGGTTATCACCGCTTGTGTAAGTCTTGAACACTGAGTATTTTATCTATGGCCCTGAACATCATCAATTATTTATTAGATAAATACAAACTGAATAGAATTACAAAGTATTTATACTGATAGATCGTTTAAAAGTTTCAAATATATTGTCTTTTTTTAAAACAAGTGTAAATTAAAAATTTATAACACCCCCGACTTTATTTAGGTAACTATTTGATGAAACAACTAGCTTGGCTGGAAAGATGCACTGGCAGATGGAAGATAGATTTATCATGGACACGGTTCCATAGCGGGCATGATTTCGCACATTACCCAAGTATGCCTTAGTATACAGTAAGTTAGGTTAGCTATAAATTCTACCTATTTTGAACATTAAAAAATGCGATAAACGTCGTGGCAAGCATGCAGGTGACAGGCCACAAGTAATAATAATTGAACCGATCGCAAAGTGTCCGACTGTCCGTAATGCGGACGAATAAATAAAACGCAAAATGACAACCCGGTGTAGCCTGTAGGTGCACCATGGGTTTAGAAGATCTAAAAAAATATGGAATGGCTGGCCTTGTGCACAAATTACAATTTATTAAGCGTGGTATAGAGCGAGTTATATTTCTATGTAGGTCTCAAGAATAAGATCCGAAACGAAGAAATTTGTACGAGAATTAAAGTGACTTTAAAGAATTGCAAGATTATGTGGCAGTAGTTATTATTTTAGCTATGTTGAACGGCTGACGTGAGAAACATGGAGTATAATTGAGTGGTAGAGTAAGCACAGTGATGGAGACCTCGGGCTCTCTGAACGCTGGCCTGATGATCTCAATGGTAGAAAATATTTGGCAGTGGCATCCACTCGATGGGGAAGGCGGAGGACCATATTTGGTAGCGCATTCTTGAAAAGGTGTACGTTAACAATGGATGCAACCAAGATAATGATTGAATGGAAAAATAAAATTTGACAGCTTCAATGTGATGATGGGTTACACTTTTCGTCCATATTAGGTACCTACCCCTATTGGCTAAAGGAAATATTTTTTATAGTTCTAGCGGTGTTAAAATAATATGAATAATTAAATATATCTTGCTTTTATTTGTACATTCTAAAACAGATTTTTATTTATTTTTATGCATAATAGTTTTTGAGTTATCGTGCAAAATGTCGAAAACAATACCCGAGTACGGAACCCTCGGTGCGCGAGTCCGACTCGCACTTGGCCGGTTTTTAATTTTTTCGTTTCGTCAGATTTATCCAATTTTACAAGTAAAAAGCACTTACAAATCGGGCACTTTTGATTAAAACCCTGTATATCTGTCCATCACAAACTGTCACATGGTCATCCGAGCCCCGTCGCCAGTAATTCCTCGGTCCAGCGAAGCGGGAAACTTAACAGGACTCGTAATAGATACAGCTACTTCCTTTTATACCCACTTTTGTGTACGAGCGTTTTTAAACTTTTTTTTATGCTACGGCTCAAAACGAGGTGGGGTTTTGTAAGGGTTTTATATTTTGCGCCGGTTATGACAGTTTTCAAGGTTTAAATGTTTTTGTAACCGATTTTGAAAATCTGAAAACTGGTCAAGTGCGTCTCAGAATATTCATTTTGTAGCCAAGCTTGATAAAAGCCTTTGTTAGGGTTTTTGAGTCAACCAAAAACGTCGAGTCTATCTCATGGTGTGTGGTGTCGTTGGATAGCTCTTTTAAAAATATTGGAAACTGTTTTCCGATTCAGGGACGTCAATCGTTGTTTTTGGCTATTGCCACCTGATATCACTAAAAATTGATTTAGAAATTTTCCCTTGCTTCGTATTTCACCCAGCGTTCACGGTTTTGCCAGTGACGGTCAGTGGTAAAGTTGTGACACTTTTATCACCACTACCATTTGCTTACTATGATTTTAAGTAAATTGATTTAAGCAGAGGCTCGCAAAGGGAATTTAGATTCTAGCAACCATGATAATAAATTAGTAAGCAGAAAAGTATTTGTAGTTTTTATCATCTTGATGAACCAATCACTAGCCTATTGTAGAGAACAGGTCTCTCCTCAGAATAAGAAGAGGAAAGGCCACAGTCTACCACGCTGGCTAAGTGTAGATTGACAGACTTCACACACCTTTTTGAGAGCATTATAAAAAATTCTCAGGCTTGCAGTTTTTCTCAAGATGTTGTCCTTCACTTTTAAAGCTAGTGATATTTAATTTTTAAAACGCACATAACTCCCGAAAACTAGAAATGCGTTTCTGGAATCAAATCCTAGATCTCCCGAATAGGATACCCTAGGCTACTCGTAGAAGCGCGTAGTTAGCGTTATCAAGAAAATCAAGATCTTCTTGAATTGTTTAAGATAATGCCATTAATTGCATATTTTTATCATAATAACTACCTGCTTAGGTACTTAAAATGATGTGATTCTTGAATTGCAATTCATTATTCCCTATGGTAGGAACGTTAGAATATATTATTGTGTCACATTTAATTTTACTCAGAATTTATTTTTGGATTCTAAGTAAAAATAATGGAACAGTATTTCGCCCAAAAACAGCAAACTAAAAAAATGTGACTTTTTACTACAAAAAATATAAAAAGTAAAATATAAAAATGTAAAATATTTTCATGAAGTGACATTTTTTTAAATAAGTGATCCATATAAACATTATCGTGACAATTCTTATTCGAGAAACAATAGTACTATTGTATCGTTCTACCCGAGCCCTCGTTACGATTTGAAAGGAAATTTTTCTATTCCGTAAAGCGTAAACTGCAATCAGACAGCTACCACGATGGTATATTCGCGTAAACGACATAAAACCTTGGGAAATTCACTTTGCAGTATGTTTTAATACTTAATATTGAAAACAAAAATATGATCCCGTGAAAACTTTTTGATTTTCCGTCTGTGTCACTAGGTTAATCCACTTTCTTTTAGTTTTGGAGCCATGCCTTATGTATTTGGAGCATATAACCCGTCCATCTTTACTTTAGCTGATCCATCATGGTTAATATATCAGTAACCCTGTTTATCTCTCTGATTTCTGTTTAGTACCCAGGCAGACCAGTTAATATTTTAAGCTATGCACAATGCACATGTTTCTAGTTCAGGCTCAACTGCTTTCTCAAGCAAAGATCTGAGACTTAGTAAATTCTATAAAATTCTAAGAATCTATAATATTAGTACTTATATCAGTATAGATATTAGATATGGTTTTAGACGTACGCATTGCAAAGGTTGAATGCGTCAACAAAAACTAGAGTTACCAAGTCGTCAGTCAGTGTTGGTTTTAAAAAATAGCCAAAAACTGTCCTCTTCACACTCGCGTTCCATGGTCCCGGGCGCAACGTCACAGTGTTTAGGAAAAATACAAAATATTTCTAACCATAAATCCACAACCGTGCGGTTAAAGTCGATGATTTATTTCGAATTTAAGTAAACAAATCCGTCAACGTTATTTTACGTGCTATTGTAAAAATTGGAAACGTTCCGAGCGACCGAATTTTTTGTAAAATTTTAGAAAATAAATATTATCAACAGATACTGAAAGCTAAAGGCGGTTCACAGTCCAACATACGTTTATTAGACTAAAAAGTAGTAGGTTGATAAATAAGGATTTAAAATTATTAATTAAACACTGAATAAATATTTACAAGGAATATGTTAAACCCATAGATATGTAGTTAAACCAAAGAAAATTACTAACCATCAACATGTTTGCGTCCACAGCTAGGCATAGGCCTTGCCGAGAACGCAACACCATACACTGTCATCTGTCTTCCTCATACACCCTCTTTTTGCCACCTTCTTAAGGTTCAGCAGGCTACAGGTCATCCCACACTGAGAATACCAGGACGCTCGCAAAATAAGTAACTATACAAAGCTTTTATCTTGATATGCAAAGTCAAAAATCAAAAGTTAAAGATGTTCTACATACATACTCGCAATACCCGTATTATAATTATAAGTAGGTAAGATATACCTGCTACTGTAAATGATTGGTCTGTGATCTCACAATCCTTTTTCAATATTTTAAATTCATACGCGGAACCAATTTAAAGTTGTCATCAATACTAATAAAACAAAAACTTTATAACTCTTCGAGAAAGGTTCAGAACAAAGTAAACAACCAGAACAATTTTCCAATGGAGGATATCAAAGGTTTTCTATTTGAAATCCAGACATCGAGCGCGGTCGCAATGTCCGCCAAAGTTCATTTTTAAGTCGGAGTAAGCCAAAATTCGGTGATAAATTTCGGATTTAATGTCACGTTAGGAACGAATTTTATGTTATGTAAGTTAAGTCGGATTCTGATCTTTCTGGCGACCAAGTCCTTTGCGAGCCAACAAATCGATTACCAGTTAAAAATCTTCTAAATTAATCCAGATTGAAAATACCCGTGCTCAGTACTTATGTCAGCTATTGTACAGGTAGGGTGAACTAGGAACTAGAATATAGACTAATTATAAATAAATGTTATAAGTACATAAAAATCAAAGTAAAATTTTCTAAATTATGATGGAGAAAACCGCATTGAAATCAACTAAAGTCTAAAATTTTTAAACAAATTACCAATTTGAAACAAATCCGAATAACACAATCATATACAGAATAAAGTAAGTGAAAGATTTTACTGTTATGTGAAGTTGTAAACTTCGACGATAGCATCTATTCACGTAGGTATATAGTACAAAATTCTGAAATTGTTGTACGTTGTTTGAATTTAGAAACAAGGGAGTGAGGTAGGTACCCAATTTTAATTTACTGAGTTTTATCTCTACACTTTCAAGTTCGTCATAAAAATAAATGAGAACTAAGATCAAGTCACAAGAAAGTTGCAACAAGGTTAGGTATATCCTAGAGAATATCGCCCCGTAATCGTTTTCGACAAATCGAATGTTCGGGAACACGAGCGAACTGACGAAGCAATCTTGTCGTGTTAGTTTTGGAACTCGTCGGTAATGGCTTGTGAAGTTGCGAAGAACATTGTCTTTGGACGGACTAGACTAGAACGTGTTAGAATTGGGTATTAATTATACTTAACTGCATCATTACAAACTTACTAAAAGGTAAAATCACAGTCAAAGAATGCTGATTGGTTATTTTAAAATGCTGAGTAGATACTTAAGTTGTTTTGATTTCTTCTGCTTTTTAATATTTCATACATTGAATAAGAGAAGAAATAATCATGAGATTGTTTCGTTTCTTATTCAGTGTATTTTCCTGACTTAATAATATTATAAACTATGTAATATTATAAATGAATTATATCCACGCGAGGATAATGCGACGAGGCAATTTGAAAGCCATAATGGCACGCAGAACTCTGAACTTCATACTCTAATAATTAGTAGTGGTAGATTGGTCTGGTGGGATCGACAAGGCAGTTGACTTTACATCTTCTATAGGCAAGCGCGTTCAATCTTAGCCTGGATCATCACTTGCTAGCAAGTCTGTTTGCAGCCAAGCGCTAGTCTATAAATAAAAAATTAGTGGTTTTCATAATGATATTAAGTAATTCATTATTGTTCAGTTAGAAGTTTTTGATTTATGTTTGTTTGTGTGTTTGAGTTCTCCAAACCGAACTAACACAGCAAATCGGAAACTAGCAAATTGCAACTGGAAGTTATTCGAAAATAAATGCTGAATAGCTAAATTCGACCAGTCGAATAGTCAGGATATTTTAGTAGCTCGAACATTCTGAATAAGCAATCTTGGAAGTCTAGAACTTGTTTACTCTATGAGTATAATTTCAGTTCAATCCAATTTTAATTCAAAGAAAATAGCTGCTTTATTACAGTCTTGGATTTTACAATAGACTTACTCGCTCGGCTTTTTTCGAGTGCAATTTTGAAAATGCGTGAGCGGGTGGAATTTCCAAAAATCCTGAAATAGGTACTACTGCTTCATTGTGGCCGGAAAGCTCAAATACCTACATAGTTAACGCGGATTGGCATCCAATACTTAGTGGTGTAGTCCCAAAGTGGTAATATTGCTGATAAAGCCGCAGCATAGGAGGTAAAGTACCTCTAACCAAACCAAAATATACCAAAACTGACTTTACATCATCATCATCATGTTCAACCCATCGCCGGCTCAATTCAGCACACAGGTCTCCTCTCAGGGTGGAAGAATATGGCCAAAACTTGAGAAGAGTTTTGGCCATATTTTTCCACCCTGGTGGCCAAGTGCGGATTGACAGATTTCACCCACCTTTGAGAACATTATGGAGAACTCCCAGGCATGCAGGTTTCCTCACGATGTTTTCCTTCACCGTTAAAGCAAGTAACATTTAATTACTTAAAACGCACATAACTTCGAAAAGTTAGAGGTGCGTGCCCGGGATCCAGGATCGAACCCCCGATCTCCGATTCTGCATTCTAACCACTAGGTATCATAGCTTACAGACTGCACATACAGACTGTGTTACAAAATCGTGTGTGATAGTTAGAAAGTCAACGTTCATGTAATAGATGGCGATGCAAGTTAATTCGCATACTTGGGCGCCGTTCGAGCAAGTGTGAGACGCGAAGTGTGAACTGTGATAAGAGACACGACCGCGTTTTGGTAAAGCTAAGTGTACATGTTGCGAGAATAAGAGAATGGCCTTCTTCGTTTCCTTGTCCTTGTTCCATTTCATTTCCTATTCTATTTAAATACATTTAATTTAGATAATGTGTGCGTAGCCTAAGGGACAAAGCGACGCTGCTAAATTGTGCGGAATGTAGTGTTCAGTAAAAGCCGCACAGGCTAAATGTCGTTGTTACGCAACTCCGGAATAACTCTTTAATATCTTAAGTCAGGCAATTCATTACACGATAAGACAATTTCGCAAACACTTATTTAAACTCCCATGTTTGCATCTTTTTTATTTCGTAACACTTAGCTTATCTGTTCCGGCTACAGTCGAGTATAATTTTTGAGTTAACTTTCTTACGTTATAGGAAAACCTTGAGTACATACTAACAATCGTCGATGGCTCAGCGAAAATATTGAATAAATCGTAAGCATTTCGAAAACTTAGGCTTATTCCTTGTCTACACTAGAAAGGGAACCTATGTGCAAAATTTCAGCTTTCTAGGTCATTAACATTTAAATTAATTTAATTTGGATTATGTGTGCGTGGCCTAAGGGACAAAGCGACGCTGCTAAATTGTGCGGAATGTATAGTGTTCAGTAAAACCGCACAGGCGGGCTAATTGTCGCGGTTACGCAACTCAGGAATCACTCATTAATATCCCAAGTCAGGCGACCCATATGGTCGGATAGAATTTTTGAGTATCCTTTTTTACGTTATTCCTATAACGTAACCTACTCGCAAATTTTTCATAAGTAGTACAAGCGAAAATATAAATTCTCTTTTTCCCTACCCCGTAGGAATTTTGAATAATAAGGCTTATTCCTTGTCTACATTAAAAAGAAACCACTGTGCAAAATTTAAGGTTTCAAGGTCATAAGCATTCATAATTAAATTGGGTAATGTGTGCGTGGCCTAAGGGACAAAGCGACGCTGCTAAATTGTGCGGAATGTAGTGTTCAGTAAAGCCGCACAGGCGGGCTAATTGTCGCGGTTACGCAACTCGGGAATCACTCATTAATATCCCAAGTCAGGCGATTCATTACACGCCAAGATAATTTCGCACGTAATTGGTTGAACTCTCGTATCACAATCGCTTGTTTGTTTTGCCTCTGATATAATGAAAGATACGTTTTGGAATTGTTTCGGTACGTATATAGAGTTTGATTAAAGTTTCGAGCGGGGTTAACAATACATCGAAGGAGTTCATTTGAATGTAATAAATAATAATGTAACATCTAGCTAAATCGAAACCGCCTTTAATCACTGATTTTTCTG
The DNA here is from genome assembly GCF_905333055.1 of Maniola jurtina. Taxonomy (NCBI): domain Eukaryota; kingdom Metazoa; phylum Arthropoda; class Insecta; order Lepidoptera; family Nymphalidae; genus Maniola; species Maniola jurtina. Next base: position 2,894,631 of record NC_060033.1, read on the forward strand.
TTTGTATATCATTCTCTTTGTACCTACTCATGTTTTGTATGGCAATAAACAATTTATCTAGTTATTCGTATCTATCTATCAAAACATTCTACGTCAAAATCTATTTAATCTTGGTCTATATAATATGAGCAACGATAACAAGTTAGTTTAATAAATTTTTTTACAACTTTATAATATTAATATGCTAGTAGGTATTCCAGAGTTTATCAGATTTTCAATATTAAGTAGTAACTAGTTTATTTAAAGTTAGATACTGGGATATACTCACACAAATTACGAATTTGACGGTCATGAGCGCCAAAGTGGTATTTTTTTTTTTAATCTTAATTTTTTTTGGGACTTTTGTCCGACACAAACACGCCAGCCCCATCGTAACCTAAATTACAATTGTAACGTTACACAATCTAAATACGTGCAGATAAAATAAAATAATATATCATAAACGGTTATTATTTGTTTAGAAACACTATTTGAGAAACGTAATTAAGTAAGTATTTTCTTTTTTTTAAATTTCATAATGATTTTAAAATATCTATGTATTTTGAAACGAGATCCTATTCGAAAGGATATTGGAGAATTTAGGAGGTATCCTGAAAGATTTTTTAAAAATCTGAATATCTATGAAGCGGCAACAAGTTTTTATAACTGCCCTTCATTTTTACAGTTTGAATAGTCTCTGAATAACATATTGTTTGACATACGGACATACAGACCGAACAAATTATAAGGCCTCTGTGTTTTAGACGGGACTTTAAAAGGACACACGTTTTGCAGCAAACTTTCCGCTCAGTGACACCGCTTTGATATCACTGGCTGCAAAAATATTTTCTTTGAACATTCGTTTCTGCAACATAACAGACAGTTTGATTTCAAAGATATTGCTTTCTAATATGAACACTGGATACTTCTGTGCCAATATTTAAGAGTCTCTCCGTCACTCGCTTCATACAAACGTAGTTCCAGTTTCGTTTGAATATTAAGCAACCAAAGTCCATGAAATTTTGCAGACATATTCTATGAACTAATATCTATGTTTGTGGTTTTCCAGATTTCTGTTAAAATATTCAATTTCAAAGATACGCAGTCTTAAAAATTTACATACAAATCTTTGAGCCCCTGTAATTTTAAAACTACATACTTTTAGAAAAATCTAAAACACCACAGGCACAGATATTAGTTTCTAGAACATGTCTGCAAAATTTCATGGACTTTGGTTGCTTAATGTACAAATGAAATTGGAACTACGATTGTATGAAGCGAGTGACGGAGAGAGCCCTGAAGTCGAATCATTCTGTACCAAAGTTGTACCTACCTAATAGCTCTCAGGAATGCAGGTTTTTTCTCAATGTTTCTTTTTTTTGCAAATACTTTTTTTTGTTTACACCAACAACTTCCAAAATAATTATGATTATAAAATATATAAATTCACTGCGGTGTGGTTGTCCATTACAGGTGCACTTACGAAAGAAAATAACCTATCATGCACTAACTTAAAGTAACATCTTTTTTTTCCTTTATCGTTACGCTACTGGCCATGCACGATCAAGTTTGCTGGTCAAGTTTGCAGCGGACTTGAAACGGGTCCAAGGCAGTTTCAGCCGTGAATTGAACCCAATAACTCCCACTCCCACAGTGCTCTCAACTACACTAGGGAGATCACAACACATAGGCAATAATACAGATAAAGAAAAGAATAAAAAGAAGAAAGTAGATCTACTTAGAAATCAACTATGTTCTTCTATTCTATTCTATTCCATTCCATTCTATTCTATTAGTATCCCATTCTCCAAATGTTCACGTACATTATACCTACAGATTACCGTAATAAAAAGAGCATACTGAATAACCTAAGTGGAATTTAGTCAAAACTAGATACTATTTCATTTGTACCTAAGGCTATTGCAGTATGTTTGTCTGTGGCATAACGGCGTCTGCTCTTCATTGAATCCTCTTGAGGCTAATACGGTATGAACACGATCTTATATATCTCACATGAACTAGGTTTCATAAAATAGAGAGATAAACTAATATCGTCTAGCTCGGATAGAAAGCTTTCCATTCCAAGTGAAACCAATGTCCCTAGGCTCTGTTCAAAGATGGTTCGGAGACTATTTTCTGATCTAACGGCTAATTTACATCTACCAAGTGCTAGCCCTAGGCAGTGTACTAGTCCAAGCACTAAAATATTAGCTATCCATGATCCATACCGATCCATACATCATGAATCTTATTTTGTGCGATTATTATTTTATCTGTAATTTCTGTGGCATCAAATAAACATTTTTTTGTTTCTTTCTTTCTAATGAATGAAATTATTTTGTCCTTTTATATTTATAGAAAAAGAAAAAAAATTGATGGTAATGTCACAAAAAACACAATACAATTGTGCATTGTAATACACTACACATAATTTACAGTGTATTTCACACCTCAGCTTTCTGCCTTGTATCATACAATATGGCGGGAAGTGGCTGGATGAGGAAAGCTGAGGACCGGGTATGCGGTGGCGCTCTTTAGGGAAGGCCTATGTCCAGCAGTGGACATCCACAGGCTGATGATGATGATGATGATGATGATGATGATGATACAATAATTCCGATAAGGGAAATCATCCCCTTATGAAATGACCTAATATTTTAGTATTCTACTTAGCTAGAAACCGCACTATCATCGGTCGTACCAGCGGTGAGGCAGCGTGAATTTTTCATTACTGAATATTCAACCCCCCATTTTGAAACATAAATTATGATTTACTATACCTAGACCTGTTTTTAATTATTTTGGCAGTGGCGTAACAGTTCGCTTAGTGTAAACTGGGGTTTACAGAAAGTTCGAAAACTAACAAGGCAAAATCGCTTCGTCAGTTCGTTTGTGATTTACCCTTTTCTGAGATAATAAAATGATTTGTACAAACTAGAAACCGATTACGCAGCTTAACCCTTCAATAAACCTTCAATAAATGAAACTTCGAGCCTCGACGGAATTATTATTGGTATTGGATTATTTAGTTAATTGTATTTGTTTATTAGCAAACAACTGTAGTCCGCTTTATTGGAGGGTATAGCCTATTCGGTAGTTGATAGTTCAATCAATCGATTGTGTTTAAGTCTAAAGATCCAAGGTTCGATTTTAGGCAGTTTTCGGTGCGTTTTAAGAGTATTACGAGAATATATTATATTTAATTCAAAAAATCGTTAAAAAGGTTACAATTTGTTAATAAAATAGTATTTAATTTCACAAAATGCACATAACCGGAATTAGTCAATAGATGGAAAAGTTTCAGTCAATCAATAGTAATTACGGTCGTCAGTACTGAATGCAGTTGAACTTCGTTTCTAGGCCTGTTGAATTTTAAATTTTGTCACCGAAAACGTGCAACCTACCGTAACATAGCGTAGCTATGTCTGTTTCATGTACGTACCAGCAAAATCAAAAGCTTTTGATTTTTTTTAAAATGCCAACGGTAAAAAACTTTTGAAATTGCGAATCGCAAACTGAATTCGTCGCATACCGAATTTCAAGGTGACCTAGTTACGGGAATGTTTTATTCCCTCTTCAATGAAAACGTAGACCTACGCAATCGTTCCGTAGAATACGACCGATATTATGTACAATGTACATCTTATTCCGTTAAGAACCTGGTCAAAATATTCTTGATCAATATCAGTTCCGAAAAGACACCAACGTGGACGGAACTAATGTGTCTCATTCCAACTTTACCACTTCGGGTCGGGACTTCTTCCCATTAATCACATAATGGTAGGTGCTTTTCTTAGTATAATAATGCGGTTGGTTCTCAGATCCTTCCAATTCCACAACCGATATTACTAAGCAAATTGATCAAGTGATCAATTGAAAAATCGTTACTTCAGATGCCTCTTGCTTAACTGCTTCCCCTGCCTGCAATAATAAAATTGGTTAATTTTATGTTTTGATGCAAAAATTTCCGTAGCTAATTTCCCATCTTTCTGATGATGTTACCTTGTCCTCTAATAAACTAGATTTAGAATGGGAAATTCGTATGGACATTTTTGGAAAAGCCGTACCGCCAAGTGGATTAGAGTTCCGATATGATACCATCTAACTTACCAACGACTTTACTATTTAGTAACTTGTAATTAAAACAAAATCTTAGTATGCACATGGACCAGCAAGTATTTGAGACCCTCAAAAGTTTATCACGAACGAAAATATACAAAAACTAGCTGATGTCCGCGACTTTGTCCGCGTGGATTTAGGTTTTTGAAATCCCGTGGGAACTCCTTGATTTTCCAGGATAAAAGTAGCCTATGTGCTAATCCAGGATATTATCTATCTCTATTCCATATTTCAGCCAAATCCGTTCAGTAGTTTTTGCGTGAAAGAGTAACAAACATACACACACACACACATACACACACACACACACATACACATACACACAAACTTTCTCCTTTATAATATTAGTGTGATCTACTATATAATTAATGACGCATCCAGACGGGTTAAGGCACCATATTGGTGCTTAATGAATAATGACTGAAGTCGTAATATTTTAACGTCATTTCACCGTGACATCAAAGCTTTATTACCATGAGATTATGAGTATTCGGTTATAAAAAGTCACTTAGACCTTTATGAAAGACATTTTTTGGTAGCGCACCTAAAGTAGGTAAACCCATGTAAGATACTGCAATATAATATGTTTTTCTGGGCCACAACTGTTCAAAGGTTTCGACCCTATAGAGGATAGAGTTAAAACCATCACTACTCATAATATTATGAATGCGAAAGTGTGTGTGTTTATTGGTTTGTCTTTGAACCACCTTACAAAGGAGCAAAGGATCGACGTGGTTTTTCGCTTGGGTATAGTTTAATTTAAGACCTGGGGAGTTACTTAAGCTACTTTTTATTTCGCAAAATCAAAGAGTTTCTACGGGGTTTTTAAAAGCTTAAATCCACGCGGATGAAGGTGCGGGCATCAGCCAGTATACCATATAGCTATTGCAATGGGTTCTTGTATCTATTAATTTCCACTGATGAAAATATCGGCGTTTTTGTTCTTTTTTGTGAACTTACCTATTGGCCCCCCTCTAACTAATAAACTTTTATTAAATCCCAACAAATCCATCCTGTTAGCACATAGCTTATGATTACATATCTAGTAAATTATTGCCGGCAATCAACCAAGATGAGTTGTATGAGTGAGTCTATACTTGGTATAAAATCTGTACTGAGAGAAACAAACGCACGCAATCTTTATTTATTTTCATTTTGAGTTTAGATTTTTTTTTTATAACAGAACACTGATTGTACAAGAATAACTCGTTCAGTTTTTTAGAATTCGTTTGTTCTAGCTCTATGGATCGACAAAACAAATCCCGCATAACATGTTTGGTTGTTCCAGATCTATAGGCAAAAGTTTAGCCAAAACAAACCCCGTATGCATGTTTCCATTTGTCGCGGATTTAATTCCCAATCCCCTGAAATACAATTACATGGAGTATTAGGCATCACTTGTGATTTAAATGAAGGGGACATTGCAGCGGCGTTATTGCAGAACCTAGTACGTGTTTTACAGCAAAAGTAAAAATATTACAGGAATTTTTGCAGTTGTGATTTACCTGACTAAAACTCTTACCTGTCAAAAAGGATTTTTTCTTATCGATTATCTACCAAATCGGAAAACTGTGAAATTCCTACCGATATCGCGAAAGGAAAAGTTCTCCCTTTTGGAAGGAAATGCTTTTAGAAGGACTTTTTTCCTATGCCATTTCCGTTATGCACTGTGTTTTATTGAATTGTAAATTTTAATAGGTGGTTAGTTTGGAGCAGCATCCGACCAAGTGTCATCATGAGAATTAAATGGGAAGTACATTTTTTATTTTATTTTTTGTTAAAAAAAATTAAAATGTAAAATTGACAGATATACAATTTGTGAAAAAACCAATTGTAATAGTAATACCATGTACTACTGAGTGCAAATAATAGTTCCGCCGCTCGAAAACAACCATTCAAATTCAATAGTGTATAGACTTACAGGAATCGGGACACAAAATGTTCCCCCTATTTTATAAATCACACGTACTTATTTCGATTTACGCATACGTAGGACGAACTTAATTTTTTTACTTTGTAAGTAGATAGTAATTTGAAGAACGTAATAAATTATATTCGCGAATTTGTCACTTACGACGTTCTAATTTCGTGCAGTTGACTAGTGCGGTGCATCTGTGGGTTTTATTAAATGGGGTGGGGATTCGATAGGGGAATTAGTGGGGGACTTACATTGTACTAACATCAGCGTTTTCATTATTAACGTCGGCTGATGTAATCTCGGCATCGGAAGGAATTCTTTTATTAGTCGTTACAGTATTTGTACCGAATCATAATTAATATGTTTGGATTAAGATGGGGTAAAATAAGACTTTAGAGGGAAGAAAAGATAACAATCTTAAGGAGAGCGTCTTTCTATTTTTGGACTTATTAAAATATTTTTTTTTTTATTTATGGCATCAATTTTAAAGTGCTTATAGACTACAGAGTACGGTCTATAATTCTGTTGCTTTGGTGAAGTAAAATCGTTTATCTTGTTCTATCGATGTCTTTAGGTAAAATAACTTATAATATCTTCATAAATATATACGTAATACATTATCTTTTATTTATTTTTTCTCTCTCGTCTGGCTTTACACTGATTAGCCAATGTCAAGTTTGTAGTTATTCACAAGTTATGGAAACTATATGTATAAGTATGGACTCCGTCTGTGCCGGCGCCCGCCGACATACAACGCGGCGCCATTTAGAGCGCTTCCCAGCCAGTTCCATCACCAATAAACACCAGCAGAACACAAAAACCGGCCACTTCTCACAAAAAAACACTCCAAAAAAGCACCGCACGCGCGCCAGCAAACGCCACCACAGACGAAGTCCCTCCTACTTACATACTTTATGAAATATAATCGTCACTATAGAATCAAATAATACCAATAAGTTATTATCAATATCCTAAATCGAAATATTATATGTATATTGTATATCCTAATACATATGACAAGAATCAATCTTTAGAGAGATAACAAGGCTCCAAATTACACTTGATTCTTCTCGAGTTATGAGAAATATCTTCAATTTTTCGGTTCTCAAACTTGACAAACGAACCGTAAAAATTTTTTTGCGGAACCCTTTCAAAGACATATCTTTGGGGCACAACTACAAATATTCGATAAAAAATTTATATGGTCACTAATATGACGCTTTCTATTAGTCAGAAGTGACGACTTTATGTTTAAAGTGATTAATCAGCTAGATAGCTAATCAACAATACAACACAAAAAACGATATTTATAAACAAGATAAAGTTTAAAACTAAAACTCGACCACTCTCTTAAAACATCGTCACATAATATGGCTGGTCAATATTTTCAATACATACAAACAATATATTTTCTGAGTCTTATCAATGATCACCTCTCATTACTAAATCTGAATTTTATTTTTATCTTGACATATTTTTGTTTGTCATGTCCGCCATATTGTATTTGTCATAACGTCTTACAAACTATGACATTGGGGCCGCTAAGACGCATCCAACCACAACTCATTTAAAGAAATCTTCTTTTTCGTACTTTTTTTCTTTCTTTCTTTTCAAATATAATTAGTAATAAGATGATCCAAGACTGCTGTAGCTGTTGAATTCTTTACCAGTAAGTGGTTGGATATAAATCCGGACGATAACGAACAAGTGTGGCAGCACCCAGATTACGGCAACTAGATAGCAGTGTAGTCACGTTTCACGCACTTTGGCGAAGTTTTATTTGAATAATGATGTGTCTTTGAAACTTGATAACTTATTCGGGCGGGATTTTTACAACCTTTGGAAAAGGAGAACTTGTGTGGATAGAATATACTTAATTAGCATTTAGGTATTTTAATATAAGTATATTTAATACTAGCTGATACCCGCGACTTCGTTCGCGTGGATGTAGGTTTTTAAAATTCCCGTGGGAACTTTTTGATTTTCCGGGATAAAAAGTAGCCTATGTGCTAATCCAGGGTATAATTTATCTCCATTCTAAATTTCAGCCCAATCCGTCCAGTAGTTTTTGCGTGAAGGAGTAACAAACATACACACACACACACATACAAACTTTCTCCTTTATAATATTAGTGTGATGTAGGCACTTTAAGCTGGCTTAGGGCAAATGATTATTGCCACGTACCGACACTCTACGCGCATTGAATTTCTCTACAAATATAGGCGATATCCATCCACTACTGTTCTACGAAATGGACGCGATATGGCAAGTGACGTGCATAGCATGTGCACCAGTGGAACGGTGCCTTAATAAATTTGAGATTTTGCTTGAATAGGAAAACTGTATAAGAAAGAAAACAATAAAACCATTCAAAAAGTGGGTAGTGTCACAAATTAACTATTATAATACAACTAGATGATGCCCGCGACTTCATCCGTGTATGGATTTAGGTTTTCAAACGTCCCGTGGGCAATCTCCAATTTCCGAAATGATTTGCGGGGTAAAAAGTACTAGTCCATATTCATTCCAGGATACATCCTCGCTCTGTACCAAAGTAGATGATTTCCGCGACTTAGTCCATGTGTATTCAAGTTGGGCCTTTAAGAATCCCGTGGAAACTCTTTGATTTTCCGGGATAAAAAGTAGCTTATGTTCTTGCCTGGGATGTAAGCTAACTCTGTGCCAAATTTCATCAAAATCGGTTAAACTGTTGGGCCGTGAAAAGCTAGCAGACAGACCGACCGACACACTTTCGCATTTATATTAGTATGGAAGTGTGGATATAGTATGGATGACGTTGGTATTGGGTAAAGTACATTCAATAAGCCAGAATACATTCACAATACACGAGTACGCGTCGTCATTCACCGGGACGGGGTTCATTCGATTACTACTTCAGTCGATATCGAATGTCCGCATTAACTCATCTCGTACACAACAAGTTCCTATACGGAGCCACGATTGGTTGGAGCTGGTACTTTATAAACTTGACTTTTAGGTATATTGGTGTACTTTTAATCCGACTTTTAAAATTAGTCAGTAGCAACAATTTCTATTTATTACTACGAATTAGATTTGTCATTTCGAATAAAGTTTTTTTCAGGCTGCAACTTATTTTTGCTTAGGTACAAGACGTGTCCAGTCCACAGTACCATTGTCATACTAATAAATTTTGACAATGTTAAAGAACACGGGTTTTGTTTGGAAGAGCCACTCTATATATCTAATACAGTGTTTAGGCTTAGCACGACTTGCGCATTTTTCCAAAATTGATAGCACAGTTAACATCGAATCAGTTCGAGTAAAATGGATTCAAATAAGTATACCGAAAAATGCAAAAGTTGAGGCAGTTGAGGAAAGGTCAGCATGTTTAACACTTTTACTACTTTGCTTTTTGTCGGTCTGTTAGTTAGTTTATTTGTCTATTTGACACAAATGCAATCAATTAAAACTAACTTCCCTAAGGCTTTAAATTTTAAACATAGATCTAGGTTGGAACTAGAAGACAATACAATTTTGCTTTCTTGTTTGTATCGGAAAACGCTCTTGCGCCTTTTGCTTAGACATTTGGGTTTTTTGTATCCCCAAAATTACAGTGTTTCAATGCGGATAGAAAATTGACTAGCTTAAAAAGAAATTAAAATGCCTTCTCCACAGGTTGCATAGTCTTCACACATCTCCGCAACAGTTCGCCACTGAGCCAATGTGACACCGATACGTCAGGTGCGGGCTGTCCGAAGCTGCCGAGCGTGTGATTCAATGTGACGGAATATCGTCGGACTATTCTCTAAGCGGGCAAGCTTTCGACGCTGACGCGGCGATGAAGAATTATACTGTAATACATTGTAGTATAAAAAGAATAAAGATCATATTATGTAAATGCTTTATGATGTGATTATTGTATTACTAAAAAAGATTATTTATTTCTCTTTGGTTATTGGTGATGCCTATACTGTACTTTTACGCATCAGGTTAATATCGAACAATTAATTTGACATCGACGCTGATGGTGCGTCCATCTTCTGACCGAAGTCGCCAAGCGTGTTATTCAATGTAACTTATTACGTAACCTGATTGGACTAATGGTCCAAAAGCACTTACAACGCGACGTGACGCAGTAGCACTTTACTCCATACAAACTCATATAAACTATATTTTGACGTGCCGTATCGCACCACGTCGCGTGGCGCAACGCAGCGTAAGTGCGTTTGGACCTTAAGTGTTCTTCAAAAAGGTCGATGCTTTAAATACTGATGGTGACAAAATTAAACACACTCATTCAAAATTATCATTAAAAAAATACATTGTTTCCATTTTCTTCTAGAAGCTTGTATTGCCAAAATAAGTAAAACATAACATAAGTAAAATTTTATGTTAAATTTGGTCATGTTTAAATAACCACCGTCTAACAAATTATGGATCACTTGACTTATGACACTTTTGCGGCACTTTGCTATATTGAAAATACGTTTCCAGAGCGAAAGCGATGAACAAGGCAACGCTGTCACAGCAGCTTAGAAAATAGTAGTAGTAGAGAACTTTGGTATTCATAGATGTTTTGAAGTGAGAGTTATGTATAGATTTGAATAAAATAGGTTTGAATAACTATAAAAGCGTATACAAATATCTAATATATGACAACTTCCAGTGGGATTCAAGGGGTTATATTTTATCAAATTATATCTTATCTATACTAATATTATAAAGATGTAAAATTTGTGTTCGCGCCGCTAGGATGTGTGCGTACCTATATATATGTGTCGAGTGACGTGCCGCGTATAAAGTGCTCAAATGAGAACCCCGACATTCGAAATGCGGCCAGATAGACAGCTACGCGCGGCCTGTGCGTCCACCATGTTACTTATTCTCAATTCTGTACAGTAGTAATAAAATGCCTTTTAAACAACATTAGTTGTTATTCGAGCTTGTTCGACACCTATCCTGAACAAGAAATGGCGACCGTGACAGGACCTGCAATTTCGGACAACGAAGTTTGGGCGAAGAAATCCACTCGCATCTAAAGTGCCACGCCACGCCACGCCACAACGGGACTACGATCTTCGAGCCGACTTCGATCGAAGACTTGGATCTTGTGTTGTGTCTACCTATTCAGCCGACGAGGTCTACAGCAGTTTGGAAGATCGAGAACCGGCAAGGAGCATCAAGCAATGGACGTGGCCTGTTAAATCGAGTGAGCCAGTTCCTTTTCTTTGTCCCTAATTTGTCCCCTTCAGTCTGTGCAGATAATGAATTTAGACCCTAAAGGCATAAAATATTTTCTATTATATGCATAAATCAATGTAATAGTGAATATTAAGCCTACATCTAGTCTAATTGCATATAGAATCTTTAAATTCATTAAGATTACCCATCTATTTTATGGCTGTGCACAATCTATAGGTATTTAATTACCTACTTAGTGCTTTTCGTAAGTGCCTTTACCTAAATAAACATTTATTTTAGGACTTCTTTGCTTACGAAGCTAATAAGCACTGTCTTTCAAGCTTAATTGCCTTAAAATAACAATTAAGTTAATCCAAACTGTGGGTAATCTATACTTACCTACCTAGTGCTTTTCGTAAGTGCCTATACCTAAACAAATATTTATTTTAGGACTTCTTTGCTTACGAAGCTAATAAGCACTGTCTTTAAAACTTATTTGCCTTAAAATAACAATTAAGTTAATCCAAACTGTGGGTGATCTATACTTACCAACCTAGTGCTTTCGTAAGTGCCTTTACCTAAATAAACATTTATTTTAGGACTTCTTTGCTTACGAAGCTAATAAGCACTGTCTTTAAAACTTATTTACCTAATGTAAATAATCTATAGGTACCTAATTACCTACTTAGTGCTTTTCGTAAGTGCCTACACCTAAATAAATATTTATTTTAGGACTTCTTTGCTTACGAAGCTAATAAGCACTGCCTTTGAAATTTATTTGCCTAATAATAACAATTAAGTTCCAACTGTGAACATCTATACCTACCTACCTAGTGCCTTTCGTAAGCGCCTTCATACCTAAATAATAATTTATTTATGGTCTTCTTTGCTTACGAACCTAATAAGCACCTATCTTTAAATTTTATTTGGTTTAAAACAACAGTTAAATGCCAAACTTGTTAAAATATACCTAAGTAACTACTTACTTATTTTGTTTTACGCCTCATTTGCAAGGCTTAGATCCATTTTACTCATTCTTTATTTAAATTGCTATTTACATGCAAACATTAACGCAATTATAAGTAAATTAAACCTAAAACTCAATTCTATCTACCTACTTATTTTTATTGTTTACGAGTTACGACTACAGTGTTGCGTAATATCAATTTCAGCGATTCAGCGCTTCCTTTCGAACAACGTCTACGCGTACGGTGCATCTGCAAGCGCGCTTGCAGCGGCTGAATTTGCATCGTGCGACCTTGATCGTAGCCGCGAGCCTGCCTCTCACCGGCCGGCTCGAGTCAACGCATCGAAGTATAGGAGCGTATCGTACCTACCATTTTTATATTTTATTAATAACACAGTAACACTACTTAATTAAAATGTCGCTAAGCGAACAGAGTCTTGATACTAACCTAAGAGAATTAACAGCGAAACGTAGCTCATTTAAAGGCCGACTCACTAAGTTTAAAAATAACTTAGACGTTTTGTCTAGTTGCAAGTCAATTTCGCCAGTCGAAGTCAGCAAATTATCAATTAAATTAAGTCGATTTGAAACATTGTTTACGGATTTCGATGAGCTACAAACGCAAATAGAGGTTCTTAATGTAGAAAACCTAGACGCGGAATTAAATATTCGCGAAACTATTGAGCAAGACTTTTGCTATTGCATCGCGACTGCCCAGCAATTAATTGATACGAATTCTACTCCAAAGAAACAAAATAATTCTTCGCATTCTTGTCATGATCACGACGAATGCGACGGGTTGTTGGGTTTTAAGTTACCAACTATTAAAATTTCAAACTTTGATGGTTCTTATTACAAATGGCTGGAATTTAAGGACACCTTTGTGTCTCTAGTCCATGATAATACTAGAATAAAAGATATACACAAGTTTTATTATTTGAATTCATACCTAGAAGGAGAGGCCGCCCGCGTGATAAGTAATTTGGAAGTAAGTGATAAAAATTATAGTAAGGCATGGCAGCTTCTCTGCGAGCGTTATGATAACAAGCGCCAATTGATAAATAATCACTTAAAGGCTTTGCTCAGTGTAGATACGGTTCGCGAAACCGAGAAATCTTTTCGTTTTATTATAGACCATGTCACTAAAAACTTGCGTGCCCTTCACACATTAGGGTTGCCTACTGAAAGTTGGGACATGCTTATAATTTTTCTTATTTCCCAAAAGCTAGACCCCACCACAAGTTTGAAGTGGGAAGAAAGCAGAAGTTCATTGAAGGACATCCCTACACTAGATGATTTCTTCCAATTTCTAAAAAATAGGGCAGATGTATTTGAGACAATTAAAAGTAAACATCGCAGTTCCCTTGAACCCTCACCAAAGGGTAAAAGGGAGTTTACTAAATCATTCTCAGCGACAAGTTCACCTTCTAAATCTAAAGTTAATTTTGTCTGTCCAGTTTGTAAAGGTAAACATCGTATTTACGAGTGCTTGACCTTCAAGAATAAATCTCCAGAAGATAGATCTGCACTCGTATCTTCTCTAAATCTTTGCCGGAATTGCCTCCGCAAGGATCACACCGTGGACCAGTGCCGCCTGCCTGGTGGTGGCTGTAAGACCTGTAACCAACGGCACAATTCACTGATCCACGTCAACGTCTCCGAAAGTGAAGAAGAACCAGCACTAGAGACTGTTACCATGTCATCCACATCGGTGACTGAAGTTCTACTATGCACCGCACTAGTTGATTTGTTTAATCCGACCACTAATGAAAAGGTCACAGTGCGTGCTCTTCTTGACAGCGGAAGTCAGTCCTCATTCTTGACCACAGCTGTCAAACAAAGTCTTGGCTTACCTTCTCAAAAAATCGATACCAAGATCATTGGTATCGGTGACACCAAACTAAATGTTTTATCAGAACGATGTTTAGTCCACATTAAATCAAAACATTCCTCTTTCAATACGACTATATCTTCTTTAGTTTTGCCTAAGCTCACCGGTCAGCTGCCTAAGATTTCCTTTGATATTACAAGATTGAACATTTCAAATTTTCAGCTGGCGGATCCAACATTTAACATTCCCTCTGATATTGATGTTATTCTGGGCGCAGAGCTGTTCTGGTGTATCATTGGCACTGAACAGCATTCTCTTGGTGAGCATTACCCTATTTTGCGTAGCTCCAAGTTAGGATGGCTAATAGCTGGTCCTATATGCCCTAGTAAAAAGGCACATAAATATAAGCCTACTCAAGAAACTTCTTGCAACTTAGTTAGTTGCGACTCAGATTTATCTAACGAAATTACAAAATTTTTGGAACTTGAAAAAGTGCCTACTAAGACCATATATAAAGAAGAGGAGCATCTTTGCGAACAGCATTTTCTCCAAAACACTTACCGCTGTGATGATGGCCATTTTTGCGTAAAAATCCCGCTTCGTTGTGACAAGGATTGCTTAGGGAGTTCTTATGCATTGGCAGGAAGAAGTATTTTTAACCTTGAAGGGCGCTTCAATAAACAGCCTTTACTCAAGCAATCATATGTAGAATTCATGAGGGAGTATGCAGACCTTAAGCATTTATCTGTGTACGACAAACCCCTATCAGAATCTTCATTTTATCTGCCTCATCATCCAGTTCTTCTGAAACTAACCAATAAATCGACTACAACTGAAATTTCTGAACTTAATTCCCATGCCCCTACATCACAGAATCCAGCTTATTTAGTTTCACGTGGTGTGCAGCCCTCTTGCGTGAATCAATGTGAGTTATGGTGGCATGGACCAACTTACCTTTTAGAACCAGAAGCGTCTTGGCCCGCACAAGAACATAGAATTAAAAACCTACCTGAAATCAAAGCACTCGCAGTGGAGGCCCAGGAACCTTTCTTTGATTTAACTAGAATTTCAAGATTTCCTATTTTACAACGCAGTTATGCCTGGGTGCTTCGATGTATCAATGACGTAAGAAAGTCCAAAAATAAGTTGACTGGTCCATTGCAAGCTTCTGAACTTGATAATTCCATGTGTGCTCCAGTGAAGATTTCACAAGGTCAGTCTTTTGCAAACGGATTGACACTTTTGTCTAACAATAAACAGTTTAAAGCAAGTTCACTTCTATCTTCATTGGACACCGTTATTGATGCAAAGAGTATACTCCGCGTAGGTGGCCATCTTTCTATGTCCGATTTTAATTACGACAAAAAATGTCCAATTTTATTATATGCTGACAGTCATCTAACTAAGATTTTATTTCATAACGAGCGTGATCGTCTAAAATCTGGGGAGTTTCAAGACTCTGTACAAGACTTTGTATCCAAACAGAATATTGAGTTTGAGTTCTCCCTCGTATACGCTCTTAACTTCAGTGGTTTGTGGGAGGCCGGCACAAAGGCAACCAAATTTCATCCAAAAAGAGTAATGTGCACATCCAACTTAACTTTCGAGGAATTATCTTCATTGTTTGCACAGGTTGAGTCAATCCTCAACAGCCGGCCCCTCTGTCCTCTCAGTCCTTCCCCCAATGATCTCCAGTGTCTCACACCCGGGCACTTTCTGATTGGCAGGCCACTCATGTCCTTGCCGAGTCCACCTCTACAAGAAATCAACACCAACCGACTCGACCGATTTCAACGGCTGGAGCAGGCGCACCAGCACTTTTGGAAACGATGGGCTAACGTTTATGTGGCCGAACTACAAAAGCGCACGAAGTGGCGCACAAGGTGTACAACATTGAAGGTACACGACCTAGTTTTGCTGAAGGAACCAAGCGCGCCACCACTCTGCTGGCGCCTTAGCAGAGTGACACAACTGCATCCCAGCGCTGATGACGTGCCCCGCGTTGCAGACATCTCCACCGCTCAGGGCATTGTGCGACGGGCCCTTAATCGGATCTGCCTGTTGCCAACTTCTTGCTCTTGAAAGAATCTTTCAAGGGCCGGGAGGATGTTCGCGCCGCTAGGATGTGTGCGTACCTATATATATGTGTCGAGTGACGTGCCGCGTATAAAGTGCTCAAATGAGAACCCCGACATTCGAAATGCGGCCAGATAGACAGCTACGCGCGGCCTGTGCGTCCACCATGTTACTTATTCTCAATTCTGTACAGTAGTAATAAAATGCCTTTTAAACAACATTAGTTGTTATTCGAGCTTGTTCGACACCTATCCTGAACAATTTGTTTTGTAGGAAGTAATCTCTTGCACTACTGAACCGATGGGAAGCTTATTTAAAAGGGAGTCTGACAAACTCTTAAAGTAAACACAGTATTATTTAATCTGCTTAAACATAAAACGCGTAATGAGGGCTGAATTTATGATATCGGGTCTTCCCCGGGGCCTCTTGGTTAAACATGTGCCAACCTTATTCAGCCTGGCAAATATGGCTGCCATTAAATGTGAAATTAGTTAATTAGAAACTTTACAGCGAGATGAGTACCTACACTGTCTCTTTAAACTTGAAAGAGCTTGCTGTGTAGAAACCAAAGGTGTATATAGGATTAATAAAAACTGCCATGCACCTTCCAGGTTAGCCCACTTCCATCTTAGACTGCATCATCACTTACCACCAGGCGAAATTGCAGTCAAAGCCTAACTTGTATCTTAACAAAAAATATGTATATTTAAATAACTTACACATAAATAATAAAATGAAAAGGTAATTGACTGACTGACAGACTAACTAACTGGTTTATCAATGCACGGCTCAAACTACTGGACGGATTAAGCTGTTGACAAGCACATAGCTATTATAACATAGACGTCTGCTAAGAAAGGATTTTTGAAAATCCACCCTTAGGGGGGTTAAACAGGAGTTCGTATCTCTATCAGGTAGCCCCCAACTAAGAAATGATTTTAAAAATTACGGGCACTAAGCTAGTATAAATTAAAATGATTAAAACTGGTGCGAGCTGGATTCCCACAAGAAGGGTTACGTACCTACCATATCGTACCAGATTATGTGCCTAATTTTTAGTTCATCATTTCGAATTTTTTATCACTTACTAGTTGTTATATCGGCTATACCATACGCCATAATGTTCTCAAAGGTGTGTAATGTCTGCCGATCCGCACTGGGCCAGCGTGGTAGACCATGGCCTTAACCCTTCTCAGTCTGAGAGGAGGCCCTTGCTCAATAGTGGGCCATGATGATGAATGATTGGGATGAACCACCTTGATCATTTCATCCAGCAGAATTGGCTATTGCAGGAAGACTGGTTAAGTTTTATTGAAAGAATCACGTCAATATACGGTCTATACAAACTGATACTATTACTAGACTATACTATAATTGTATTATTCTGTATCACGGCTCCCATTGTCTGCCATGTCGGCAGCACTAAAGGAATTAACATTGTTACAAAGTTTGTTCAGTTAAAAGCCAAAGTCAACGAGCAAAGTAATCAATTAGAAATTCCCGCGAATGACTTGCGAACTAACCGTTAACTCCGGAACAGAGTTTGTCGGTCGAGTAATGGAAGTATCGGCACTTCCTCATAATATTGATGAGAACTGCCTCTTTGTGTGTCTTCGATTTTATATGCCAAGAAGATTATCCTACTTACTTATAATAAATCATTACCCATGTAATAATTATGCGAAAGTGTATTTTTTGGTTTGTTGGTTTGTCCTTCAATCACGCCGCAACGGAGCAACGGATCGATGTGTTTTTTTGAATGGATATTAGTTGAAGGAGTGAGATCGGCTACAATTTATTCCGGAAAATCACCCTATGTCAATGGGAAAATCAAAGAGTTCCTACGGGATTTTCAAAAACCTAAATCCACACCGACGAAGTTGCCGGGATAAGCTAGTAAAGAATACAACTACTGTGTGTGTGTATGAAATTAGTCGGTTCTTATGGTTTAGCAGCGTAGAAGTGGCGTACAGGCAGTTTCCTGTCGGAAATGAACAGCGCTTAGGCGGGTGTGTGTCGGTGACGTAGGACATCCTCGGAAATTCACTACATTTGTGACAGTTAACTAGATCGTTTGGCGAAATGAAGGGTTGAATAATATCAGTCTAAAGGTCACTGCACACATATCAACTCGGAAAGGGAACGTCACCGTATCGCCTTTTGCTCAGAAGCCCTGGTACGTGGACTCTGCTACAGCTAGGTGACGCTTACAGCTCGCCGACCACATACAGGCAAGCGTGGACGAAGTGTGCGGAGAGGTCCAGCCGTAGGCACGGCAATTGCAAGTAGACCACGCACCGCACTGCGGTTCGTGAGCTTGTCCCGATGCGAAGCTACGCTACGATTCCGATTAGTTTGCGTTGCAGTAAAGAGTTTCATACAAAGAATACTGGACGGCTCGAGTTGATGCTGTGACGATCCCTTTCCAAGTTGATATGTGTGCTATGACCTTCAACACGCAACGTCCATAGACGGATTGGCACCTAGGCGTGGTCTCTTTACTAACTTTCTTACTTATTTAATTTAATCTCAGCTTTTAATTTTTATATACGATTGAAACTATTGAACAAACTATCAAATTGGTGCACCATCCCGCGCTCTGGTAAACTAAATCCTTTCAACAAAGGCTATCTGTAAGAGTAGTGTGGGACGCCCTCCAGCACGATGGACCGACGATATAAAGCGGCTGGCGGGAAGTGGCTGGATAAGGAAGGCTGAGGCCCGGGTGTGGTGGCGCTCTATGGGGAAGGCCTATGTCCAACAGTGGACGTCCACAGGCTGATCATGATGATATCTGTAAGAGATTGCTTTGGCAGTAAAACCGCCTTTGCACCCTTCTGTACACACAGTTACTTACTTCTGTATCTTGTTGATGCTTTTGACGATTCAAAAATACTTGCAAAAGGTTGTTTGAATAAAAAATCTTTTTAATTACATATGTTTAAGTTCTTAATTAAGTATGGGTTGCCTGGAAGAGATCACTGTAGTGGTCGCCCTTTTTTTTTAAGTGCTTCCTTTATTCTTACTCTTTGTACTATTACTTTAACAATAAATAAATAAGACCGGTACATTAGACCAAAGCACTTTGCAATACGCCAGAGTCGAATCTTTTGACTACACCAAAATTCTAATCGAGTTTACAGAATCATCACTAACAATCTCGCAACTTTGAAAGTGGAGTCCACAAGCTTTTCCTGGAGGAAATGAGGAGCGCTGTAGAGGCCATCTGCCGGTGACGTACAACATCCACTGGAAATTGGTACATTTGCGAGAGTTAACTGCATCGTTGAATAAGGGTTTGGGCGCAAACAACAAACAGTAAAGTTTGGGGATATTGTGTGTGCATCTATACCTACAGAATAGATTGGCGTTAAGTCTCTCTCGGTGAAAAGTGATCATAGCCTAGCGGATCAATAGAAGGCGGAAGTCTCAATGACTTCGGCGTCATAATTTGAAGGGTCCGAGGTTCGATCCCGAGCACGTACTTCTTACTTTTCGGGGTTATATGCGCGTTAACAGTAAAGGAAAATATTTTTGTAATTCACATTTCTCTCTATGTCATAGATTTCAAATTATGGAACTGAAGATGAAGATATTAGTTTCACGATAAACAAGTTGGAAGTAGGTACATAACTATTAAATTAAGGTTGCGTATGTGCCAATCCATCGACCTCAGAACGTTGAAAGCACTATATTGGAAAGCATTCTCTAGTTCTAACACAGTTCTAGTCTCTAGAATATAATTGAGCCTCCCACACGCAACCGTATGTTACCTACTTACTTAAGTACCTACTTTCAATGATTTTGGTAATGTTATGACCATGTTTTAAGTTTTCATACTTAAATAATATTTTTCAAATCTACGTATAATGTTTTTCAAGATGCTCATTCTTAATTTTCAAATTAAAATTTTAATAACTCAAAATTTAAAAAACCCCCGACACAGAAACCTCTATAAGAAAACTAGATAAGAACTGATAACTTTCAAACGGCTGAACCGATTTTCTTCGATTATGGCTAAGAACACTCTCGATCAAGCCACCTTTCAAACAAAAAAAAACTAAATTAAAATCGGTTCATTCGTTTACGCTACGATGCCACAGCAGATACACAGTCAAACTTATAGCACTCCTCTTTTTGGATCGGGGGTTAAAAAGACTTAAATTTTCTTCACCAGTGCAATAGCATAGTTTATACAAAACTATCAAGATTAAACACGACTATCAAATTAACGTTACAATGTTCAATATTAAATCGATCGAAGTTTGTGTTCACACCACTATCGGAAAAGCATTCCGTAGTTTGTACATCGTTTCGCATCCCGCCCGCAGCCGCATGCTTTGTGACATGAGCACGTTTCAGATATTAATATAGTTTCACTGCAACTGTTCCGGTTTCCCAACAGTCGCATACTAGATTAGAAACTGTTATGCCAATACTCAACAGCGCATGTAAAAGTAAATTGGTTTATATATATACTTACCCAATACAGTTCGAAGTGTAAAATGAATAGAACTCGCATAAGAAACTGTTAAGAAATAGATACCTACCTACCTACACACCGATGGTAACTTTGTGGCTATCTAAAACTGACCTCTACTAACAGGAGCACCGACCAAATTAAATCTGCTGTGGGCGGTCCCTTGCACGAGTGTACCAGGCTGTCAACCAGCAGGGAGAAGTGGCGAATGCTCGTGAGGCGTATAACATCTGCCCTCAAAGACGTTGCTTCGTGATGACCACGACCGCTCTGCCAAGAGTGATACGACGAAGAAGAAGAAGAACACAAGTACGCTGGAGTTGCGATTGCAGACCACTTGTATATCGTAGACCCCACTAAGAAAGGATTTTCAGAAATTCTACCTGACGCGAATACGGGCAGTTCAGCTAGTATTAATATAATTATCGTGACCTCTTTACCAACAAAACCCATTCTCCATACAAGAATAAAACTTGAGTTTTTGTTCTCGTACATTCGTACTCGTAAAACCATAATATTCGCACTAACATAGAAACACTTGACAAATGCGCGTAGAGCCGTCTCGCCGCCATTTTTTCCATTGTCCCTCAGAAATATTAGGACAATAAGAGCAAAGCTGAGATTCTCTCTCGTACTTATTATTATTTATTACTGGGGAGGGTACGTGTCTGGCAACACAAAGGGGAAGTCTAAAGATACGTTGGAGAAAGAGTAGTAACATTAATGTTTCAACGTAAAATGATAAGATAAATACCTACCTAGCATGTGAAAAATCATATGAAAAGCCGTTTTATATTGTAACACTATTACACTAGCTACTCGTACCTTAAATAAAGTAGCCTGTCAAAATTCTCGAAGTAAGGTCTCACAGAGATTGGAAATACTTAATAACATAGTATAACATAGTGATTATATTCAATGTAATTAATTGACATCCATGTAATTAATATAATTGTAATAAATACTACCTATTGCACACCATTATAAAATACACTAGCACCTAAAAACTTTTGTACCAACTTTTGTTTTTATTTTTAATTTTAGCGCTCGCCTGGTCTTCCACCTGAGTTATGGTGCCAATGGTGCCAAAGAGTGTGCGAGAGAGAATACTAAACTACTAGCTAAACTAATTTTGTTTCGTTGATACGAAATTCACCAGTGAAAATATATCAGTGCTCTTGATATTAATCATAATTCGTAGTTAAAATAATGTAGCAAACGAATGTGAGTGTGAACAGTGAAAAATCACTTTCCATGAAAAATTACTAGCGAAATCACTATGAAAAAAGCCATATGAAAATGATTTAAAAGTAACAATAATGCTCATCTCTAGCCACAACTCTACAAAAAGTAATGTCCTCCGGCCGAATTTTAGCGCGACGGTCAATCTCCACGGATATTAGCAATCTGTGTGGAAGATACTAGATATAGAGATTATTATAATGTATATATATTATTATATATACAATATACATTGCATATATTGTAATATACTCGTCATAATGCAACATGAACGCAGACTGACTAGCTACAGCGAATTATCAGCATAGGTCGAATGAAAAATGCAGTCTGTCTTCACTGGGGTTCACTGTTAGCCACTTTCATAGTCCGAAGGGACTGCAATTTGACACGACCGGAGAGAGATTAGACGCAGGAACGATAACTTTACGTGCTCTCAAAGCAAAGACATTGACGTCCGAGGCAATGAGATGGAATACCTCCAATTTTATGTACATTATGGTGCAACGTGAAACAACTGATATCTGAAATTTCGTCGGCAGTGTATCATTGAATGTTAGTTCCTATAGTATGTAGTGTAACTTCATCAGTATATTTATTTTGTAAACAAAGCTTATCAAGTTTTATACCTTGTTTAGTGAGCCACGAAGTTACGAGGTCCCGGTTTATGGGCAACAAACACTATCCGATACGGATTTATGATCCCATGTTACGTACCCACGGACATTACCAATAATATTGTGTATCAAATTTTAAAGCTAGTGGTAAAAATGCGACCTACGGATTGAAGTTTAGAAAAAATTAAAAATTATTGCTTTTTTAGGATTTGGTACCTGAAGGGTGCGAGCGGGACCCTATTAGCCTCCGCCGTCCGTCTATCTGTCTATCTATCTGTCTGTCAGTGGGCTGCATCTTATGAACAGTAACAGGTAGAGAATCTTCACAGACTGTGTATTACTATTGCAGCTATAACAAAAAAAATCGGCTTTACCGTAGTCGGATAAAAAAGGTTTTCACAAATTCCACCCTAGTTCTGAAGATAACTTGCTACTTACCTTGTTTTTCTTAAATTAATAAAAATAGCGAGCAAATTAGCAGGCGAGTCACTTGATGTTAAGTGATTTCCACCGCCCATGAACATTTGCAGTGCCAGATGAACCACCATTACGATGCCGGCCTTTAAGGAATTTTTTAGTACTTGAATAACCCTATGTTGTAATCTAATGGCAACACCGCAGAAGAATTAATTCCACAGATTGGATGTGCATGAAAAAAAGGATCTGGCATAACGGGTGGTCGAAGTGCACCAGGCACTCAGGTGGTGAGAATGAAATAGCTTGCGGTGGCGTGCGGTGCGGTTGTAGAAAAAGAAGGGTGGAATGAAGTCAAACACTCCCTGTTATAAAGGCGATAAAACACGCAAAGAGAGATTACGTCCCTGCGGTGCTCCAGACTTTCCAACGAGCTGGTAAGTTGAGGATCGTTCACAAGTCGAACAGCCCGCCTTTGGATCCGATCAAATGGAAGGAGTTGGTACTGAGGTGCTCCGGCCCTAAGATGAGATTGTTTGAACTAATCCATGTAAGCAAACTCGTTCAGTTATTCAATGACTACATAAATGAAGCATAAAATCACAGGAATTGCTTCCGCACTATTAGAGAGCATCTAAGACGCGAGATGAATTAGCGGGGACTGTTGAATTAATAGAGTTTACACGGCTGGGTGAAACGTGAGTCTTTGAAAACCTTTTATAGGATTACCATGGGGTTAGTTTGTTTAGGACAATCTCTTATATGACGATCTCAGATGTATTTACACATCCGCAAAAGATGGAGTGCCAAGTGGCGCCCTGGGACGCGAGTCGTCTTCAGTTTCGTCTTGCAACCACATCGTAGCAAGATTATACGTGACAATTGACATGTCGATGAAATTGTAGAGGCACAGTTCACGACAGTTATGGAATTACTGACAAAACATCGGTAATAGGTCCATGACGTCGAGGCTTCAACGTCACTGGCAGGCGTCAAATGTTAGTACATTAGACGCAGGTAACCCTAAAGAAGTCCTGTTTTTCTTTGATTTTACGTTTGAATGAATTCAACACGGGATAGGAAACCTGGTCAACGTCGCCTTTACTCCTCTTGACACGAACTATGCCATTTAGCCAGAGTCAAAAATATCGCATTGTCAGTGTGACCCGAGTGCTCGAAGAGAAACTTAACGCGATCTTCCTTCCATACTGATTGATTTGGAACTGTTTGATTTTCCTGGATAAATTGTTGTCCATGTCAATTACAGGGGCAAGCTATTTCGGTACCAAATTTCATACAAATCGGTTAAGTGGATGGGTTATTGGGAATCCCGTGGGAACTCTTTAATTTTCCGGGATAAAAAATAGCCTATGTCCATCCCCGGGATTTCGGCCCTGGTTGAAACCAAAACCACACCAAATAGCTATTTATCAGTCCAGTATGCTGCATAGTGACTGAAAGTTATGGGTATCATCACAGAATTTCAATGAAGCCACTTACCCTTCCAGATTAACTCACTTCTGTCTAAGACTGCATCATCATATCGTCGTGAACAGATCCTCCAGATTCAAGGGCTACTTGTATCTGAATAAATTAAAAACGCCTTCGGTGTTTTATAACTAGCTATTAGCTTTTCTAATCAAACACGTCAAGCTACAATATTGACCCTTTGAGTAGGGACTTAGATAAAAAATTATCAATAACCACAAAACATACACACCTAATATTACTGCCTTTTGAGTTAGTGTAATCATAGTTAAAATATAGTAATTAAAGAACACAAGAACAAATTGTATTCCAATAGAAAATCTAAACTATAAACTAAGATATCACAATGGACCGATTTTGTACGTTTATAAATTAAGGTTATTATACGAGTATTATTATAATATTACTTATTAGCTTCATCATATGCTAGATTTTAATGTTAGGAAACCTTTACGATAAAAAAGGACCACAAAATATGGCTCTTTTATATTTTAAAGGCAACATTACAGCAAATTGGTTTGCCTTGAGCGCAGGGGTTGAGATAAATTGAAAATAAATATTATGAAATCGCTGGGAAATATTTAAATTTTCGTAGTCATTCTGAAATGCTTCAGCCGATGCTATAGCAAGGATTTATAAAACCATTTGAATTATGACGAAAAAAGAAAAACCGGACAAATGCAAGTTGCTGTTGCACAATCAGGTCTCCTTAGTGAAAATAAAACTCCTTAACGTAAGCTAATATTAAAAAAAAAACAAAGTTATATTTTCCGGTGACTTGTTTTTCTATTTTAAAAAGGTTACATAGCTTTGGCACAGTCATGCTCGTGAGCAACTATTAAGTATAATGTACCTATCGTGAGCTAGACCCTCGCAAAGCCAACGGTTTTCGTTCTCTTTCATTTTTCAAGGGTGATTGAAAAGGGAGGGAAGATCCGCAGTGAGTAATCCTTAAGCACGACTACTCTTTAAGAGTGCACAAATGAGAAGATAGAAGAAGAGAAAGTTTAGTTAAATGGGAGTTACGTAAAACTGCGGTTAAAAGTATGTATTACCACGAATCCTGGACCGCAAATGCGGCCTTGAGCCACCCCTGGACCTCCTGACCAGCTTTTGTGTCTTTCATGCTTTAAATGATCGTTTTATTATAGGATCTTTTTTTTGCATTTGAAGTATGGTCACACTAGTTTTAGTTGTGGTTTAAATCCCGATAGATATTATCACCTTTGCCAGGTTATTACGCTTTGATCAAAGTGTTCCTGAAATGAAGTGTAGTGTGAAGATTCTAACATTCAATGGTTTGTATTAGTAAGAATGTAACTAATATACTTGTCATATTATATATTATACTAGCTGTACCCGGCATGCGTTGCAATGCCGTAAACAAACATGATTTTTTTTATTCATATATACAGGGTGGTCAAAAAGTCAAAGGTGGTCATTTCTAGCAAAAAAAATTCTACAGCATGGCCGTATTTAAATTGCCCTAAGAGTTATGAATATTTTTGGGTTTTTTAACAAAATACCAGATTCTCTTACAATTTGACTAATTAAAAAAAAATTAGATAAAAAACAATAAAACAAACGATGCTGTGTCATTACTAGATAATGTATCAGCACTACAAACCTTCTATTGAGGCTCTGGCTACCAAATTACAAAAGCAATTTTTTTTCCCAAAACTTTTAAAGCGTTACCAAAAATTAAATGTCACTTTAAAAGCGCACTGTGAAAAAAAAATGTACTACGGAAAAGTGACCCTGTATCAGAAAAACTTGCTGATTTAATGCCAATTTAAATGTGGTATAACACATTACTCTTTGTTTCGTAATTCTGGTATTATAATCGTTTTTTCATATCAAGGTGCAAATTTCAGTAGATTAGTTTAATTCAAAATAATTTTGAAGATTATCATGCTGCTAGTTAAACTGCTAGTTTTTTGTACGTTGGAATGCTTGAAACATCACTGTGCTTGTCACACTTAAAATTTGTGAAAAGAACAGAAACTCGTCACTACCACCACGTGCCAGAACTATACCGAAATGCTAAATCGCCTGGCGGCACGGCTTTGGTGGTAACGGTGGTAACTAGCCAAGGCCGAAGCCTCCCACTTGAACGACAAATCAACAATCAAACACAAGTTCGCATTCATAATATGGGATGTGATTATACACCTACCGATATTTTAAAAAAAAAGATAAAGATTATTTTCACGCTGACGTAGATGCCAGCAAGTTGTTAAAATTAAATGCCCAAAATATTGTTAAGCCAGATTAAATAACGAAAACATTAACCTACATAACAGTTTTTGCCTTTAATTTTAAAACCTGTTTAAATTTTGCTACATTAAACGACAGCTTATAACCATGTGATAACGTTGTTCAACTTCAAGTTCCTACAGATTGGTACAAAATCATAAAGAAAATTTAATTATTAACGCTTAACGGCACTTTCTTCGTAATACCTCCTTCGTATTAACTATCCAGAGAGAATAATTAGCTAGTGTTTATACTTGAACAGGGACCGTAGCTAGATGTGGATTGTATAGAAATAAAATGACATGGTATTGTCGAAGCGGTAATAGCCTGGCTAAGACTTCCGAGTTTTCGGACTTTAGGTGAATACATATAGTGCCTTACGGGTTGAGATGGCAACCGGAATGGGAACGCCCCCCCCCCCCCCCCCCCAACCCCCCAACTGGGTGACTTGCGGGTGAGCGGGGCTTACCCCCCGCCTCATACCCTGATCGCCATCTCAACCTGTCGCGTACTATATATACGTGGGTATTTGTTCCTAAGGTACTCGGTACCTACTAACTATTTGGAGTAATGTGGTTTTTAAGCTATTTTAAATATGACTTGCTTTAACGAGTTCTATGGGTTGACGACAATAATGCAGTTAAGGCTAACAATTAATTAGAGATTAGTAGTAGTAGATTAGAGAAGAGTAATAATAACATGTTTTACTGTATTTAAAAAATATTTGACAAATTCAATGTAGAGATTACAAAAGAGGGGTTGAGACCCCTATATCTTTATCTAGCTACGCCCCCTCAGCAAGGTAGCTCAGGCCAATATAATTAACAGCGTCTTACCTTAGAGCGCCGACTGAGCATGTAGGTCAAATACTGTTCGTAATGTACTTAATATACTAGACGATATTAATTAAAACCTAAACGGGTCTATCGCGCATGACAGAGCAATTATTGAGGTAAATGTATGTGATAACTAATAAGGCTAGCAAAATTCTCGTAGCAATTAAAATAGGTATACTTAATTAAGTACATAATTTAACGATAAAGGAAACGTTGTGAGGAAATCTGCATGCCTGAGAGTTTTCCATATTGTTCCCAAAGGTGTGGAAGTCTGCCAATCTGCACTGGGCCATCGTGGTGACTCATGGCCTAAACTCTTCGCATTCTGAGGGAAGCCCGTGCTTAGTAGTTGGCCGGTGATGGGTTGAGATAATGGTGAAGATGATGGTCAAGTTTAAAAACATTGGTTAAAAAACCTTTTAAAATGATTCTCTATCATAGATTTAAAAAAATACATATTTTTCATTCATATTTGAATTCGAAACTATTGTGAAAGTGATTTTACGGACGAAATTAATAATTAATATTATTAATTTATAAATTATACATTATCTGTAATCTGTCGATAAGCTACTTACATGTGATTATGAAATACTATTACCTAGATTATTACTTACCTACTACTTCCATGGCTACTTTTTAACCCCCGACCCAAAAAGAGGGGTGTTATAAGTTTGACATGTGTATCTGTGTATCGGTGTATCTGTGTATCTGTCTGTGGCATCGTAGCTCCTAAACTAATGAACCGATTTTAATTTAGTTTTTTTTGTTTGAAAGGTGGCTTGATCGACAGTGTTCTTAGCTATAATCCATGAAAATCGGCTCAGCCGTTTGAAAGTTATGAGCTCTTTTCTAGTTACTGTAACCTTCACTTGTCGGGGCTGTTATAAATTTTTAATTTACACTTGTTCAATAAAGATCATGATATAACTTTTGACAAATAACAACGTGACCAAAGGCAGATTATAAATTGTAGATTAATAATTATTAATTTCGGCTAGTAAGATAGGAATTAAAATCATTATAGCATGCAATACCTCACTTGGTTATTACGAGCAGTTTTTTCGTCACTCTTACCAACTGTCAGGATGGCCGAGCGGTCTAAGGCGCCAGACTCAAGGTTTCCTTGCCTACCACAGTAGGTTGAGCTGTTCTGGTCCTCTCTGAGGGCGTGGGTTCGAATCCCACTTCTGACAAAAATATTTTTACTATGATTTTTTATTTAATTGAATTAAATATTATTATTAATTGATCTGAATGCCATGGCAAAAACAAAAGTCCGATTGTATTTTATAGAATATCAGCAAATATCTTGGCAAAAAAAAAACAGCATTAAAAAGTAAGTAATTCAATACAATTTTTTTTTTGCACAAAGGATATTTTAATCTAAGTATTTATTCAGTCGCCAAATAACAAGCAAAATAATTGTTTTTAATCAAACAAAATTTCTTTTAAAAACATTTTTTACAAAAAAAAGCACTAAACTTGTAGTTAAATGTTTTTTTTTATAAAGATAAAAACACTAGATTGGTATAGGCAATTATAAAAAAGTCTGTTAGTTAATGAAGTAAACGAAATTAAAATTACTAGTTAATTTGTTATTTGAGGCGAATTCAATTAAGATTTAATCGGCAGAAAACTCGCTTGATAAGGACAAAATTAGCGTTTGAAATGTTTACTTTAGGAAAGAATATCATTAAGAATTATTGTATAGTGAGATTCCTATTCTTGTACCTTTATTTTTTACATTTCTACTTACAATATATTGTACTAATACTACTAATACTTCAGTGCAACTAAAGTCAACCAATGCCCCACAAAAACGGCCCTACAAAAATTGCAGTAAAAAAGATCTAAATTCACCGACTCAATTTTATCATTTTCGTCTCCATCCCGTTGTCAGATAACGCGTTATATATACAGACTACAATCTACATAGCGCAACTATGTGTGTCTGTGCTTCTACGGCGGCAGCGGCAATGGAAATACATATTCTGTGACAACTCTACCTTAGTTCACGAGATGCCCGCTGCAGACAGATGGACGGATGGACGGACAGCGAAATCTTCGTGATAGGGCCCCGTTGGCACCCTTCGTCTAAGGAACCCTAAAAATTTCCAAAAGAAAGAATAAATAGCAGTATAATAGTGCGTGCTGTGCCGGCGTAAAATCAGACTCCGTAATTTGTCACCGCCTAACGGTTGTTAGATGGATGAAAATCGGTTATCATACGTGAGCTCTTATGTTTAAGGAAATTGCCATCACAATTTTATTATTCTTTTACAGCAAACTATTTCTTCTTTGCATCTCTTATCGAAGAGATTTTGCTGTTCGTAATAAAAGATGATTTTCCGTTGCCTCAGCTGTGGTCAATGCCCACGGGTATACACACCTGTATGCGGCACCGACCACAAGACCTACGTCAACGCTTGCAAGCTGAATTGTGTTAATTCCCAGAGGAGTAAACAAAATTGGGTTTACGTGCAAATGTAAGTGGGTTAAATGAGGAATAAGTACGTGCGTGCGTGCGTGAACGTGTGTGTGTGTTTGTCTGTGCGTGTGTTTGTGTATGTGTTTGTGTGTGTGGCATGTGCATAAGCATAGTGCACGCGTGCTTGGACTGTCTTCTTTCTTCAGTAAATTAAAAAATATTGTTAACTAATTTTTGCTTTGTCTTTGTTATTATAGTTTATTATGGCCTCTGTAATTGTTTTTTTCAGATATTGTCCTATACCTAGATACCGAACTATTTTTTTTCTAATAACTGCGTACTTAGTGAAATTATATGCAGTGTACGTAAATTGTTTTATGAGATAAATAAAATAATTTGTACTTATTTACTGGTACGCAGCGTAGCTACTTTCGGTTAAGTTCAAGATTAAGCAATCAGTAACCCCCCTGAAGCTATTAGAAAAGTCTGGCAGCTCTTGAGTTTGCGTGAAATTGCGCTCGGAGTCCAACTCCCCCGCGAGTGGCATACAAATGGGATGAAAATACCACTCGTTGGTGCAAAAGAGTTGGCGGTATTGGACCATTCTGACTCGAGTAGCAGTTAGATTCACACGCATTTGAGTATGTATAGAAGGAAAAATACTTGAGTACTAATATTTTGATATCCAATGTAAATAGCTAAAAGTGTAAATTAAAAATTTATAACACTCCCAATAAGTGAAGGTTACAGTAACTAGAAAAGAGCTGATAACTTTCCAACGGCTGAACCGATTTTCTTCGATTATAGCTCAGAACACTCTCGATCAAGCCACCTTTCAAACAAAAAAACTAAATTAAAATCAAACAGATACACAGATACACACGTCAAACTTATAACACCCCTCTTTTTGGGTCGAAGGTTAAAAAGAATATAGGCCTTTACCTTATTTTAATTTGAAAACAATACATTTACCGTACGGTACGGTACGGAACCCTTCGTGTGTGAGTTCGACTCACACTTAACCGGTTTTAGTCTAAGAAAACATGAAGCCATGAAGGTTCTATAAAGCCATGGGAAGTTGAGTTCGCCGTCCGGTTTATTTACAGAACAACTTAACATCGAATTAAGGTAAGTGGTTCTCGACCATTTCTGTCCATTTTCTTCCTACTTAATGTCTCAATGCTAAAATTATTTTTCTCTCTAGTGAAAGCGGCCTTTGTTTTTATTTTCTAAGGTTTGACTCAATACAAAATACAAACACTCTTGGTGTTTTTAGACCCTTTATTAATTTTTCAATATTTACTAACTGGACAAAAATAAAAGGAATTGTTTTTTGACACATTATTAATTATGGATGCAAATAACAAAAACCAAATTATTACTTCCTATATCCATGCAAAAACCAGAGGAGTGCACGAAGCGCTCTCTATACAAACAAACACAGGTTATTTTTAAATAAAAATAGCGAGCAAACGAGCAGGCGGGTCACTTGATGTTAAGTAATTGACGCTGATAGCGGCAGAGATAATACTTGGAATAAATTGTAACTATTTAGTTACAATTAAACTACCTACTACTACTACAATTAACTAAATTACTAGATCAGATATCATCAACATCATATCAATACGAAGACCATTTGACACAAAGTATCAATAATTTTAATAGTATAGTGTACTAATGAAAACATTCAAACTTCATGAAAAAAAACTCAAAGCGTGCCGGCCCCTATGATTGTTATCACATTTGATAATGTTGACCCTAGGTGAAATATGTTATCCTATATGTGCTAATAGTTGATGATTAACGGGTTACGGAGGCAAGATGCCTATCGCTCTGTGTAAACTGGTGAAATCAGATTAATATTAGGCAAGGGCTGCTTGCCTACTATTGAAAATGTTTAAAATATACCTAAATGTTATTGATTAACCTGCATTTAGAGCAAATAAACGATCGATTGATTGACAAAATTAGGTATATAGCTAGATACTTAAGTTAATTTCCATGACTAAGGACTTCCGACTTATTTGGTGGTTTAACGACATAATAACGTAGATATCATAAATAATGTGTAGGTGACAGGTTGAGATGGCAATCGGGACGGGGACACCCCGCACGTCCGCGCTAATCCGGTGCAGGATAGTGCGGGTGTGCTCCGCCTCATACCCCGATTGCCATCTCGGCCTGTCGCGTACTAAAATCTCCAAAGGTCGTCTGGGAGAGATCGCTATCAGAGATAAGACTGCCTTTGCATGCTATGAAGTTTTGTTACTAGTTTTTGATTCTTTTTTATCTGTATCCTAGCGTGCATTAAAAGTTTTAAAATAAATAATACTCTTGAAATAAACCACAATAATAGTAACAACTAAAAACATTATTTATTCATTTTAGTCATACCTATATTATAATGTGCTACGTACGTACATGTACAAGTAAAACTTCAGTGAAAATTTTAAAGAAACAGTGGTTGGTGAGAATTTTTCCATTCGCATTTGTATGCCAGTCCCGGCGAAACTCGAAGTTGTCGGCCAATTTTGTGCAAATTTGCGGACTTTTCCAGCACCGCCACTACCTCCAGGGCACTTGACTTGGGCTGTTCACAAAGGAATGATAAAAAGGAACTATAATATATCATTACTTACTACTATTCTACTACTATTCTATAAATGTACATATACAGTTTCTGTAAAAAATTGCCTGTGAAATCACTGTGA
Organism: Maniola jurtina; assembly: GCF_905333055.1. Classification (NCBI taxonomy): domain Eukaryota; kingdom Metazoa; phylum Arthropoda; class Insecta; order Lepidoptera; family Nymphalidae; genus Maniola; species Maniola jurtina. The sequence continues at coordinate 2,927,160 of NC_060033.1, forward strand.
TTGAGAAATGATTAATTATTTCACAAAACTAAAATGCTTTAAAATAGCAGTCATGCCTATAGCTAAGGAATACTGGTATCACTAAACCAAAGGAGTATGGGTTTAATGAAGAACTGCCATACCCAGTGACTTGATGCCCTAAGCAATCCATGCCTGTGGGCCCCCCTATCCATATGTCAACTAGAATCGCTCTTTACACCTTTACCGCCTAAAAACATCAGTTTTTTGTAAAATAAGATGATGAGATAAAACGTACTTTAGAAGTGGAGTAGGTGCGACAACAATATAACCAAAGCATAATTTATCTATTTGTTGAAATGGCTTTCGGGGGCATTCGAATTGTTGAATGCACAAGCAGACAGCGAGTGGGCAAGCGGGAAAGGGGTTATGGCTCTAGGTCGGCCTCTATATCAATTTTAAAACGCGCGAATTTTCAAATTAGTCCTAGAAACTTTTTTGGTGTGGTTTTTGGTGACGTGTAGTCCAGTAATTTGGTAATATGAGATGGAAAGTTTTCAGAAGGTTATGCAAATTGGTGGTTTTATAGATTTCGATGTGCTCTTACCGAATTTTTATTTTGCCACCTCGTACCTTTGCCGCTCGCGCCGCCATTCTGTGCAAATTTCAACTTTCTACCTATTACGGTTCATGAGATACAACGCGCTGACAGACAGACGGACGGACGGACAAGCAAACGGATGACAACGGAGACTTAGTAATAAGGTCCCGTTGGCATCCTTTGGGTTCGATGCAGTATATTTACTCTTATCTCGAGCAGAATTCTGAAGAGTGTTAGTATTCTCTGAACGAAGTGATAGCTTAAATTGAAGGTGACTACCGTCTCCTGGAGATACCATAAAAAAAATCACGCCACTCACTCTACCACATAGTGGTGTGGAAATGAGTTATTTAGCCAAAACGAGTGTTAGAGTGGGCTTTGTGGCGCTCGTACGCTGAAACTATTGAGTCTACAAAAAAAGGTGACTACACAAATTGTAGGAAATTGTCTCTAGTTTAATTGTTACATAGCCATTTTTATCGTAAAATGAGTGGGAAAGAAGTTATCGTGAAAAAACTGTTTTTGGGCGCCATTTTTCAAAGATGGTGGCGCGAGTGGCAAAGGTACGAGGTGGCAAAATAAAAATTCGGAAAGAGCACATCGAAATCTATAAAACCACCAATTTGCATAACCTTCTGAAAACTTTCCAGATAAGGCCCTTTTTGACGTCCAAATTACTGGGCTAGTGAGAGTGAGATGTGATGGCCTAAGGACGGATTTTTTTTGTGCTTCTTCTGGTGCCCCCTCAGACGTGATGCCCTAGGCAATTGCTTAATTTGATTAAGGGTTAATCCGTCACTGGCCATACCCCTTTCAGGTTAGCTCGCTTACATCTTAGACTGCATCATCACTTACCACCAGGTGAGACTGCAGTCAAGGGCTACCTTGTAGCTGAATTTTAAAAAAATCTACTCAACATTTCAATCTTCGAAAGAGTTTGCTCTTCCTAATGTGTCCTAAATTAATGGACTCTGCCAACTTTGACTCATACGTCGACAACAAAGCCAGCCGACCAATATTCAATCTTGGTATGTTGTCAGCTGTGATAGCCTAGTGTTTATATCATCTGCCTGCCTCCCAAGGCCAGGAGTTCAATCCCGGACACGCACCTCTAACTTTTCGAAGTTATCTGCGTTTTAAGCAATTATTAAATATCACTTGTTTTAGCGATGAAGGAAAACATCGTGAGGAAACCTACATGCCTGAGAGTTATATTTTTCTCCATAATGTTCTCAAAGGTGTGTGAATTTTGCCAATATGTAACTAGCCAGCGTGGCAGACTATGGCCTAAATTCTTCTCATTTTGAGAGCAGACCCATCCTCAGAAGTAGGTTGATCATGATGATGATAAGATACTGAAGAAGTAAATGAAAGATACATATCATTGGCTCTAACGATACGTATCTTTCTTTTACATTCAGTGAACGGCTTCGCAGACCTATAGAGCCCTAGAGCGCTTTGTATTGGAACGTAAGCACATGCTGCGAGCATCGTCTGTAAAAAGTTTGCTTCTAAATTGTGAAATGTTCAAAAACTTAGAAAAGAGTTTGAAAAGTTTCATCCTTTTGTTATTTTCTATTTGTTACGTTGCCCAAGGGTTAGAATAAAATCTACATATTTTAACTTATCTTTACAATTTATTTTACCTACGTATTCGTTTCGCTACGAAGGTTGCCGGCTCGCTTCGCTCGCAATCTGCCCCCTTCTCTTCACTCAGCCTCGTATGCTCGCTTTATTCAGGACCTCCTTTGCGAGCTTCTGGCTTCTAGGGGTAAGATAGACAAGTCTGCGTGGAGTCGGGGTGTTCAAATTCCGTCACATATTTTGACCCTTATGCATTACTAGACGATAGACAGACAAACATAATCGGACGTGTACATACGAATATTTACATATACCTGGAGACATTTTTCATCCCGAATATTTTTAATACTTTTCTATTGCTAAGGCAAAGTATGAAATAAAAGATATTTTATATTATATTCCCTGAATATTTTTGTTATTCTATAGAATGCCTAGGTGTTCAATACAATACCAGATTATACATAGCCAGTGATATTGTATAATAAATATATTATATTGGCGATTTGAAACTATTGCACCACTAACTTGTATTTTCGTCTATTTCACAATAATAAATAAATTCTAATTTAAAGAAAAAATATATTCAATACAGATATAAAATTAAGTTAATCCAGCTACGCGATCGTCTTACAATCAAGCAATTATTAGATTAAATTATTGTTTGAACAGCGACCCCATTAAGATGGCTAACGATGTTATTACGGCAATTTAGCTTTTGTTAACTTAACAGTTACAAGAAAAAGGGGATTCAAACTGGCTTATTCATTGTCGGATCTTTTAGATTGTGGTCATCATCATGATCAATCCATTGCCAGTGACTACTGAGAATAAGTCCCGTTTGAAAATGAGTAGGGTTTAAGCCATGGGCTACCACGCTGGCTAAGTAGCTTAATGGTTTTTCGCTGTATCAGAAGCAGACTTGCTATACATTCCCTATTTTAATAATTATAAAAAAAAGTTTGGATTGGCAGACTTCTCACACCTTTGAGATAATTATGGAGAACTCTCAGGCATGCAGGTTTCCTCACGATGTTTTCCTTAGTGATATATAATAGTTTAATGCGCACATAACTTCGTAAAGTTAGAGGTGCGTGCCCGGGATCGAACCCCCGACCGTCCAAATAGGAGGTCGATGTCTTAGCTCTAGAGTCTGGACCAAACTATGGCTTAAGCCCTTCTAGTTCTGAGAGGAGACTCGTGCTCAGTAGTGGGCCGGTGATGGGTTGATGGTGATGATGATATTTTGCTGACCAATGCCGAGGGCAGTCGCTAGTTTAATTCTCTCTATAATCGTTATTCCTCATTACTGAGGGTCATGACCCCTTTCCTTTAATCCTTTAATGGTAGGAGTTGTCTTGGGATAATAATTCGGGGGTTCCCAGATCCTTCCGCATACAACTAGACTCTACTCTTAGTCGAGTTAACTGTCAATTTAACTAAATTGACAGCTATTAGGTATCAGATGTTAGTGGCAATAACCGGGACCGACGGCATAACATGCCCTCCGAGCCACGGAATAAACGAAAAGGCCAAATTTGGACCTCTAAAGTCGGTCGCCTATCCAGTTACCGACTTGGGTCAACGTTGCTTAATAATCACAATCGATTGACATGCGTTCTAACAACTAGGCCATACGTCCCTTTAGTTAATTACTATAATCAATGTTATCAAAATGTGAAAACTCGTGTCCCGTACTAAGCTTTGATCCTAATTAAGTTTTAATTATGAGTCAGCTAATTTCGTTTTCCTGAGCGGTCCGGGTGCTTCTGACGCTTCGGAGGAAGGAATTAACTAACCTTCTTTGGGTGAAAGCCTGAATTGCTTTAGCAGCATTATTTTATTACTAGTTGACCCGCCCCAACTTTGCTTGTATGGAATTTCTGAAAATCCCTTCTTTTCTTAGTGTTATAGTCCACGATACAGAGAAATTCCAAATAGTGGCAAAATCTTTGCAAGTTTAGATAGATGTCTACAAAAGCGACACAAGACTTATGTCTAGCAATCTAGACATAGGTTTTTTATTCAGATACAAGTTAGCCCTTGACTGCAATCTCATCTGGTAGTAAGTGATGATGACGGTCTTGCGCCGCCTGAATCCAGCAACCCTCTGCGACTTGTTTGATGTCGTGTGTCCACCTAGTGAGGGGTCTTCCAATGCTACGCTCCCCGGTGCGAGGTCGCCATTCTTGTACCTTAAAAACCCATACGTCTATGGTTTTCAAGCAATGTGCCCTGCCCATTGCCACTTCAGTTTCACCACCCACTGAGCAATGTCGGTTACTATAATTCTCCTACAGATCTTCTCATTTTGATCACGTAGAGAAACTCCAAGCATAGGCTCTTTCCACCACCCGCTGAGTGACTCTGAGCATTTTTAACCCCCGACCCAAAAAGAGGGGTGTTATAAGTTTGACGTGTGTATCTGTGTGTCTGTGTATCTGTGTATCTGTCTGTGGCATCGTAGCGCCTAAACGAATGAACCGATTTTAATTTAGTTTTTTTTGTTTGAAAGGTGGCTTGATCGAGAGTGTTCTTAGCTATCATCCAAGAAAATCGGTTCAGCCGTTTGAAAGTTATCAGCTTTTTTCTAGTTACTGTAACCTTCACTTGTCGGGGGTGTTATAAATTTTTAATTTACACTTGTTAATATGAGCCGCTATGAGGCCAATATAGTTAGCCACTATGTCTAAGGGAGAGTGCAATTTGACTGCAAAGACTTAAGATAGAGTTCAAATGAGATAGATTTATGATAGATATATACATCTGTCTCATTTTAACTCTGTCTTAAGTCAAGTCTAAGCAAAGTCAGGATACACTCCATAGATCTCACCCTTAGATCCATGTGACTGGTAACAACACTTTTGGAAGACTTTGGTCTTCAAGTACTAAGGAACTTTGGACGAGAATACATCTATCTCAAAGTTGCCCCAACGCTGCCCGACCGAGTTAGATTCACTGATCATTAAAGGATAATCGACATCGTTCGCCCAGTGACGCGATCGAGCTAAAATAAGCCGAAAAACGAGCGCGTCTCAATCTCAACGCAGATAATGTTCGAGACTATTAAAGATAAAGCCTCCTATTTTTTCTAAATGACTACCCATTTTAGTAATGTAAATATTATCCTTTGTGTTTTAGACTTGATGGAAAACTGGGTTGATAATGAACTTTAAGGCTATCGTAAGGCTATCGTCTAGTAATAAAACGCGATACAAGTAGGTATTTTTAACCCCCGACCCAAAAAGAGGGGTGTTATAAGTTTGACGTGTGTATCTGTGTTTCTGTGTATCTGTGGCATCGTAGTTCCTAAACTAATGAACCGATTTTAATTTAGTTTTTTTTTGTTTGAAAGGTGGCTTGATCGAGAGTGTTCTTAGCTATAATCCAAGAAAATCGGTTCAGCCGTTTGAAAGTTATTAGCTCTTTTCTTGTTACTGTAACCTTAACTTGTCGGGGGTGTTATGAATATTTAATTTACACTTGTCAAAAATGCTATCTGTTTCACGCCGCTTCGCTGCCTTCTCCGTATCGTGCGATAGAGAGAGTTGCAAGTCCAGTAGGAATTTGCCTACATTTATACTTGAAATATCGTTTGGGGCGATAATGTTTTATAGTCTCGGAACCACACATAAACTGATTTAACTGTCGTTGTCCAAGCGGGCCTTAGTTTCAACTTTCACTTGTTTTTAAAAGTCAGTTTGCATGCGCCCCTGCATCGTGAAGGAATGCATAATGAATGCAAAAGGTACCATCACAAAGCGCGGACTGGGAACAAAGTGTCTCAACGATCGTCTCGAGTGCCCATTACAGTACTTGCCGGGTTAATGTTGTAATTAAAACGCTTGCCTGAGCTTGGCCTGCAAGGTACAATACTGCTTGAAGTTTTCGTGAACTCTTTTACAGAGCTTACTTACATCAGGAATGGAGAACTTCAACCTGCGTAGTGGATGATTTATTGATCTATTTGGTGGTACGAAGTGAGAAAAGAATAGTAGGGGTGCCCGTAATTCGTTCATCAGTCAAGTTTTCGCTTCCCACATAACAGAGCTCAGAGTCCAACGGGCGATGAACAGAGCCTATCCTTGGAGTTCCTCTATGATGATCAAATCGCAAATGAGACGAAAATTGAGTGGCCATTATGGTACTTGCCGGGTTAATATTGCAATTAAAACGCTTGCTTGAGCTTGACCTGCAAGGTACAACACAGCTTGAAAAATTTTTGTGAGCCCTTGTACAGCTTGCATCAGGAAACTTGAGGACTTGAACCCACGCGGAAGAAGTGGAGGTGGCGCATGAGACACAGAAGGGAGAAAAAAATCTCTACGGACTTTAGCCTTCAGTTTCAGGTCAGTACGGAACCACATTGCATATCCTAATGCCAACTCGTTAGATATTCTCTCTATTTCTCTGCTCTCCTTTCTCTCTTTTCTTTCTTCTTAACATGACTACGTGTGGTAGTACCCTGGTTCACAGGGATTAAAATTACTTTTAAGAAGGATGAAAAAGAGAAACATAAATTTATTAAGCATCCCCTTTTAGCGTAAGCTCGAAAAATTATTACAATCACGTAATAATGAATGCAAAAGGTAACTTTAAAGCGTACTGGGAACGGAGTGGCTCGACAATCGTTTTGTACAGTCGTTACAGAACGCACCGGTTTAAAATTTTAATAAAAATTAACCGTTTGTACCGCTATCCCCTTTTCCTTTGTACTTCAAACTATCTTTTTATATTAAAAATGTTAGAATAAAACTTAATGCTAACCTTATTTAATTACTGTATAAATCATGCCCGCGTGGAGTGATGCCAAGAATACTGAGTGCATATCCGCGCTGGATAGCCAGGCAGCCTTTGCACGAAAAATGAGCCAGCCCTTGTCACCAGATGAGGCTATTAACCGCGGTGAAAATAATTATTTTGAATGTCATACATTATAACACCAACAATTGTTTCCGACCCGAAAACTAGATGGCGCTAGTAATTCGTTGGCTTGCGTTATTTCGAACCACGGGTCTATGTAGTATATGTCAACTAAATTATGCTAGTAACGGCAATTCCTAGTCAGTACCGGATTCCTTCGCTCGGTACTCAAACGAGTTATGAACTCTGCATCCACACCTGCTGGGACGGGGCGTTCCGGAAACCTTCCAATCTCCTTAGGTGGCACGAACTCCTGCATCCACAACTGTTTGAAAAGGGCGTTCCGGAAACCTACTAAGTGTCAAACTATCAAATTGTACCTAATCTAAGTACCTAATTAACCAATATAGTGCATTGTTTCCGACAAGTTCGACCTCGTGTTTTCTTCATCGCCTGCTTAACCTCCTTTACAACATCGATTTTGTTTACTTAAAAATGTTATAAACTTATATTATTTTAATGTGAAATGCTTCTAGTTTTTGCAATTAGCTGGAAATTTTAAATCCCATAAATAAAGACATTGGTAGGTACCTATTGAGATCTTTGAAGGTCTTTATCTAATATTTTATCTACTAAATATTCATAAAAATATTAACGCCAAAAATACCTAGACAACATTTCACAGAATTTTTTTGGAAAGTATTAACCTTTATTCCAAGAATTTGAAGCCTTGTCTTGTCTGCCAAGGATTATAAAAGTTTAAATGTCTGTAAATTATGTAATTAAAACAATATAAGGTCAATACAAAAAGGTCATTTTACAAACAATTATACGAGATATCATAGACGAGCAATTAGAGACGGTGACCGACTAAAATAATATTCAGGACATTTTTTGCGGCTTAACGCAGACGTCCTAAAATACAAGTCCTACAAAAAAAGCGTCTTGCAAAAATCGGAGCAGGTAAGTAATATGGCTTTGGCCAACTGTAACTGTTTTGATACGATTTTCATCAGAGAATTCTATCTTGGGAAAATCAGAACTAAATCATCATCCATAGAACTAAAAATCAGTGGACACTTTTTATTCAATAAAAAGTTATAGCCCTTGACTGCAACCTCACCTCTTCTTATATTCAGACCTATTAGTAGAACGTACTTGGACTTTACTGAAACTAAAGACAGTTAAAACGAAACAGATTTGTCGCATAAATCGGTCTTTCTAAGTAAATTCTGATCAAAATAATTACAGTATGCTCTACGGATTTCAGTCTAAGGTGCAACACACACGGATGGAGTTGAGTTGTGCCTAGGGGCACATTATTTTTTATCGACTTAAACTCAACTTTTCACTTTGACATAGGTTGAAATTGAAATAAACCGAGCGCGCCTTAGCGGCTCCTCGCACGTGGTTTGAAGCAGAGCATCGAGGTTAGGATAGGTTGATTTTCAGCAATATAACCATGTACTGGTTATAACATTGGCGGTAGCATATAAGCATCTGGGAACTCACCGCATTGTAATACCAAGAAAAGTCCTACTATGTTATGTGATTAATGGAAAAACCGTGACCCTCAGCAATGAGAAATACGACGTAGAGAGAGAGCTAAGTTTGGTGCGCTACACCTGATATACTCACCGCGCTACGACCCTACTCTACTGGCAATTGCCACGCCTCGATTAGACTCGCCGTCATTCGTCGCGCTCGGTCTACATCAACCCTAATGCTGAAATCTATAGAGCGTACTTTGACTTTGCTTAGACTTAAGAAACGGTTAAACTAGACTGATTTACACTGCTGCCACAAAGTCCCGATGTAACTCTGAATAAAGTCTTTACAAAATCAAAGTACACTTTATAAATCTCGTCCTAAGACTCGGCCACTTTTTGCACGGGGTTAGACAAAACAGTCGTTTACGTTAGTTTTAAAAGACTACTAAGCTCATAAAAAGGACGTTTCACCACGTTTTACTGGCAATATTTAGCTGACTAGCGTCGAGAAATACCAAGTAGGTAGTAACATTTACAAAGCCACAAAAAATAAGTTATTCTGCACGAGTACAACACTTTTGCTTCAGAGAGTAAGAAAATTGGTCTGTCAGTTGCACCGGGCTTTGGCGGTGGCCCAGCTGACCAGATATTGACCCCACAGCGTACATTCACCTATTGCGTAGGTAGGTAAGTACCTAGATTTTTTTCTTTTTAAAGATCTCTTATACTCCATCATCACCTACCACCTAACAGCTGAGATCACAGTTTTGCGTGTAATCTTAACACAGGGAATAAATTGAAAGGAAACCTCAAAACAGCATTGTAATCCTCCTGACTCTTTTTTCTATGGAGACAGTCTATACAATCTAGTGGGTATAAAATGGATACAATCCAGGTATCTATCTTTAAAACAACCACACATCATCACTTTCCATCAGGTGTGATTGTGGTTATGACTGTGGTACACATTATACACTACACTACACTACACTACACTATTATATATTATTGTGGTACACACACGTACACATACACGCGCACGCACGCAAGCACGCACGCAAGCACGCACGCACATACACCATAGCATCATTATATGATATCAAGATCAAGCGATTACCTGCCGATATTGACATAATCTTAAAGATTAATTCGATACATTCATTCCATTTGAAATTCCCTCCACAGTATTTTCACTTAGCAACGGAACTGCGCCAAACAAAGAAAACGGGTTTGAAACTGAAGCGAAGCATACCCCCGAGTGCATTCTCGCTTTATACCGCGTCAAATGTAATTGATGAGAGTACGACCCCTAGAGAAACGACTCGATTGAAATTTAAAACGAAAATTTTAAAAATTCGAAATTAACTACCGACAACTACGTGAATTCCTACGTGTACCTTTTTTTATCCAGATACAAGTTAGCCCTTGACTGCAATCTCACCTAGTGGTAAGTGATGATGCAGTCTAAAATGTAAGCGGGCTAACCTGTATGACAGTTTATTATTTAACCTTTGATTCCTACACGGCATCGTACCGGAAAGCTAAATCGCTTGGCGGCACGGCTTTGCCGGTAAGGTGGTAACTAGCCACGGCCGAAACCTCCCACCAGACCAGATCAGACATTATAAACAAACAAACAAATACAAATAATTTATTTCCACAAAAGATTAATAACTAAGTACAATTAAATTTACATTCTATTTGGAATGTAATGAAACAACGGCTGGATGCTAACTGACTATTTATTAAGAAATGCACAAGTACCTGCATTGTGCAACATTATTAGTTGCTACGAACACTACACTTTTCCCCCCTTTTTAAACCCAATAGAACATAGTTATCACATAGTTATTAAACTAGACCTTCTTCTTACGATGATATGCTCGCAAAGCTCTAGCGGACGCGCCTGGGGGCGGCGGTGTTGGAGAGTGCACATCTTCCGGCGCCTGCGTTGCACCCTCGCCCCCAGGCGACCCGACCGCGTCTTCGAATGTAACGTCGGCATCGCTATCCACCGCTACTCTTTCATCATCCTTCTCTCCCTTCTGCTCCGCTTCCTGCCCGAGGGTGCTAGTTCGCGCGAGAGAATAACGATTTTTTTTATTTACTTTAATTACCTGATCTCGATGCCTACGCCATTCTACCCCCTTTCCCATATCCACTTTATAAGACACCGGTCCCGTCTGACTTACTACTACTCCTTCTGTCCATTTATTCCCTTTAGAGGAGTAATCTCGCGCCATAACTGTATCTCCTATACCCACTTGTCTCTGCATTCCCCCTTTCTGATTAATCTGGCGCTCTTGTGCCGAGCGCACGACCAAAGATACGTCGGGACGCAATGCGTCCAGTCGCCCCCGCAATCGCCGGCCTAGCATCAGTACTGCAGGGGACACACCGGTCGTGGCATGTTCACAGTTTCTATATTGAAATAAAAATTTATTTAGGGCAGCTGACACATTTTCTTTGACAAATAAAGCGCGTTTGATTACTTTTTTAACGGTTTTCACCATATTTTCAGCCGCACCGTTACCCTGCGGTCGATACGGTGCCGTCGTTACACTCTTAATACCGTTATTAGCACAGAAATTCTTAAAATCTAAGGCGCTGAAAGGCGGGCCGTTGTCAGTTACGAGCTGGGCGGGCTGACCAAATCTAGCAAATAATGTCTGAAAGGCCAAAATCGTCGACTCCGCATCCGTACGTGTCATACTGATCACTTCTACCCACTTTGAATGAGCATCTAAGACGATCAAATATTTCTTACCTGCACATTCCGCAAAATCGGCGTGCACGCGTTGCCACGGGCAAAGTGGGTACTCCCAGGGATGAAGTGTGGCGCGGGGTGGGGAGTCGCGGACTATCCGACACGCTTCACATTCTCGACACAAGTCCTCGATATCGCGATCTAAACTAGGCCAATAGACATAGCTACGAGACACATTTTTCATTTTATTAATGCCCAGATGGCCTTCATGTATTTCCTTTAACACGGCTTTACGCAATGATGGCGGAACTATAATTCGATATTTATAAATTAAACAACCCAGTTCTAAAACTATCTCATTTCGCCTCGCAAAATAAGCTTTTTCCTCCTCGCCGCCCGCTACTGACGACGGCCAACCAAACATCACAAAGCCGACTATTTTACTTAATAAGGGGTCTTTCTTTGTCTCCTTACTAACGTCTTTAAAACTAATCGGCAAGTTCTCTTCGATAAGTTGAACATAGCTTACGCACTCCGAAGGGGTCGCCCGTCGGCACGGCAATGGCAGGCGGGACAAAGCATCGGCCGGGCCGTTGTCCGAGGAACGCACGTACTCCACCGTGAAGTCATACGCCGACAAACGCGCAGCCCACCGCTGCAAACGGCTGGCGGCCGTCTGGGGGATTCCACATTTCTTTCCGAAAATGAAGCTTAAGGGCTGGTGGTCTGTGCGCAATATAAACTGTCTACCGAATATATACTGGTGATGTTTTGTAATGCCAAAGAAAATAGCTAGTGCCTCTTTATCAAGTTGGCTATAATTTTTTTCGGAATCATTTAATGTTCGCGAAACACAGCTAACAGGGCGTTCACTGCCGTCCGGATAACGGTGCGCGAGCACAGCGCCCAAGCCATACGCGCTGCTGTCCACGGACAGTACCAACGGCCGACCCTCTTCATAGTGAGCTAACACCTTATCACCCAACAGTGCGCTCTTGGCCCCCGAAAACGCGGCCTCGCAACGTGAATTCCATTTCCAAGTTACATCCTTTTTCAGTAACGCGTGTAACGGAAATAATAATGTACTGAGGTTCGGTATAAATTTCCCATAGTAGTTCAATAATCCAAGGAAACTTTTTAATTGTGTCACGTTTTCGGGGCGTGGTGCGTCGTGTATAGCTTCTATTTTATTCGGATCAGGGTGCAACCCTGATTTATCGATAATGAAGCCTAAATACTTCACACTAGGTTTCAGAAAACTACATTTACTTAACTTAACAGTAAAACCCATCGACCGCAACCGTTCAAGTACCGCTCGTAAATTGGCTAGGTGTGTTTGTCTGTTTGAGCCCGTCACACAAATGTCATCTAAAAATACTACCGTTCCAGGAATCCCTCGTAATGTTTCCTCCATTAATTTTTGGAATTTTTCAGGAATGCATGATAACCCGAATGGCGTGCGGCGGTATACGAAAGTACCTATATGCGTGGTAATAGCGGTATAGGCTTGCGAGTCCTCGGATAACATAACCTGTTGATATGAATGCTTTAAGTCTATTTTCGAAAACTCTTCCCCCCAACTCAATGAAGCAAATAGTTCCTCAATTCGAGGCAAAGGATAAAAATCACGTTTTAATTTCGGGTTAATTGTGACTTTATAGTCTCCGCATATTCGTATTTCACCGCACGCTTTTACAACCGGTACGATCGGCGTGCCGTACTCCGAGTGGTCCACGCGGTACATGTACCCCTCGCGCTCGAGTCGCTCGAGCTCGGCCTGCACCCGGCCGCGCAGCGCGAGCGGCACCGGTCGGGCTTTCACATACACGGGTTCCTGGTCCGTGAGCTGTAATTGAATGGTCTTCTTACAAGTGCCTAACGTATCCGTAAATACTTCTGGAAATTCGGCGGTTAACCGGTCCACAAATCGATCGTCGGCTATCTCTTTTAATGTGATTTGTCTAACGTCTAAAGCTCGAAGCCAATCTCGGCCCAGCAAAGGTCGAGAACCGTTTTGTATTACATATAATGTCAAGTTAGGTACACGCACTTCCCCAACCGTGACATCTACATGCACATACCCCAACGACTCGATCTGTGTACCCGAATAACAACGTAATATTAAATTATCGGAGATTAGTTTTTTATGAGAAAAAAGTTTATAAAAAAGTTGATCACTAATCGCCGAAATACGACTACCCGTATCAATTTCACATTCCAAAAGATGCTCGTCTATTTGCACTTTAAGAAAATATGGTCCGTTACCTTTGGCTGCCAGTTCGAGGTTAAAGAAGTCGTCTTCCTCCGAGACACTTCCATCCAGCACATAATTATTACGCACATTAGACTCGTAATTACGCACTTCATCACACATTATTTTTAGGTGCCCGCGGCGGAGGCACTTATCACAATTAAATTGCACATATTTGCACTTGTTTGCCCGATGCGGCTTTCCGCAGCGCCAGCACCGCACAGCCGCACCCGACTCCGCCGGTCCCGACGCGCCGCGGCCGCCGCGCTCGCCGCGCCCGCCAGCAGCGCTCGACTCCGCCGGTCCCGACGCGCCGCGCCCGCCGCGCTCGCCGCGCCCGCCAGCCGCGCTCGACGGCGCGCGCGCCGTGCCGCGCCGCCCGCTCGCATGATGCAGGCCCTCGCCTGCCTCGCCGCCTGCACTCGAGGTCGATGTCGAAGTCATCGTAGACCCGCTCACCTCCGCATGCTTTTCTGCAGCCTCCAACGCAAGAGCTAGCTCCACAGCCTCCTTGTATTTGATGTCTTTTTCGGCGAATATTCTAGACCGCATCAGTTCGTTTGCCAACCCTGATACGAACTGATCTCTTAAATTTTCCTCTAACATCGTTCCAAAATTGCAAGTTGTTGCCAGATGTTTTAAGTTGTGTAGGTATTCCGTGAGGGACTCGCCTGGACGTTGACGACGTAAGCGAAAAACATGGCGCTCGGCTATTTCGGAACGTTTTGGCTCTAAGTGTTCCGAAACCAATTTCACTAATTCGTCGAAACTTTTCGATTCAGGATGCGCCGGCGAACATAAATCGCACATCAAAATGTACGTCGCTTCACCCACGATAGTAATTAACAATGGCACTTGTAATTCATCTTTCACTTCGTTTAAAAGAATATACTGCTTAACTCGCCTTATATACGCGGGCCACTGCTTGGAATTTAAGTCAAATGGTTCTAATTTACCTATAGGCATTGTATTTTTGCAATCTTCACTTTAAAACACGTGGTAAATTATATAAAATACACAAACTCGTCGCCAGTGGAATGTAATGAAACAACGGCTGGATGCTAACTGACTATTTATTAAGAAATGCACAAGTACCTGCATTGTGCAACATTATTAGTTGCTACGAACACTACACTATTAATATTATTTATTACATTATTAGAAATTATAAAATTCCAAACCCTGCCGCGAATCGAACCCAGGTCCTCCCACAGCGCTTACCACTACGCCAGGGAGGTCGTCAAAAACTAGAAGGTACCTACTTTAAAGATAAAAAACCTGTACTTAAGAGTATTTAAAAAAGGATATCCCTATTAATATCATAAAATAATACGTGAAAGACCCAACAACGCTACACAGAGCAACAGATCGACATGATTTTGTGCATAAATATGTCTAAAGGCCTAGAGAATGACATATATAAGCTACTTTTCATTGCAAAAACACAAAAATTCTCGCGGAATGGCATGCCATTTTTGACACCTTTTTCCTTCAACAGAAGCGCCCCGTTTATTCTGAGAGTCCATCAGTAGAATATTTACCTAAAACAGCTGAAATCCAAATATCGACATTTTATAGTTATTTTATTCACGTTACCACGTCACCGTTAACACGTACACTTTTTATTACACTAATTGAGTTTTTTTGTCACATTTTATAAATTCTACATTCAATATTCATTGATTTATTGGTATTTTTATTAATAATTCAACATAACGTCAACATGGTACCTTGCCAACACCATTAGCATATTTTTGCGTCCACTAATGGACATACTTAGTTCTTTCCGAGGGTCTGTTTTATTGCGTCTACTGATGGATATACGTCTTTCCGAGGGTGTCTTTTATATTAAGTCTTCCGTGCTTTTCAACCAGTTACTTCCCACCACATTCGGTTTGCCTAGAAGTCGTTCTAAATTTTCTCAATTTCAGACTTTCCGTTGCACAAGTTTATATAATTTATCAAACGTAAAACATTAGCACAATCGAAGAATAATGTAAATGATAAAGGAGCGTGAATTTGACTTGCACTCACTCCAGTAATGCACGGGACTGTATTTGAGCTGTTATGAGGTAAGGATTAGCAATCCTTACCAAGCGTAGGGGTTGAGACGTTGGTCTCATATGCCGGAGGTATGGGGTTTCAATTCCAGGCTCTACCTTTTCGGACCTCCAATTGTTCGGAGTTAATTGCAAAGGAAAACGTCGTGAGGAAACCTGCATGCTTGAGAGTTCTCCAAAATGTTCTCAAAGGTGTGTAAAGTCTGCCAATCTGCACTTGGCCAGCGTGACATGTCCAAACCCTTCTCATTCTGAGAGAAGACCCGTTGTCAGTAGTGGGTCGGTAATCATGATGACCTTAAATAATAAACCATGATTGTTATGATAATGTAATAGAAATAGGACGCCCTTTAATTACAGTGACACGTGGGTTGGCCATTAAACTCACGAGATAAAATGTCTGAACACTAATGGATAAGATCATTAGTACAATAGGCGCAGTCGGAATTGCGCGTGATAAGCGTTCCGAATGAGATGAGGAACTCAGCGATTTAGAGTCTTTTTTGCTCCTAATGTTACCATAAGCAGAAACTTTACTATTGGACTATATTGGCCTTAGTTTGCCCAATATCAATATGAGAATATTATGGTCGTTTGAATCGGCAAAAATCAAGCTCAAGTGCTTGGTAATTTTTTTCAATCGCCAAATTAACTGGTGAGTGAATATGAATAAAGTTGAAAATGGTGCGCCATACAAAATGACTGTTAATTTTGGTGCCGATTTGGCAGACACTAACACGTAGTTCCGAATTCCTTACTGTATGACACTCACAGCGCCAAAATGGTGAAAATCAAGTTGCTTCTAGAACAAATTGACAGTTGCAAGGCTAGCGTACTTGTATTAGTTCAGAGCCTATACAAAAAACCAGCCAAGTGCGAGTCAAACTCGCGCACTGAGGGTTCCGTACTCGGGTATTTACGATGCCACAGACAGATACACAAGTACACAGATACACACGTCAAACTTATAACACCCCTCTTTTTGGGTCGGGGGTTAAAAATTCTTATCTGGCATTCATAAAATCGATTTCTGCAGGAATTATACACCATGGTGCATGTACATGTGCAGTATACTGCCTTAGAAGAATTATAGAAAACATTGGAGATTGGAGAGAAAATTAACTTTATGAAGCTGCTGATAAGCTTGCTCCTGAAAGCTTATGCTATATAAACAAAAGTTATAATCGAATTCACTTTGCACTGAAACTGTGTACGCTGTGGCCCGAAGCTCGGAGTTATCACAGTGTTATTTTAGTTCTTAGACGAATAATTTCATCGAAAATTTATGTAAAAGAGACTCCTACACAGCTTCCGTCAAAGTTTGCTGCATACATTAAGTGTATGGACTTAACGTCATAGTTTTTAGGTCAGCATTTGCATTTAGTAAGATGGAAGGGTTTAAAAGTCTTCATATCGATTTGACCAAATATTTTAGAACTTGTAATCTCTTTTTCTGAAGTGGCCTCTGCCACTAGCTAGGCTATGTCTGACGCAGGACTAATGGTCGGAAAACGTTCAAAATCAGTTCGATAATGTTTTCAAAAACATTCGTTTAATTAGAAAACATAGTTTCGTTTGTGATTGATTGGTGACTCAAAATAGTTAGCGTCCACTGATTTTTTTCTGCCTCTATCATTGGTATGGGGCTACGTAACAGACAGAGTGCCATACTAACTAAAAGAGAGTAAAGAGAGTAAAGGAGTAGGCGTAGATAGGTCGTAGGTAGTCTCGGTTGAGATTGGCCGGTCAGAAGCACACGTTGTTCTACATGAAACATTTTGGAGATTCATTGGAACGAAAATCTTATTAGGCGTCCACGTTTCTACGTTTGTTGCAGTGCGCTCAAAGCGATCGGCCTGATTGGGAAATTTGCATTGCAGATGTAAAACGGCCTTGTTGGTTTTAGGATAAAAAGTAGGAACAATTCAACCAAATACCTACAGAGTCGCAGTGTTACATCCGGGTTTTTGCAACGTTGATTAATTTTTGTAATGCTTTTAAGCGAAGAAACACGTTTTTTGCTTATGTTATCGAGTGGAGAAAATTCTTGAACCTTTATCACTCTATTTTGCCAATAAAACGAGTGACAAGAAAAGTAAATGATATAAACTTAAATACTACTTAGTGCATTCGTGGTGATTTTCTCTGTATTAACATTTTTGGGAACTATTTTTTGGATTAAATATTAAGATGATAGAACATAATTGAATTGTGTTGTACGAGTATGTAATATTTTTATCCACATTTCATTTCTAGTCATTTGTTATCGGACAAAAATAATATTTCTAAAAATTAACTTTGTTCGATTATGTCAGACTTTACTCTGAATTCGTCGAAAACTTTGCGTTTTGAACCGTGCTCTTGAACTATTTTAATCTGTATAATACTTACCTGTTTGTCCTTAGAAAAAGGCGTTAGTAATTAAGTACATTATACTTGTGAGCACAATACAAGTAGCTAATAAGAAAAACATTCGTAACTTGAGAAGAGCGCACCTGGTATTAAAGTTTCATCGCATTAAGTACGGCTTGCTCCATTATATTCATGTGTCCCTACAGATCTGCCGAGGACTGAGGACTGAGGAGACGGCATCGCTGAGCGAATGCTTACTTATTTAGAACAACGCAATGCGGGGACCGCTAATTCCTAGCAAAAATTCTTGTGACTCTTGAATTAGGAATGTGTGGTTGGAATTAACGTGGACCTACACCTTTGGAATTTCTTCGGAAAACAACAAAATAAACGCTAAAAATTAACCCTAGAATCGTATTAAAAGGTACTAGTGCAGTGTTAAACTTTTTCTTTCTATTTTTTTTTTTATGCACAGGTGTATGCACGCTTTACAATCACACCATTAGAAGTATTGCTTCGACGTTTGCAAGTAGATATTATGGGGCTCTCCTAATAGGTACCTCGGTGTGGAAAAATTGAAAGTTTTTCCTCTATATTTTTGCATGATGAAATGGAACTCGTAGAAGACCAGACGTTGCGTGGATTTGGATTTTCTAAAAATCTCGTGGTAACTCTTTCAGTCTATCGTCAGTTTAGGATACAATCTATCTTTTTGCCAAATTTTGTCTAAAGTGGTTCAGCGGTGTCATATTTGCATTTTTTCACTCAGCTCTCAAGGAATTTGTTCATCTGCCCCTTGTTCATATTCTCCTTTTTGGCCATTTAGTCACTACTAACATGACAAGTTTTCGTATACAAAATGACATCGTTTACGATATAGTAAACTTTCGCTGAGCACCTTGCCACTCTGAACCACGTACAAAACACTGAATATTTCATAACTATTCAGGCTGGCCGTAACGTATGACCCTGTCACAAGCAATATAAATACCACTAAACTTTCATATTATATAACACACATAAATTCCGTAGGTTGTTCATCTCCTGAAATTATAAGCATGTGTTGTTGGTTTTACGACCATCCTTACCCGGACGGTTAGCGTCGTAACATCCGAATCGGTCGTAAAGGTGACTCTTACCTTCTGTATGCCTATGATATTCTGGTGCTTCATAAAGATTTATGGGTAGTCATGATTTTATTTTGTACCTATGTAACACGAAAGGGTTAAATAATAAAAGTCCAAAAATCCTTAGTACCTATCTGAAGACCAACGTCTTCAAGCAGTGCGTGAAAGTCAGTGATGAATTGATGATATAAAAATCCGAGACAATATGGTCGTATATCATAAGTCACGAGTCATACAGTGACGATGGAGAGAGTTTCTCTACGTGATGAAATCAGATATTATAAGGAGATCCGTGTTGCACAACTGAAGTAACAATGGTTGAGATAATAGAACGATGGGGTCCCAAGATGCTGGGACCTCGTACCTCGTACCAGAAAGCGCAGCGTTGGCAGACCCAACAGACGATATCAAACGAGTTGCAGGGAGCTATAGATTCCGATAGCGCCAAGACCGCGGTGTGTGGAAGTCCCTATTGAAGACCTATGTCTATTGGTTGACGACGAAAATGACGAAAAGACAAAATATAGTATCTTAGCTATTCAGTAACCGAAGCATAATTGGTGTGATATAACTTTTTGGCGGCTTTTGCAACGTTTTGCTGATACTCGTAAAAGAGCGCACCGTAAATTATTCCAACCTAGTATCAGACTACATATTTTATTCGGGCGATTCATAACAATTAGTGAAGACCTTTTCAAAAACTGCTGGATGAAAAATAGTTCAGAATGAATCCTTTGATCATATTATAAGAGCAGGACATATAAGTATGGAAATCCGTTCAGAACAAATTAAAATATAACCTTGCTACGTTTCCGAAATACGTAAAATTTAGTCTAAATGAATCTGTGAGATTTTAGCGGGTTCGTTAAATCCACACATTCGTTTTGACTTTCTGAATGTAGGTAACACTCGTTAACAATAAGCTCTTGGAAATATAAAAAAAAAATTGAGGTAATAAATTCTGCACAAAACGCTATAAAATCAAATTCAAAGTAAGTAGGTGTTTATTCAAAATGGGTACTATTTTACTTGATGAACTTATAAGATAATGCTGTAATGGTGATAATTTTAATACATTAACTTAGAGCTAAAGTCTAAAGCTACGAGGGTTCGTTCCAAACGCGTACTGGTTTGAGAAGAGGCCGTACACCTCTTACATTATAATTTTATTTGCATAGTATTGAAAGAGCAATATTTTGATCCGAGATTCCAATATTTTGGATATTCAATTTACTTTATGTTACAAGCGAAATTTTTATTTTCATACGAATTGTTATCCATTTAAAGTCCAGGATGAATGAGAGATATTAATAAAAATATTATTATAGCAATATAAATTCATAACAAGCTAAAAGAGAGAGAAACAGGAAATATAAGTTTGTTTTTGGGTTCCTCTTTTAACTTAGCCTTATTGTCTGAATGTTTCTAACAAATAAACAAGTAAGGTGATAAAACAAAGGCCAAGTTCTTACAAAGAAACGAGTA
This sequence comes from Maniola jurtina, assembly GCF_905333055.1. NCBI lineage: Eukaryota > Metazoa > Arthropoda > Insecta > Lepidoptera > Nymphalidae > Maniola > Maniola jurtina. The sequence continues at coordinate 2,947,635 of NC_060033.1, forward strand.
AAAGTTTCGGGATATCTTCCGTGGAATGTGTAAAATTATGTTATTGTTTTTTGGATCTTTTCTACTTATTGCACAAATGGTTACTTTAGGCTTTAAGTATATTTTCTTTCCATTTAATAAATTCGTTTTTCAGTACTGCAAATGAAACTCCGTAATATTATGAGAATATTGCAAAACAGAGAAAATGGTTAGTTCTTCGAGACCAAGTTATCGCTGTCAATAGCAAAATGCTTTCCTGTATGATCTCACTTATATGAACCTATCAACTTTTTGGGAAAAACAAAGTTTGTTAACTTAAGTCTACATTGAATAATTTTCGCATTATTGTCTATAGTCACCGTGTTTACAAATTAAATTCAAATTCAAATCATTTATTCAAATTGGGTACCATTATTGTAAACTTTTGTCAAATTGTGTAATTTGAAAGAATAATTATTATAATGGTGATAAATTTAATTAAATACGTAAACTTTTATCAAAGCTGTGTGGGTTCCAAACGCGGCCAGGGTCTATGAACATTTATTAGTGCAATTTCAGCCGGGTATGCTTTTTACGATCACCACTTCACAAAAACAAAATTAATTATATTTATTATACTTTTATGATATAATTTCTATTATATATAAAATTATAACTATATTTAGATTGTTTCTCCAGAATAGTCAATAGCAAAATGCTTTTCTGTATGTCCTACCTATTAACTTTTTCGAAAAAAACAAAGTTGTTAACTTAAATACCTAAGTACATTGAATAATGTTTTGAATTATTGTCTATATTATATAGCTTTGTAGTATAGTAAAAGTTTCTCACGTACTCAAGTGTTTAGTTTAATGACAGAAAGATTTTATAGAAGTTGAAACACGTGTATTTGAGTGCAGAATAATAATGAGGTGCGCCGAAATACAACATGGCAATTCTAACTAAAGCGTTTTTGAGTGTGGTTATAAAAGCAGAATATTCTGAGGAAACCCAAAATAGGGACATAGAATATATACCTACACATATTATAACACAATTCCACCTGAAAAGCTGTTGTGAACCCACCACGGACTTGCAAGGTGATTCGCTAACTTGGTAATCAACACTGAATGAGAGCCACCGGGCTCATTTGACAATGATTATAAACTATTGAAGGTTTTCTGCGAAAAAATATTTTAATCTCACTCAGTGAAGCAGCAATGTAGAGTATGTCAATAGTAATAGTATGTTAATCACTGAGTAAGCGGGTCTCTAGTCCGCATACACATGGCATTTATAGCAAATTCCCCGTACAAGCTTTCAGATACGAGAGTATAAATTAAAAATTTATAACACCCCCGACAGGTGATGGTTACAGTAACTCGAAAAGAGCTGATAACTTTCAAACGGCTGAACCGATTTTCTTGGATTATAGCTAAGAACACTCTCGATCCAGCCACCTTTCAAACAAAAAAAAACTAAATTACTAAATTAAAATCGCTTCATTAGTTTAGGAGCTACGATGCCACAGACAGATACACCCCTCTTTTTGAGTCGGGCGTTAATTATATACTCGTATACAGCAAGATAAGAAAGTAGTCTGAAAGTACCTATATTTGATGACCTTACATAGAGGCAGACTGCCAGCAATTTGATAAATCCCCATAATGTCTGTAACAGGTGCGTTTTCTTGACATTGACAGAGGATTACTTTATTTTCAGACACCTCTGTATTAAGGTGTAGTATCAGTGTTAGCGAATGACTTTTTACTTTATTATAATCATTTATCCTTCTCTTTCGAAGAGGAGAGCCGTACTTTGTTGAAGCCTGCGTTGCGTTGAGATGATCATCATGATGATTATGTTATATTCATTATTGTGAATACAGGAATCCGTCAATAACATTTTTGTCTGAATCAATGTACCTACATTTGGTTTCATGGTTTTTAATTTTTTCATCTTCAACCCGAGCAACTTAAAATAGTTATTAATATGATAGCGTTTTATTAACCAATTCTACATATTGATTTAACAATCAATTTTGGAGTCCGTTTCATCTTTTCAGCTTGTGAGTTGTGACCTTAGTGGATGACCATTTATCCCTTGCATGAGTCCCTCTCCGTTTCTGCATTCGCTTTATTTTCAAATACAAGTTAGCCCTTAACTGTAATATCACCTGGTGGTAAGTGATGAGGCAGCTTAAGATTGTAGTGGGCTAACCTGGACCTAATGTAAGAAGTGAGATGTGGCAGAGAATCAAGTGCGAGAGCTAACAATTAAATTTTAATCCATTGTTATCCCCGCTCTTACGTTGGCCACACGGATCTCTACCATCGGCAACATCTTGGAGTAAAATTTAATGTTTTGCTGTATTTATATCGCTCAAGATGGTGTGAGCCTGCTGCAGGCTATAGGTATACAAATTAATGTATCTTTGTAGCAAATGAAAATTACATTTTGAGACTATTTATGCTTATATACCTACTTATAAAAATTTATCAAGGAGTGTGTTAAAGTATATACTGACTGACTGAGCTGCCTTAGTAGGGTTTTAATTGTGCATAATATCTAAATTATCAAAAGTTTTTTCTCTCTTTATTTCACACTAGAGGATGCCCGCGGATTCACCCGCGTGAATTTCGGTTTTTTTAAATCCCGTAGGAACTCTTTGATTTTCCTGGATAAAAAGTAGCCTATGTTCTTCCCCGAAATGTATCCCAAGTCTGTACCAAATTTCATTAAAATCGGTTTAGCGGTTAGGCCGTGAAAAGTGAAAACGTAGCAGACAGAAAGACAGACAGACGGACAGACAGGCAGACAGACAGACACACTTTCGCATTTATAATATTAGTATGGATCTAATAAAAGTTATGCAATTATAATCTTCTAGTCAACTGGCTCGTTGTCTCGTGGGTGAGCTCAAAAGCAACGACTAATGAATAATGAATATTTTTAATACTTAAATAATAATGAAAATAAATAAGTTCATTATAAGGCTTCATGATACCAGCCGCTATATCTGAAGCCCCAAGTTAAGAGATTATCTATTTCTTTTCGTTTTAAAGATTTTAGATGTAAGTACTTAAACCCTATGCTAGAAGACCATCGGTTTTGGTTTCTACTTTCTAGGATCTTTAAGATTTTTAGATGTAACACTTTTTCCAGCAGCTAAAATATCTTTTAAACTTATTTTATCTCTCTAGCCTAAGAAAATTATAAATTGGAACAGAACAACTTTATCTTAATTTATTTTAAGTGATAATAATCCTTAACAGCGGTTCATTATTCACGTCCCATTACATCTACTTACTGTATCTACATACTGTAATAGTCGGAGTATTTTAACATTCTGTTTGCATCCATTTAAAGAGTGTTTAATTAAACAACCCTTGACCTACAAGCGATTGACCTTTAAATTAAACCCATCGAATACCTACGCTAAAGTTGTCCCAAACTAGCGTCTATACTGCATATTCACGCACATAATAACGCAACTTCTAATATAACTAGTTTACTTAAACAACTTTCTGTTAGCGTGTTACGTGACGTGAATACTAACGAAGTGTCGAAAACATCGCCTAAAATTATGTGCTTTAACTTTATCGATGTTATTAAGAACAACCCTATTTCTCGAGACATGAAGTTCAGATTCTATTGCGAACGAAAAATTTAATTCTACCTCACCAACTTATCATTGCATCCAGAATAGACAACTATAGCTTTTAATTTGTCTAACTTAAGGGTGCTTTTATATTTTTCAGGAGTCGTATCTAAGGTGGTAAAGTTCACACTGTAAGTTAAAATGAAGGAAGTTATAATGGATTTGATTACTCATCGAATAGCTTTTATTGCAGTCATGAAGATGACGAGGTATTTAGCGTTATGTCTGACTCTGAAGTGAAGACTGGAAGTGTCAGTATAGAAGTTTGAACCACTTTATACTCCAATTATGCGCCGTTTCGTGTGAAAAGCTTTTCTTTGAACTGTTAGAATTATGTTGTAACTGCTACGATGGTCTGGTAGACCTTTCTCTACGTCGTATTTCTCATTTTTAGGGTTCCGTACCTACCCGAATGGTGCCTACGGAGTCCTAAGTGTCCATTCGTGTGTCAGTGGGCTGTACCTCATGAACCATAACAGGTAGAAAGCTGAAATTTTCACAGATTGAGTTTTTTAAAAGTATTAAAAAATTGAAAATTACCATTATGTAAATTCAAAAAACTAAATTAAAAAGTGCATAATCTTGTGCGATTATACGGAACCCTTTGCGTGCGTGTCTGGCTAGCACTTTACCGCTTATTTAGGGACGTAACCATAATGGTAGGAGTTCTCTTGGGATAATAATGCGGTGGGTTCTCAAACCCTTCCGCATACATCTTGACTAAGAGAACGAGATTTCGACTCTTGGGATTTTACGATTTAATTTTAATTTAATTTCAGCCGTTACAAAATAAAGGCCTTAAAAATAACGTATAAACTCAGTATTAGACTACTGGCCCATGTTCAAAAATGGATGGGTCATATGAACCACCAGGTGACGTATACAGGACGATATAAGAGCATAAAATAATAAGATTCAGCACTATGCCGTCACTTGTAAGCTGTCCAACAGAGTGCTGGTGAGAATTCAAAAGTGCAGGTAGAGTGAGTACATTTTGGTCATATATTTTTGTACGGCATTTTTACCATCGATAGATCCATGAAAAATAATAAGAAAGCGCGCAGTGCCGTAAAAAAATGGTGCGCCACAAAGTCAGTAAATTGTTTGATTTTCTGACAATTTCCGGGGTAAATTTGGTCATTTAATTCTGTACGGCACTAGTTTCATACTGTTTCAATACAGCCTCTAATCCATTATTCCGCAACGCCGTACAAAAATCATGCGACAAGGGGAAAAAATTGAGGGTAGCAACCCCCTTTCTTTCCGTGGTCCGGGGGGTGATTTGAAACAACATAAAATTAATTTATTTTGAAAGTGTTTTATGCATAGATAATATTTTTTTACATGCCGTACATTTTCGTTGGTCCAAAGGTTTGTAGGGGATGTGGATATTATATACACACCCGTTCACTTCAGTTAGACGGCATAGTGATTTTATCATATTATCAATTGTTCTCTTCAAAAATATGTTAATGCCGTACAGTATCAGATGGCCATAAAGTACTACACCCTTAAAATGGTAGCGTCATTTTCATCAGCCTAAAAGATATGGTCTGCATTAAAATGTACGGCATATTTTTTTCCTAATTTATTTATCTTAATACTATTTAAAACAAGGGAAAAGCGTAGAAAATTGCTATATTTTATTAATCTATGAATATTTAAACTTTTGCAATAATTTGAAAAATTTCAGTTTTTGTATTTCTCTATAATTTTTTTTAGAACAGTTTTTTTTGAACGGCAATACTATACAACAATAGTATTTTACACTATCATGTTAAAAAAAAAGTTGCCGTACAGAGTCAAATGATTTTACAGCTTTAAAAATCAAGTATACCATGAAATTAAGATAATTATTGATACACATTCAAATGAACACTAATTTGTTGACGGCATTATTTTTAATAGTACTTTTGAGTGCTAGATAATGTTTTGGAATCAAAGCCGTACTTTTTCAAATCACCCCCCGGACCACGGAAAGAGAGGGGGTTGCTACCCTCAATTTTTTCCCCTTGTCGCATGATTTTTGTACGGCGTTGCGGAATAATGGATTAGAGGCTGTATTGAAACAGTATGAAACTAGTGCCGTACAGAATTAAATGACCAAATTTACCCCGGAAAAGGTCAGAAAATCAAACAATTTACTGACTTTGTGGCGCACCATTTTTTTACGGCACTGCGCGCTTTCTTATTATTTTTCATGGATCTATCGATGGTAAAAATGCCGTACAAAAATATATGACCAAAATGTACTCACTCTACCTGCACTTTTGAATTCTCACCAGCACTCTGTTGGACAGCTTACAAGTGACGGCATAGTGCTGAATCTTATTATTTTATGCTCTTATATCGTCCTGTATACGTCACCTGGTGGTTCATATGACCCATCCATTTTTCAACATGGGCCTGTAGTCTATATGAAATGCTAGTGAAAGATAAAAAAGCAGAAGATTGTAAACAAAGAAATCATCCATTTCTTCGCCCTACATTCAGAATAATTGATAAAATCAATATTCATTAATAATAATTGAGAGCATATTTTTTGTCAGGAACTCCTAAAGTCCTATTTATTAGAAGCATTCTATTGTTGTATGGATGAAAAACCCGCGCCCTTTTCAATATGAAATGACGCTTAGGAACAACGTTCATTGAATTTGAATTATTAGATTTCAATGTAACCGCAATTTCACGGTTTGGATTTTTCCTTTCCTTGTGCTATTCCGTGTGCTTGTGCCTGCCTTCATATATTTGGGTCAACGGGAAGTAGGTTTTGATTCTCTTGAAAGGTCTGGACAGACACGACAGACAGAAAGTCAGACAACGAAGTAATCCTAGGTGGATTCCTTTTTTCTCTAGAGAACCCTAAAAATATGAAAATGTTTTTTCGCTCTATCACTAATACATTTTAGAACCTGTAAAGTAATAAATTTCTATCGAATATTTTAGTGAATTTTTCATGCTAAATTAATACTGAAAGTATTTGATTACCGCTGAAATATCATAAATTTAAATACCAGGCCAGCATAATCAAACATCGCTTTTTAGGATAAACGGATTTTATGAAGCGTAAAATACAATCAACGAATCATAAAGAAATATTTTATTAATTTAAATTTTAAATAAAGCTATGTTTATGATATTTTTGGAGCGTTTTTTATTTTTACCCGACTGCGGCGAAGGCCAAAAGGAATGTGTTTGACTTATAATGTACTAGCTGATGCCCGCGACTTCGTTCGCGTGGATGTAGTTTTTTAAAAATCCCGTGGGAACTCTTTGATTTTCCGGGATAAAAAGTAGCCTATGTGCTAATCCAGAGTATAGTCTATCTCCATTCTAAATTTCAGCCCAATCCATCCAGTAGTTTTTGCGTGAAAGAGTAACAAACATACACACACACACACACACACACACACATACAAACTTCCGCCTTTATAATATTAGTGTGATGTATGTATGCCCGTTCCTGCCTATTTTTCTTTGAGTTACCTCACTCTTGTTCACTCTGGCGGAGCTGTGTGCTACCAGACGTCAATCTAACGTTTTTCGCACTGTATGTTGTTCCTTATGCTAGAATCCATTACAATAATGACACGGCAACCCTTCAAGAGGACACTTTATTTAACGCTTTTACGCTGATTGTGCAGACTTTATTGTTTTGGCCGAGTGTTTGGATATACAGCACGGAAATATTTAACAAAACTACAATCCTACTAATATTTGGCTGAAATTTGGAATGGAGATAGATTTTATCCTAAATCAACACACAGGCTACTTTTTATTCCGGAAAATCAACGAGTTTCCATGGGATTTTAACCTATATCCACGGGAACGAAGTCGCGGGCATCAGCTAGTAAGGCATATATTCTTTTTTATGATGTCATGAGGATCCACGATAACATGCACGAAAAATAAGTTGGCACAAAATTGTGTTTGATACCTAGCTTATATAATATAATTATTAATTATTTATTAATAATGTAATTATTATTAATTATTATTTATCCTATTTTCGAGAAAATTAACCAATTTTCAGTGGTGGTATCACTACCCATATTATTTTAATGCGATAGTGTGTTAGTTGGTTAATCCTTTAATCACGTCACAACGGAGCTACGGATCGACGGGATTTTTGCATGAGTAGATACCTATAAATAATAATAATTAAAGACCTGAAGAGCAACATAGGCTACTTTTGGCCGTAAGAAAACCTGCATGTCTGCGAGTTCTCCACAATGTTTTCAAAGGTGTGTGAAGTCTGCTAATCCGCACTCGGCCAGCTTGGTAGACTATGGCGCAATCCTTCTCACTCTGACAGGAGGCCCGTGCGCTAGTGATGGGTAGATCATGATGATTGTATCATCATCATGTGATCATGATGATGGATGGATGATCTTAGCAGGCACCCGAGGGCAAATTTCGATGAAAATACATTTCTTAGCTATGAATTGTTAATTGAAAATGCCTACCCAGTACCAGCATGCGTTGTCTATACAGCACAGAATTTAGGCATAAAGCCGTTCGTTACTGCAGACAACCCACGTCTCGGATTAAATCAAACAACGTACGTCTGTTCCAGCCAACATTTTCATATCATCAGCGAAATGGCTGAACTTCCAAATTTGTTGCATGAAATTTGCACAATTTGCGGCCGGGCTGAAAGATGTGATATTCATATCTTATGCGCATAACTCAGGCACTGTTACACGGTGGAGTGGTCTCTTGAATATGAAAATAAAAACCTTACACTCTTTTTTAAGAACATTGAAACTCTAAAGGATCTCTAACTAAAGTTGTGTGGCTTATCAATATCCTTATCAGCCATTCCGCTCGTGGCAATTTTTTTTATTTATTTATTTTATTTATTAAGGAACACTGACAATATACATATTTAACATTTTATATATACGTACAAACTATTGCATAGACTGATATGCATATCAATGACTAGTGTCCACAACATTTTTGTAAAGCGCCAGGTAAACATTATATAATAATAGATTATAATAGATTAGATAGAGGCAATATTTTGGCAATTAAAAAAAAATATAGCGAACTAAGCGTGTTATTCTTTAGTATGTTTGATTTTGTTCGCATGTCTATTATGATATTAATATGACTTATTCGCTTTGATAGGTACATTTCTTTTGTTTGAGTTTACAGAATAAGTACCTATGTGATACTGTTTCAACAGCATTCGATAAAAATTCATAGTAGTCGACAGTTCACAGGCGATTGGTTTTAAAAACACCTTCGCACGTCTATTTTTCTAACCACATTTGCATCTTTGTCGGAACCGTTCGCCAATTTGGCGCTGAGCCCGCTTTTTGTCAGATATCTGCATCGCCCGTCAGTCAGTTAGTGAATTAAGTTAACAAAAGAGCTTTGGTAAATAAACATTTTATATTTCGAAGTCAAAGTCAAATTATTTATTAAAAAGTACCATTGTGTCACTCTTTGATTGTCAGTTGTTGAATTTGTAAGATGTAATGGTGATTATTAATTACGTAAACTTAAAACTAAAGCTACGATTACGATGGTTTATTACTCAATTAATTCGTTTCCTACATAAATTCCTAATTTTTTTATTTTCTACATTTCTTTATTTACATTTCAGTTTGATCTAGTTGTTATGTACAAGGTCTTCAATGTCATAATCAACCTATCACCATCTCACTACTGAGCACGGGTCATTTCTCGGAGTTTGGTCATAGTCAACCACGCTGGTCAAACGCGGATTTTCAGACATCGGCCTCCTACTCGGTTGTTCCTCAAGGGTTCTTTGCATTTTAAGCAATTGAACATCACTTATTACTTTTAAGGTGACGGAAAACGTGAAAAAAACTTGCACGCCTGAGAGATGGCAGACTATGGCCAAAGTGTTTTCGTTCTGGAAGGAAACCTGTGCTCACTTAGTGAGTTGCTGATAGGTTGATCATGATGACAACCCGTCTACACAATCTTACTAATTAATGCTGTCAATCAATCAATCAGCCTGTTTGCGTCCACTGCTGGACATAGGCCTTCCCAAGAGCGCGCCACCACACACAATCCTCCGCCGTCCTCATCCACCCACTTCCCACTACCCTCCGGTCCAGCTAGTCAATTAATGCTGTAATTTTGTTGATTTGTCTGCAAAAACAAACACAAAGGGGAATGGTGTAAAAAGTTTGCGTGTCGAAAAAGGTCAGTATTCCAACTTTGCTATCACGAGTCATGGCCCGTTTTTACCCTCTCAAACCCCCATGTCAACCACCATGACACCGATAAGAGCGGACGGAATATGTGTTGAGATAACACCCGTTTTGGTTATGTTGATTTTTTTAACACACCGCTTTTTTGTTTTGAGTCAAAAACAGATTTTAACTCCGGCTCCACTACTACAGGTACTGATTCCGATGATTAATTTAATAAGTAAAGGACAGACAAAAGTTTAATTTACAAGCGTAAATTAAAAATTTATAACACCGCCGACAACTGAAGGTTACAGTAACTAGAAAAGAGCTGATAACTTTCAAACGGCCGAACCGATTTTCTTGGATTATAGCTAAGAACACTCTCGATCAAGCCACCTTTCAAGCAAAAAAACTAAATTAAAATCGGTCTATTAGTTTAAGAGCTACGATACCACAGACAGATACTCAGATACACACGTCAAACTTATAACACCCCTCTTTTTGGGTCGGGGGTTTAAAACTGTCAAACCTCGAGATTTTAGGCAACTTGTTTTAACTTGTTTTTAACTTGTAGAGTAGCATTAAAATTCACAGTCTTTAATTTAAAATTAATTTTCCGTTTAGTCCTAAAAAGGTTTAGCGATATTAAAAAGAAAAAGGAGCAGATTCTAAATTTGTTTAGAGAAAAACAACGCAATCGATGCCAATGCAATGTGGCTAAATCTGTTGTTCCTTCGCAATCTCTGGACTAAACTAAATGAAAATCTAAATCTAGAACCTATCCTCTTCCACAGGGAGTACTATGAAAGGGAAAGCAGTAAATACATTTAGACGATCTTGATAAAACAATTTGTAAACTCAATGCTGGTTAACAGGGCTCTCTCCGTCACTCACTCCATACAATCGTAGTCCCAATTTCATTTGAATATTAATCAACCAAAGTCCATGAAATTTTGCAGACATATTCTAGAAACTAGTATCTGTGCCTGTGGTGTTTTAGATTTTTCTAAAAATATGTAGTTTTAAAATTACAGGGGCTCCAAGATTTGTATGTGAATTTTTAAGACCGCGAAACTTTTAAACCGAATATTTTAACAGAAATCTGGAAAACCACAGGCATAGATATTAGTTCCTGGAACATTTTTACAAAATTCCATTGAGTGTGATTGGTTAGTATTCCAATGAGAGATGAACTATTTTTGTATGGAGCGAGCGACGGAGAGAACCCTCTTAAAGTGATTGTATTTGCATTTCAAACTAGAATGTAGTTTTTCATCGTTTGTAAAAAGCTTTTCTCTTATACCTGAAAGATCAATACAGAAAACTGGTTCAAAGTGGTTCACAAAATTTGTATTGGACTGTTAGTTGAAGAGCTTCGGAGTTTTCTATTTCAAGTTTTGCCGGAACAATGTCCAATTGTTAACAAGTTGGCATTCAAATTGGAGCTAGACCTTGATTTGGAGTCTGAAAATTGTTCGACGCTAAAAAGACCCGTTTTGCCTCGATTTACAGATTTAACTTTGCATATTAAGTTCTAACAAAAAGGCAGTTATATTCTGTTTTTTAAAGAAAAGCCCCAAACCAACTTAGGATTAAGTACAACTGGCCAAGTGCAAGTCGGACTCGCATGCGAAGGATTCCGTACCATCGTACAAGGTATTTTAATATTTTTATGTGCAACACAGCAAGTTAATGGCAACATCGCCATCTATATGTGATTGCAATTTAATTTTTTCGAGAACGCACTTTTTTTTGTGATGTAACCACAAATTCTCTGTTTTCGGATTTATTCCTTTACTTGTGCTATAAGACCCACCTACCTACCAAATTTCATGATCCTAGGTTAATGGGAAGTAACCTATAGATTTTCTTGACAGACGGACAGACAGACAGACAACAAAACGATCCTACAAGGGTTTCTTTTTTCCTATTTAGGGCACGGAACCCTAAAACACCAATGTTGCTTCAGCGTTTCCCGATCAGTAACTTAGAAATAGTAGTTCAATATCCTGAAATAATAGCAACCTCTCTTACTGGAGATTGTATACCAGATTGCTACAATTGAAGTAATCTATTTCAATCCGCTTGTATGAAATTGCAAGGAAAATCCCTAAGGAAACTACGACATACGGGGAACGATATAGAAAAAAGTTTAGCTACCTACGTCTGTATGTTTGTATGTTCATTAAGGTGATCGCATACCAGAGTGACCGCCTGGGTGCCTGGTACACTTCGACCGCCCGTTGTGCCAGATCATTCTTTCCACGTGCAAACTGTGGAATCAACTCTCTTCTGCGGTGTTCCCATTAGATTACAACATGGTGTTATACAAGGAGCGGACCAACAAATTCCTGAAAGGCTGGCAACGCATTGGAGGCTCCTCTGGTATTAGCACATGTTCATGAGCGGCGGTAATTACTGAACATCAGGTGATCCGCTTGCTCATTTGCTCGCTATTTTTATTTAAAAAAAAAAGAGACGCAGGACTCAGGAGTTACAAGCAACGTAGTTTTAATTAAATTACTAGCTTTTGTCCTCGACTTCGTCCGCGTGATATAATTTATGTTCTCTTACACCTATAAACTTAGAAACCTTTTGAATAAAATTATTTAGTATAGATCATAATTATTATTATAACAATCTAGGTCCACCATTGAGTATAGGTCTACTCTCAGACTGAGAAGGGTTTTAGCCATCGTCCACTGCGCTAGCACCAGTGCAGATTGACAGATTTCTAACACCTTTGAGAACATTATGGAGAACTTTCAGGCATGTAGGTTTCTTCACGATTTGCACTGCACGGGCCAATCTTTATCTTGTACTAAGTTTTTATAATTTTATAATGGTACCGTGGAATAAGAAAAATAGCTTGATAAGTAGATTCAAATAAATAATATTATAAGTTTCTTGATAAATGGATAAGCTGCTTTTTATTTATATTGTTAGCAATGGAAAAATATGCAGCAAACAAACTTGAGCTACGAGTTTAAAGTTTTATAGAGTAAAGCCAAGTTCACATTAAGCCAACTTTCATATCAAAAGTTTAGTGCGGTAAACCATACTATTGAAACAGAGCAATTATGGCGACCCTTTCTCAAATTTTACGCATACCTAATACCTACATGTTCAATCTAAGGTTGAGATCTATAAAACGCACTTTGACTGACATTTAAAACGAGACAGCGCTATGCTGCTGACATATAACCGTCTCATTTTAACTGAAGCTTAAGCCTGAGCAAAGTCAAAGTACGCTCTATACCTAGATCTCAGCCTAAAGCTCACGTAAGTAGCATACGTAATTAATTGATAAAAAAATTGGTTGTCTGTAAAGTCGGCTTACTGACGATAATTGAACGTGACAACGAAGGCCGATTATGCTTCTTTGTCGCTCGTTCCGCGCTCTCGCTTGCACTTCAAGCCTTACATGGAACGCCTCAGAGCGAGGTAACGCCGCATGAGTCATGTTTTTTCGTGCGTGCAGCCGGCTCTATCGAATTATAAGACGTTGTCACGTCAAAAGATTACAAATGTCAATGTACTTATAAGAGTATTTATATAAGTTTTGTAAGCTACTTAGATGAGTAAAAGATACAGATGTATCTGCAGCCTAAGTATAGAAACCTGATTTATGTTTATATTCATACATTTTACATAAACTGCCGTACTTTAGTTAAGCCGGACACAACTCTTTGGATCAATTTGTAACCACGCTCTAGAGTCTAGTTCATAAAAAATGTATGAAACTTTCAGGTGCATTTTTGCACTGGAGCGGGGTTGGGTGTGGCTGGTACCAATGTGCATCGACCTTTATAGTCGGTAAAAAATTGAAAACTGGTTCGGAGTGCTTAATCGAAAAAGTTTTACAAATCCAAGTCACCTCTGACTCGGCGAGAAAGTTATAGAAATTATTATGGGACTTTGAGTTGAAGTATTTTAAAGTTTACTATTGAACTTTTTTTTCGGTGATGATAATAGCCCTTGACTGCATCTCACCTGCAGTCTTAGCATGATGCCATGACAAAAAAATCTGCGGGTCATATCGTAAAATATCTTGAGCCCACTCGTCGTCGTCGTTGAGTCGTCTGGAAATAGACGGATCGAAAAAAACCATAATGGAAATCCCTTTAACAGGGCTCTTTCCGTCACTTACTCCATACAATCGTAGTCCCAATTTCAATTGAATATTAAGCAACCAAAGTCTACGAATTTTTGCAGACATATTCTAGAAACTGATATCAGTGCCTGTGGTGTTTTAGATTTTCCTAAAAATATGCAGTTTTAAAATTACAGGGGCTCAAAGATTTGTATGTGAATTTTTAAGACCGCGTAACTTTGAAACTGAATATTTTAACGGAAATCTGGAAAACCACAAGCATAGATATTAGTTCCCGGAACGTTTCTACAAAATTCCATTGAGTATGATTGGTTAGTATTCCTATGAGAGACGAACTACGTTTGTATGGAGCGAGTGACGGAGAGACCCCTCGGGCAGGGAAGAGTGGAGACGAGCTGTCGAGCCAGAGTTGAAATGACGAACAAGACTCGTCTGCTAAATCTGTAGCGCCTGAAGCGCCTGAGAACAAAGGAACAACCTCTTCCATAAATCAAATTCGTACCTCCTACGTATAAGAACACAGTGCTCACCGCTGCATCAGGGAATTTAGGAGGTTGGACAAAGAACGTCATTTTTAACGAAATCTGTCCCCAGCTTGAAGCGTCCGCGTTCTGGTCGGGTGTTTGGAATTTTAAAATCCTAACGATTTTAAAATTCCAATAACCGACGCCGCAACGCTTCCACAAAACATTGCAGAAGTTTTGTTGCGAAAATTGTTTTGAACTCGTTACACAAAATTTGTTGAATCTGCCCCTTTTTCTTAATTCTTGCACAAATCACAAGTATTGAAATAACACAAATATTTTGTACAAAAGGCTTAGTCGTTTAGAAAGTTTTAAATACTTAGTTGGTTTTTAACTTTAAAAGCGTTACTTTATGTTTTTTCGCTTTAACTTGTTATTGATAAAAAATTAGTATTTGACTGCGATCTCATGTTATTGACGATGTCTAAGGCTGAAATCTATAGGACGCACTTTGACTTTGACCAGACTTAAGACACTGTTAAAACGAGACGACGTTATACCGCTGGCATAAAGTCTCGTTTTAACAATCTGCTGATGATTCTTGCTACATTTTAAATTATCGTTAACACCATGCGGCTCTATGGAATGCCACAATGTCACACTTTAACAAGTAAATTTTCAACACCCCCAACAAATCATTTTCAAATAAATAATTATGTATATCTAGGCAACGTCCATCTTGACAGCTTGACATTTGTCAATTGACACTTGAATATTATGAACCCAAGGGTTATCTAACCTTCTTTTCTACAAGAAAACTAGAAAATAGCTGATAACTTTCAAACGGCTGAACCGATTTTCTTGAATTATAGCTAAGAACACTCTCGATCAAGCCACCTTTCAAACAAAAAAAACTAAATTAAAATCAGTTCATTAGTTTAGGCGCTACGGTGCCACAGACAGATACACAGATACACAGATACACACGTCAAACTTATAACACCCCTCTTTTTGGGTCGGGGGTTAAAAAAGCTTCGTAAAGAACACCAAAAAACAATTTCCTTCCAAAACAAGTGAGACAAAGTTGTAATTATAGTGTGGCTTTTGTCTGAAATTATCCACTTGCGCATACATGAATATGCAAATGAAAAGACTCCTCGTGTCTTTTAAATTAAAGGACGTAGTACTAAAACGTTCAGCGCCTCGTTGTTACGATGTGTGTGGAATTTTACAATGTTATTATACTTCGTGAAATAGATTAACACATTCTGGTCTTCCCTTGGCTCTATTCACCGGACCTATAGCAAATACAAGGTCATGATTTGGGCCAAGTATGACTTTGGGGTTCTTTATACCCTTGAAGTTTAAAAACTGATAGATGTTGGGGTCCCAAGGTACTAGAATGGCGGGCTTTCACCGGCAAGCGCAGCGTTGAAAGACTCACCCAATAGGTGGACAAATCATCAAAGAGACGCAGGGAGTCGCTGGACCTCAGGCAGCACAAACTGTGACGTATGGAAGTCCTTACAAGAGACCTATGCCTATCACAGACACAGATATTAGTTTCTAGAATATGTCTGCAAAATTTCATGGACTTTGGTTGCTTAGTATTCAAATGAAATTGGAACTACGATTGTATGAAACGAGTGGAAACGAGTGACGAAGAGAGCCCTGTTAAGACCCCTACGAATTATATATTACTTTATTATTAAGTATATAAGTGCAAATAATACCGTATCCGTTTCATCGTGGATGTAACTAAAGATAATCTGTTCCGGTCACAACAAGAAAACCAGTTTATTGGACTCAGCAATAAACAATAGATGTGTGCAAATAGAGGCGTAAACACATTGTGTCCACGCGTCCGCCGCTCACACGGATTAGCCTTAAATATGATTTGGCCGCAAACCAAATGCCCACCCGATGCGTTTGCTACAGCGCTTCCCGATTCAGAAGCCTTAGTACAGGTTCTTGCAAGTCACGAGTACGCTTGAACTTTACTTGTGGGACACTGCGTAAGTGTGCGTGCCTGTTGGACCAATCAGTCACGAGCAAGCGCTTTCAATTGCCCACATTTGCTTTACTTATACCGATACGACTTAAACACAAGCATGTATCGTCAATTACAAGAATTATTTAAGACTAGAAGATGCCCGTGATTTAGATTTTCTGAGATCCCGTGGAATGTTTGATTTTTCGGGATAAAAAGTTGCCTATGTCCGTTCCCGGGATACAAGCTAACTTTACCAAAATACGTCACAATTGATTAAACTAAAAGCCGTCAAACACACTTTCGTTTCATTTCCTTTTTAATATATCCACCAATGTAGATAGAATTTGTTGAACATTTTAGCTTCAAAGTAAAATTGAAATTAACTGCCTTGTTTAAAGCTCTCGTTCTTTAATACATCTACAAGCAGCGCTCCAAAAGGAAACCTTAAATCATTGATGCAGAATTTCCCACTTTAAATCAAGAATTTTTAAGTCTATTTTAAATTAACATTATTGTGTTTTGACATTCGAATTCTATGAACGTTGGTCAGATGTAAAATCTCATACTAACCACACAGATGTGTGATGCAGAGCGTTATGATGCCCGTTTCCATTTGCTTAATTAATATCTGCAGTTTGTGGAACTTTGTGAGCAGACTAGCGAATAATTTGGCGTTTTGAATCAGCTTTTCTGCTGTAGAAACCGATAGCGGGTAAAAAACTGCCATATACCTTCCAAGTTAGGCCACTTCCCTTTTAGACTGCAATCATTTGATCGCCAGGTGAGAGCGCAGTCAAGCATCTTGTAATGGAATAAAAAAAATATATTCACGAGTATAATCTATTAGTAAAGCAGCTGTAGTCGTTGTCGCCTCGTCCAACAAGCGTCTACTCCTGAAAATAGCTAGGGTCAAAACTATCTTTTCATTATTGAGATGTCCTATGTATTAATTGATAAGATCCTATGTATTAATCAAGGTTTAAGAGTGTAAGGATTAATTAGCTGAAGATTTTGTTCGTTGCGTTGTGTGTATTCGTAAAGATGTGGCTGATCTAGAGTAGATAATAATGTATAAAATATGCTATGACAATATTCCTTGCTTATCTAATTAATTCCTTCCGCATTTCTAGAAAAAACGACAATCTTTAATAATCCTAATTATGTAGCGTCTGTTCTTTCAAATTAACAAAACAAACAACACAATTTATGTTAATTAAATAATTTGAAAACTGGCAACAGTTCACTCCTTATTTTCAGCGTCCTTGATGCCGCGTGTACTAGACTATTTACATTTTGTACTACGCCCGCGGACTGTATTGCTGGAAAATTTATTCCCACGAAGAAATTGCTATTTTCTCAAGAGCCAAGGAAAATGAAAAGTGCCTTAGTTGCGTAGTTCCGCGGTTTCGGAGGGGTTGTAATTTAGGTTTATTAAAGCAAAACGTACCTCGCTCTGTGTTTTGCAGATTTCCAAGTTTGTTCTGCGATTGTGTTACGCTGAGGTTCTAGTTTCATTATTCGCAAGACTTTAGTAGGTAATAGTATGTTAGCAACTTCATTTTATCGTAACGAAATTATTTTACAGCAAACGTTCAATGAATAACACTACAGGCAATTTAAAATATCTACTAGATTTGTTGTTTTATAGTCAACATGTTTAACGGGAGCTCGGATTCGGAACTCCTCCAAGTATAGTCCGCTTTATGACTCAGAAACGAAGAACGTGGATAGTTTTTTCGCTGGGCTATGAGCAAGTCTGTGGGTGCAACGAGCGATTACTCGCACTATCGCTTGTTAGAGACATAGGTACAATTAAAGATTTTAGTTTAGTTTCTTTTTTTATTTGAAAGGTGGCTTGATCTTAGCTATAATCCAAGAAAATCGGTTCAGCCGTTTGAAAGTTATCAGCTCTTTTCTAGTTACTGTAACCTTCATTTGTCGGGGGTGTTATAAATTTTTAACTTACACTTGTATTGACACAGCATCATACATCGCTAGTACGTTTCTTGAGCGAGAAAATAGTTGATAGCTAGTTGTTTCCTCGTCGGCGGTGGGACAAGCGCTTAGCCTTTGCTTTGGCCCTTGGAAGGATTTAGAGAAATCCCAACGATATCTTTAATCACGCGAAAAAAGGCGCAGGAATAGATTAGTATAATAATACAAATCATAATAAAATGGTATTAAAAATAGGTAGGGTAAGTATGAAAAATGAGAAAACTTTAACACGGTCTACCACGAGGCAAAATACTGCCTCATAATTCTTGAGGCAAGTGAGTTAGTGCATTTATCACTTCAGAGAGTAAGTACGGTGGCTCATGTAGTGCAAACGAGAATCATAATTCTACTCGTAGCGAGCTTTACAATCATAATATACGTAATGTTTCTAGAAGAAATTTGTAGTGCTTTAGGGATTTAGTAAAATGTGTTTATGTTGTCACAATGTTGTTATTGAATTTATATTTTACTAGATCGTAGTATAGAAGCAGGCGTTATTTTGCGGAAGTGCATGACATACAAGGAACCAAAAGCCTTACAAACCTTAAAAACCTTACAATGCCTAATTGCAAAGTATTTTAGGCATTTACTTTGCAATTAGGCATTGTAAGGTCTACATCTCCTGAGGATGCTCCGGTGTCGGGGCGAAACGCGCGACGAGTGGTGTTGGGATTTGAGTGGTGGTGCGTGTGGCTTGCTTGGTGGCTGGCTTTTCCTGCATGTTTATCAGTGGGAGGGCGGGCGGTGCATGTCGCATGCTGCATGTTGCACCATACAAATTTCTTCGGTTTGGTGGATTATAGCAAATTAAGCTTTTGGTTCCTTGTATTTTTACTAAATTGCTCGCCTTAGCTTCGAACAGGTGGGCTTACATATTTCTTTGTTTGATCACCTTCAAAGCAAGAGCATCTTCTAGGCAAGCGTGATCTAACCTAGGCCTCATCATTGCATTAGTAGGTGGAAAGAATTTTAAAAGATTTCATTAATGAGTTTATGCTAACTTAAGGGAATTTATACAATTAAAATATATTATACTTCTCTTAAACAAAATAAAATATAATAAATAAAATTAGTAGCGTCGTCGTGTAGAAAATAACCAAGTAATAGGTTTTACAGAATTAAAATAGTCGACATTTCTAAAATTGCGGGACAAAATCCTCGCACTGCATGTTAATGTGGAATTTCCCAACGTCATTAGTGTTAACAAAATGAACTTGCACTGTTAAAATTCTGCGTTTTATTTTGGAAATTTCGTGTCTTGAAAATAAGATTTCTGATAGTATTTTAGCAGTGATACTCTTTTTTTTTATACAGACCTGCTAGCAAGTGATGATGCAGCCTAAGATACAGCGCGCTTGCCTAGAAGTTGCCAATTCACTCTTGAATTGAAGACTCTATACTCATACCATAGGTATAAGTTGATTTTTTTAATTCCCGTGCAAATGACATTGTCATAATTCGCCTAAGAATCATCATTCATTTGACATATACAATAATTCTTAGCATAATTTAAAACCTTTATTCCAAATATTAGAATTTCACGGACACTTCAGAATATTTAATAAAAATAATTAAATGGATGTTTAATTGATTCCCATACGTTTCCGTTCACCGGTATCCGATCATCGCTTTCAGCGCTTGATCCCTATGGTAAAAGATAAGAGCTCAAGTAGGTTAAAGCGCTAAGTGCAACAGGAGAAAGGGCTGGTTGTGAGCGAGAAACAAATACGGCTTATGTTAGCGTTCGAGTGAGATGGAACACAATCGTGTTTGTATTCTTTACTCTATGTTGTTCAGTTGATGTCGAGTCGAGACACACTACCAAATAGGTTTAGTAGAAAAGTGATAAAAGTATATAGGAACTATTAATTTAATTCAGTCATTCATATTCATAAATCATAATTCATACTTAATAGATACCAAGCTTTGTTTACCTACCTACTTACCTCTTACGAATGAATTTCCGAGTAGGTACCAAATAAGTAAAATGAGTACCTATCTACCTACCTAAACCAAAGCTATTTTGACAGCATTTAACAGAAACCTCAAAGACATAGGTATCCATAAATAAGTACCTACCTAATGAAACCCGAAACCGAAACGGGACTAGCGAGGTAAAATATAACCTCAAAATCGAAAACATTTTTGATAATAACTAAATTCTCAGAAGTGTCCGTTGTTTCAATCTACTTTCGGGGATTTAAAGAGGTTTTTTTGAACCCGTTAATCAATATTTTATGACTGTTGGTTTTTAGGCGAAACTTGTATGGAGGCAGAACAATGTCCTTTCTTCTAATTTTCGTTCGTAAGTTAGTTTCGTAAATTTTTCGGAATCAAAAGATACTTTACCAAAATGCAAGCGATCACTGTACTACGTCAAAATCGGTTAAGCGAATGGGCGTGAAAAGATGATACTAGACAGACAATTAATATTCTATAACATTAGTATGAATAATATGTATTTAGGTACTAATATTAGCAACAGAATTCTGTGTACAATCATATAGTGGTTATTACAATCACACGTAGGTATATTTACTGTTCATGTTAGTGTAGATGCTCAGGCAGCCATAACGAAATTTCCGACATTTAGATGAAGATACGAGACCCATGGTTACCTTGCTCATCCAGCTAACGTTATACTTTTACAAGAGTTCATCATTAAATAATAGTTCAGTTTTTGTTTGGAACATGTCTTACAATGGTTATTTGTTAAGAGTCATCGATGTTAAGAGTACACCATTCTATACTCTGTCCACGGAAAGCAGTTAATATAGGGCTCTGTTTATTACGTAATCCCATACTAATGACAGAAAAAAAAATCTGAGCGGGCGTCAACCATTTGAGTCACCAACCAATCACAAACATGTTTTCAAAAACATTCGAAATTCAACTTGAAAATGTTTTCAAAAAACATTCGAAATTCAATTAAAAAATAGTTTCATTTATGTTTGGAGTTTTTTGTCTCTATCATTTGTGTTTGATTACGTAACAGAGAGAGCCCCACATTAACATCTTTCCGTGTTTTTTTTACCAGTTTTGAACCCGTCCAGGGCTCTAATCCGTACGACTAATCACGTAAGTCTAGCCATAAGATATTTGTATTTATAATGATAAAACACGTCTTTCTACTTCGCTGAAGCACGTGGAATTTTAAATTGGTATTCCACATTTAATATCATCAACGAATAAAGATTGACAAACTCCACAGTAGTGTGTATCAAAGGTGAGGTCAAAATATAATTAAACGCTGCGTAGCGTTGAGACCACTTAAATTGAACAGGGATACCCGAAAGGTGTTCAAATGTACCCACCCCTATATGCTACACGGTTTATCAATTAAGTATATTGTGGTATAGGTAAAGGAGGGTTTCTCCTACCTACTTGTATAAGGCTTTGTGCTCTCAAGACTAATTTAATATAGTGATTTTCTCTATCTATCTATTGGATATTGTGATAGGTGTAAGAGGACAGGTCTGAGAGCAACCCTAGCTATGCCAACTTCACGTCATCGGGTTGGCTGGAACAGGAGTTGGTGCAGACTTCACTGCGTTATAGGGACTCGGTGCGGAACGAACGTGCGTTGATTATTGTAATCTATACATATAATAAAATTGTAGAAAAGTGGTGTCTGTACAAAGGAAATATATAAAAAAAAGTAGCAGGGGTTGTTATTATATCGACGCCGAACCCGAAATTGTAATTAATTTTTTTTTTGTCTGTTTGTCTGTTTGTCTGTGTGTTTGTGCACGCTAATATCAGAAACGGCTTATTCGATTTAGATACGGTTTTCACTAATATATTGTAGTAAGCTTCACTTAACATTGCCAATCGGTTCATAAATAAAAAAGTTATGTCAATTTAAAGAATCACGGCGAACATTTTTAACGTACAGAGTATATGCTGCCCGAAAAGTCACTATTCCACGCGAACGAAGTCGCGGGCACAGCTAGTATGAAATAAAAATAATATAGGTGGTACCTAGTGGTTTTTCTTTTTTAGTTCCACTCCTGAATTTTGATTTTCCTTAAAGTGGTCGCAAACTTAGAAGGCAAGAGACCACGAGGAAGATTTCTGACCAGGTGGTCAAACCATAGTGAACGAACTGGCGCACTTGACTGTTACGACGTAGTACTTAATTAATCCGTCCGTCCGTCCGTCGTCTGTCCGTCCGTCGTATCTGTCAAGAAACCTATAGGGTACTTCCCGATGACCTAGAATCATGAAATTTGGCAGGTAGGTAGGTCTTATAGCACAAGTAAAGGAATAAATCCGAAAACTGCGAATTTGTGGTTGCATCATTAAAAAAAAAATTAAAAATTTTCAAAGTAAGATAATTATACCAAGTGGGGTATCATATGAAAGGGCTTTACATTCTAAAATATATTTTTGTTTATTTTTAGATAGTTTTTGATTTATCGTGCAAAATGTTGAAAAAATACCCGAGTACGGAACCCTCAGTGTGCGAGTCTGACTCGCACTTGGCCGGTTTTATTTTATTATTAAATCCCCCTTTGGTTTCTACACGGCATCGTACCGAAATGCTAAATCGCTATGCGACACATCTTTGCTGGTAGGGTGGTAACTAGCCACTGCCGAAGCGTCCTACCAGAAAAAGAATATCATTTAGTTCATATTAACTTACCGTGGGGCTATTACATAGCATTTTTACTGGAATTATAATAGTAATATAATGCCCAATAAAGTCTAAACTAAAAAGAAAAATAAAAGATTCGTCTAAACTTATTTCAGGGTTTCTTTATAAATTAATATTAAACTCGTAATGTTTCGTAAATGTTACTTAACAAAATAATTATTACTAAGTTCAGAAAGCCTATCCAAATATTGTTTCAATAAACATCTATTTAACCCTCATCGTCCTGGCAAAGTTAGTCAAAGATAATTAATTATTTCGACTAAAATCTGACATTTACGTCAAAATTACTTGCCTGAATACAACCTATGTCACGCCGATTAAAATAGGTTTATTATTCTGACCTTTATGAGTTTTGGAATAAGGTTGTTTTGTGATTATTTAATTCTATAATAATAATTATTATGTAGGTATAATATCCGGGATGTAATAGAAAATGATTGGAATTCAAGTCAGTGTAATTGAAACTAAATTTACGCAGACGTTATATTTTAGTTTTTTCTTTGTCTTTAGGTACATAATTTTTAGGGTACATTTATTAATATCATTTTTCAGCACGTTACAAAATAGCATAAAAAGGCATAAGTACCGAAGTACCATTAATAAATCCTGTTTTTATACATTTCAGTTTACCTCTAAAATTTTGTTCATCCATTTTCTTATTCCATTTTGAGATAACACGATGCCACAAGTGTCAATTAAAAATTTATAACACTCCCGACAAGTGAAGGTTACAGTAACTAGAAAAGAGCTGATAACTTTCAAACGGCTGAACCGATTTTTTTGGATTATAGCTAAGAACACTCGATCAAGCTATCTTTAAAACAAAAAAAAAAACAAAATTGAAATTGGTTCATTAGTTTAGGAGCTACAATGCCACAGACAGATACACAGATACACACGTCAAACTTATAACACCCCTCTTTTGGTGTCGGGGGTTATACAAACAAAACAAAACAGACTGTCTTTTTCGTGTGACATAAGTTAAGCTCCTTAACAGGGCTCTCTCCGTCACTCGCTTCATACAATCGTAGTTCCAATTTCATTTGAATATTAAGCGACCAAAGTCCATGAAATTTTGCAGACATATTCTAGAAACTAATATCTGTGTCTGTGGTGATTTAGATTTTTCTAATGTAGTTTTAAAATTACAGGGGCTCAAAGATTTGTATGTAAATTTTTAAGACCGCGTAACTTTGAAACCGAATATTTT
Source organism: Maniola jurtina (assembly GCF_905333055.1). Taxonomy (NCBI): domain Eukaryota; kingdom Metazoa; phylum Arthropoda; class Insecta; order Lepidoptera; family Nymphalidae; genus Maniola; species Maniola jurtina. The sequence continues at coordinate 2,971,860 of NC_060033.1, forward strand.
AACAGAAATCTGGAAAACCACAGACATAGATATTAGTTTCTAGAATATGTCTGCAAAATTTCATGGACTTTGGTTGCTTAATATTCAAATGAAATTGGAACTACGTTTGTATGAAGCGAGTGACGGGGAGACCCCTCTTAAGTAAGTACTCCGTCAGTCTGAAAGGACGTTAATACGACACAGGAACGCCTTTTGTCGTGACATTTGGTTTAGGATATCAGCAGCCAAACATAACCATCGCGATAAGGTTTCCTCGTGGATTTTTCATCGAAAACGCATGGGAAAAATGTGTCACGCTGATTATGCTTGGATTGCTAATATTTGAAGACTTTTTGATATGGCGGTATTTTTGTGTCTTTGTTATAACAACTACCTCCCTGTCACAGTGGTAAGCGCTGTGGTCTTATTAGTAGGAGGTCCCGGGTTTGATGCCCGGTAGGGTTTGGAATTTCATAATTTCTAAATCACTGCTCTGCTGGGAGGCTTCGGTCAAGCAATTTAGTGTTCCGGTATGATGCCGTATAGAAACCAGAGGGGTTTAATAAAAACTTCCATACCCCTTCCAGGTTAGCCCGCTTCCATCTTAGACTACATCATCACTTTCCACCAGGTGACATTGCAGTCAAGGGCTAACTTGTATCCTTTCATGGGAATTCTTTGATTTTCGAGGATAAAAAGTAGCCTTTGTCCGTTTTCGGGAGAGAGTTTATCAGTATTTTTCAATGCTGATGATTTTTGTCGTTTATCTCGTCTGTTATCAGTCATTACCACCTTTAATGGAAATTGCATCTGACCCTGAGTTTGGAACTCAAGAAATATTTGAGCAAATCCATACTAATATTATAAATGCTAAGTATGTCTCTCTGTCTGTCTGTTACGATTTCACGGCTCATCCGCTTCACCTATAGGCAACTTTTCATCCCCGGAAAATCAAAGACTTCCCCCGGAAATTTTAAAACCTAAATTGAGGCAGACGAAAGTCGGGGGCGTCATTCGTTCCAATATATAAAATACTAGCTGATACCCGCGACTTCGTTCGCGTGGATGTAGGTTTTTTAAAATTCCCGTGGGAATTCTTTGATTTTCCGGGATAAAAAGTAGCCTATGTGCTAATCCAGGGTATAATCTATTGCCATTCTAAATTTCAGTCCAATTCGTCCAGTAGTTTTTGCGTGAAGGAGTAACAAACATACACACACACACACACACACACACACACATACAAACTTTCTCCTTTGTAAAAAGGATAAAAAGTGTACGATATTTACCATGACCTTAAGGGTTCAAAGGGTTAAGGCTGTGAACTCCCTACACACTTAATCATCCTCACCTTGAACGCACTTGAGACAATGCAATTAGATTTAAGGATACAATACACTGCCTCTGAAGTGAGTTTTGAGGTGGAAGTTAAAAGCTTGTGACCACTTTAGCCAGTATGTTCAGGCCTTTTTAGGGTTCCGTAATAAAGCAAGCAACCCTTTATGGTTTCTTCCCGTCCTTGTGGTCGTCTGTTTGTGCATCACAGCCATTTTATTATATAGTCATTAACGCTACATAGGGGCACATTTAATATTTTTTTTAAATCAGGGACAAAGAAAATCCAGTGTGTGTGTGTATGTATGTCTAAATGTTTATATGTGAGTACAAGTGGGGTTATACTAGAATATTCCTTCAGTAGCCGAGTAAGTTTGTTTCAGAAACCAATCCCAAGGGAAGTTTTGTATTTATAACTATTCAAAGAGTGGAGAGAAAGTATATTTAAAGATCTGGAGAGTAACACAGGCTACTTTTTGGTCCGGAATATCAAAGAGTCCCTAAAACGGACTTTAAAAACCACACAATGTACATTCACTTTTTATGGCCTCCATGTGGACGAAGAAGGCGAGCATCAGCTAGTCTCTTATAGCTTGCACCACGATCAAGCACTCTCGAATGCCAACTCCGTGACCAATTGGGTCAAGTGAGCAACCAGTCACAAAGGCTTGGGGCCAATTAACTTGAAATTATCTCCTTTATTCATGGATGGTGCTTTGCTTGCTCTATTTTTTTTAAATAAATAATATAAAAAAATACGAATGAAGTTTTATTTTTTTGATCGTTTGATCTAGCAGACCCGCTCCACAAAAGTGAAATTAACGAATGTAGAAAAAACTAAAACCTTGATCCTACATAGCATTCTTTAGACAAATTTAGTTTCGAAAGTTTCCCCGTTTTAGTCGATAACTCAAAAATACAAATCGGTTAAGCGGATGGGTTTTTAGGAATCCCGTGGGAACTCTTTGATTTTCCGGGGTAAAAAGTAGTCTATGTCTGTCTCCGGGATATAAGCTAACCCTGTAACAAATTTCGTCAGAATCGGTTAAACTGTTGGGCCGTGAAAAGGTAGCAGACAGACAGACAGACACACTTTCGCATTTACAATATTAGTATGATTAGTATATTAGTATAAATTAATTGTGAGCGTTCGTCTTCAACCAATAACCGTCCACTGCTGGATATAACATGTCTCTTGTAGAGACTTTTACACGACACGGTTTTGAATGCCAGATTCAATGGCTTCCTACGACTCGTTTGATGTCTGCGCTTTCCAAGTGCAAGGTTACCATTCCAGCACCTTGACAGGGCTCTCTCCGTCACTCGCTTCATACAATCGTAGTTCCAATTTCATTTGAATATTAAGCAACCAAAGTCCATGAAATTTTGCAGACATATTCTGGAAACTAATATCTGTGTCTGTGGTGTTTTAGATTTTTCTAAAAATATGTAGTTTCAAAATAACAGGGGCTCAAAGATTTTTTTTAAGACCGCGTAACTTTGAAACCGAATATTTTAACAGAAATCTGGAAAACCACAGACATAGATATTAGTTTTTAGAATATGTCTGCAAAATTTCATGGACTTTGGTAGCTTAATATTCAAATGAAATTGGAACTACGTTTGTATGAAGCGGGTGACGGAGAGACCCCTCTTTAGACTCCAATGACTATCGGTTGTTCGAAACGTGTATTTATCCCACCTATTACATCCTTATGGCTATAAATTAGGTCTTCATGTATTTAGGTTATTGAAAACCTTGTGGGGAAAATTTTCAATTTTCCGGTATAAAAGTAGCTTATGTCCGCCTCAGGGATGCAAGCTATTTCTATAGATAATTGGTTAAACGGACAGTGAAAAGATAACAGACATTCAAACATATTTTCGCATTTATAATATGGATTAGGAACTGTTGAAATTAAGTTTGTTAAAATTTTATCCATACGTTCGGGGAAGCTAACACCAAAATGCTTACAGAACTTCGCCTTATGAAAGTCTGACCTAAATAAATTCCGACTACAATTTAATAGAAGTGCACCATAATTTTATTTACAGTTAGAAAACAAAGTTAAACTTCATGTATGAAAACCTAAAGAAAGTGTAGTTTGAAAGGAATAATTACAAAAATCTCTTCCACACTCTGTTTAGTTTTCTTTCAAAGTGTTTCTAACTAAATTACGATATGAATTTTTCCCACTTCCGAAAGTTTGGAGCTAAAATAAATATAATTCCATTGGATGTGGCACAAGTGTTAAGCTCATTTCAGGCTATGGAATATAATATATATAATTACCAGTCCAGTCAAAATAGACATTCAAGGATACAATAATTTGCATAGAGGTAAAAATTGGTACGAAAGTTGGGAATACCGATATGAATGAACTGTGAAAAGTCCCAATCGATCTCACATTTGCAAAAAATATATATTCAAGGTCAAAGTTCACAAAAATGGGATTTTGGCATTTTACAACTGTTTCCTCACAATTTTATTTTATAAATGGAAATATGTTTGTTTGTTGGTTTGCCCTTCAATCACGCTGCAGAGCGGAGCATCGGATCGACGTAATTTTTTCCATGGAAATAAGTAAAGACCTGAAAAGTTACATTAGCCACCTACTTTTTATCCCGGAAAATCAATTAGTTTCGATGAAGTCGCGAACATTAGCCAGTATAAAATTATAATTTGATTTATTTTTTCATTTTACGATTGAGAAAATAGTTTTTTAACTATTATCAACTCATCCACTCGTTATTGCAAGAGAGTGATAGTTGACGAACACCTATATTTTTATTTACCAGCTCATTTTCTGACAAAGTCGCTACAGCTTCTGATCAGTGCCACACCTGAAAAGAACAGTCTAAATCTACTCGGACTATCCGCTATAAAGTAACTTTAGAAACTTCTTGTTCAGTCTAGCGCGATGTATTTCCTACAAGGCTTTGCTTACGGCTATACTCATACGGATTTAATGTCAAAAGGATTTGCCGCTCTAAGCTTGGCTCATATTTTACCTTTTCAGTAAATGTTATGTTGTTCTCGATTATACAGTCATGGTGCACTTGCTTTGAAACTTAATGTCTAGTAATAATAGTTGCATTTGACGTGCGGGCAACTTGCAAGTTTGCTTTAGCAAGTCTACGTAAAAGTGAGAACCTAAATGCATAATCTGAAGCTTGTAGCTCAGCAGTTTGAACTGTCAGTTAGTAAATCAGCTTCTTCTTATAAATGTACTAGCCGATGCCCGCGACTTCACCCGCGTGGATTTAGGTTTTTCGAAATCCCGTGGGAACTCTTTGATTTTCCGGGATAAAAAGTAGCCTATGTGCTAATCCAGGATATTATCTATCTTCATTCCAAATTTCAGCCAAATCCGTCCAGTAGTTTTTGCGTGAAGGAGTAACAAACACACACACACACACACACACACACACACACACACACACACACACACACACACACACACACACACACACACACACACACACACACACACACACACACACACACACACACACATACAAACTTTCGCCTTTATAATATTATAAATAAATGTATAATTTAGGTGGTTAAAGTTACGTTACGGTTACTGTTAAACTTAAACCGAGGTGTGAATCATGGAGGTATGAATACTGACTGATTGTGCAACAATTTTTTCTATTTACTGATAGTGAAAATCTGAATTGTTACATATTTTTAACCCTGTATCATTAAATTACCATTCAGGCGAAACATGGTTGAACATATTGCGAAATTTAAACGTTATGCGTTTTTATACATACCTACTATATTTTGCGTAACTATTTAACATTCTAAGACGTATAGACGATTTGATGTACTCTCACTTTACGTAAAAATCAAATTCACTACGAGCATTGACATGGGATAAAACTAAAAGGTAGGTATATCAAAATGCACTTTGAAACTTCAAATATTAGGTTACAAACAACGAAAAATTGAGCAAAGCGACGGTAAATAAAATAAATCAGTGAAACGTACGTATTTTATAATATGCGATGGATTATCGCTTCAAAATTCAATGGATTTTTGGTGCCAGGATTTTAAATAAAAGTTTTTTTCATGCGGCCAATTCGCGGTTTTCCTGAACAAACAACTGTCGAAATTTTAATTTATGGTTTGTGGTTAGGTGAGATTTGAATTTAAACCACCCTTTTTCTTACGAAACCGCTTAGTATTTCTACTTCTTTGCCTTAGCGTGTTCCCAGACTCACGGCCACTTATTTACTTACCATTATTAGGGTTCCATACCTCAAAAGGAAAAACGGAATCCTTATAGGATCACTTTGTTGTCTGTCTGTCCGTCCGTCCGTCGTGTCTTTCAAGAAAACCTATAGAGTATGTTCAATTTTCAAAGTAAGATAACTATACCAAGTGGGGTATCATATGAAAGGACTTTACCTGCACATTCTAAAACAGATTCCTATTTATTTTTGTTTATAATAGTTTTTGATTTATCGTGCTGGAAAATAATAATGTTGGAAAAATACCCGAGTACGGAACCCTCAGTGCGCGAGTCTGACTCGCACTTGGCCAGTTTTTTTTTTTTGGTGGCGTACCTAACGTAACTTTAACACTTATTATAGGTATGCAACTTGTTGTTAGTGGTGATACCTTTTTACAGACTAAAGTTTTTATATAGAGCGGTTACCACCTAGTTTTTTCCACACAAAACAAACTAAGGTGTTATTTTCACACAAAACCTTGCTTGGTCCCGAATGTTATTACGGATTCAGTAAGGTCACCTTTTGTGTATGATATGAGAAGGTACCATTATATAATATTATAAAGAGGAATCTTATCATCGCTTTTATTTTGAAAAACCTTTGCTTTGTTTACTTTACGCCTTTCTGTATGTATACTTTATCCCTTATTCGTGTCCCGAGTTATCTCATTTCTGTATATCTACTGTGGGGGTCCGTACAAATCCCTTTCATTTACTCAGCGTGATTAGGTATAGAGATTATGTAGGTTTTATGTTTTTACTAAGTACAGCGTTTTCCAAATCGTGGTTCATATCCTAGATCTAGGTCATAAATTGAGTTTTTTAATAGATAAGTATTCATTTTCTGTCCCTCTTTAATTTAACCATAAAAATTGTGACTGGATTGGAAACGATAGTAATAAAATTAAAGGAAACGAGTAGATTTGAACCTATTCGACTTTATTTCAGTCCATTGAGCTATTGAGGCTTTAAAACGAGCTAGTAGTCACATTTCTGTCTACATTTAACTAGCCTACGCAAGCGGCTTCGTCTGCGTAAACTAAACAAATTTCAACCCCCTATTTCTCCCCTTAGGGGATGAATTTTCAAAAATCCTTTCTTGGCGAATATCTGCTTCATAATAACCATCTGTATGCTAAACAGCCCAATGCGTCCAGTAGTTTGAGCTATGCGTTGTAAGATCAATTAGTCAGTTATTCAGTCAGTCAGTCAGCTTTTCCTACTATATATTTCGATTCAATGAATTAAACGTATGATCACACTAATATTATAAAGGCGAAAGTTTGTATGTGTGTGTGTGTGTGTGTGTGTGTGTGTGTGTGTGTGTGTGTGTGTATGTTTGTTACTCCTTCACGCAAAAACTACCGGACGGATTTGGCTGAAATTCAGAATGGAGATAGATAATATCCCGGATTAGCACATAGGCTACTTTTTATCCCGGAAAACCAAAGAGTTCCTACGGGATTTCGAGAAACCTAAATCCACGCGGACGAAGTCGCGGGCGTCAGCTAGTTATAAATAATGCTAAAAATTAAAAACATTGCTGGTGGGCCATGGAGGGATATCATAATTGGGACAAAAGAGAAAAAGATTGGGAAACGCTGACTTCAGGTATCCTTTTATCCTTTCCCTTTATAAATTGACGAGATTGTATCAGACCTTATACTTTTGGCTTTCCTTTATAATTTGTGTGTATAGTGTACCCAAACCTATTGTTCTTATAATTTTTTGTATGTAATCTACTGACCTGACCCAAAATTAAGAGAGGTGGGCTTTTTATGAACCCTTGTTTATAATATTGTATTCAAGTTGGCTTTGCCTACAAATTCTATAAATCGTAAAATATCTGCTCTTTACTGAAAATCATACATTGTTGATTATTTTAAAGAAAAGCCTTGCTAAAGTTACGAGTATTGCTGAACTACTACCACAGTACCTATAAAGAGAGACACAGAGGTCCAACGCCTTTCTCGTGGTAAATGACGACCTCGTCGAAGACGACTCTTCAGTATAGGTCACGGAATTAGTGGAACCGTCTCGGGTAGCTCCCTTACCGCAAGATTGCTCTGCCTAGATGGTTTCGTCGAACCTTAGCTTTGTAGGCAATAACATACTACCCCTACCCTGTGCTACTACAAATAAATACATGAAATCTGAAACTGGTAGTGCCGTCATAATTACTATTTAGGCTGCTCCAGGCAGTACCATGGAAGGGAACGTTAGAGCGGTTTCATATTAATAACGTTTTTTTTAAAATTTTATTTATTCGTAATAATTTAACATGTCTTTTACATTTTGTAGCTCGCCAAACTGGTGGGTCAGTTTGTTGGCGAGTAACGTTTTTTTGGCTTTACGAAATATTTTATGCAGGTCAACTTGTGGCTATAATAACATACCTACAACTATCACCAGATCGGAGAGCCTGACTCTTCTGCGTAGAAAATAGCTATTCTATACAGAAGAGTAAGTAAATAACTCCGCAATTGTTATACCTATTTATAACTTTAATAACTTTGTTCACTGTTTTTCATACGAAAAAGCATTTTATTGGAAAATTGGAAATATTCGGTTTTTACAAACAAACGATACACGCTACCGGTTGTAAATTTTTTATTGGTTATTAAGGCTTGCGTGCAAAATATTTTTTATTAAGTAATATTTTGGGTAAAAACCTGAACGAAAAAAAAATCATTTTTCAATCAATGAAAATGAACTGTACACCGTCAACCTTGTGATTTATATTTTCAATAGGATGTAGATGTTTTTTCAAGGTACAAGGGGCAAACGGGGCAAATGCGTATGCAAAGTTCCACTTAGGTAACTACCTAGGGTAGAAATATTTTTGGCAAAAGTTTTTTGCAAATCAGATTCTTGTTTGAATATTAATAATGATCCAATCATGATGGTTGATTGTTTTCATTTGGTTTCTAACTTTGTGCAATAGATAAAAACTACAAAGAGTCAATCAAGCATTCCGAACAGCATTCCGAACCAGTGGTAAATTATTTGACGATTCAAAAGCACTTGTAAATGTTTATTTGAATAAAAATCTATTCTATTCTATTCTATTAAAAATTTTTAATAACATTTATAAAAGACGGCACGCTTCGCTTCAAAGCCACAATGTGTCTGCAGCCTTAGATATTGTTATTGTTAATAATATAGCGTGGGTGGATTCTTTTAAAACTTTGTATAAAAAATGCTAGTGGTCATGTTCTTGTATGTACTTATAACATAAGCAGAACTATAATATCTACTAACTATAACTGTCTATGAAAAGTTGAAATCTTTAGAATTAACTCATTTCTCGCGGGCATGCCTAATTAGCGACCCGACTCACAATAATATGATTGTACGGTTAACAAAAAACATTTTTCAACTGAATTCAAAAAAATGTTTTAACAATAGAAAGTTTTGTGTTAATTTTCTCTTGGTGCAAGTTTTGTTTAATTTTTGTGAGCCTGAAAACGTTATCAACGCTATTTTTTAATTAGCTTTTTATAAATTAACGCAACAATACAAGAAACTGAATAGCTTTCACTCTGCGAATCTCGGTTTATAAAAAAAAAATCTAATTCTAAGTTATTTCTTTTTATTTCATTTAGAAACGGGAGGCGTTATTTTAAAAAGAAATCCATTCATAATTAATATTTTAAGTGGGAAAGTGTGTCTAGTGCCTGTTACCTTTTCCATTTACGCTCCCACTCATTTAACTAATTTTGAAGCTTGATATAGAGATAATTTAGGTACATCTCAGACATCAGATATTTACTTTTTATTCCGAAAAATCAAAGAACTCCCACGGGATTTATATATATTATGTAAAAAGAAAGATCCTATGTAAATAGAGTTTATCTACATAGTTTTGATATGAGGTGGATTTGATAAATTCGTCTGTCACAGCAGTAACTGAGACAAATAATTATTATTATAATAGCATAACCTGCCTTTGACGAGTACAAATGGACCCTTAACTAGTAGATTACTCATGATTATCGGAATTAATCCTACCTATCCAAATCTATCCAAATCCAAACATATCTTCAAATGGACTCTTAATATCAACAAAGGGGTAGGCAGAATATGTATGTACACGCCTTAACGTTTCGTGTTTGTAAAATGAAGTGAATTTGTTTGTGTATCGGGCCAAACATAGGTAATCCCACAGGAAATAAGGGAATGTGAAATAGGGGCAGGCACAGAGTTTGGGTAAAAACAGGTTAAAATATGATCTTCTCGCGTACACCTCGTATCCAATGCATGTTTTAATAAATTATTTAGACGCTGAAAATTGGAAAGAGTCGTTTGTTATAACCCTACACCGATGCGATATTTCTATAATCATATTGGAATTTCAAGGTTAGAACTGAAAAGTAAACCACGTTAACCACTAATTTAATTATTATTATTTAATATTATTATATTAATTGTTATATTAATTTTTATTATTTTATTATTTTTTGTTATTTTATTTCATAATATAATATACTCATTATTAATAATAATATTATTTATCTAACTAAAGGCACTCTCACGGAACACGGCCACGTCTTTTGTTAGTTAAATAGGTATCCTAGAAATTACTTAGAACCTCTTTAGAATCTGGTTATTATGTGCCGAAACATCAAAAGAATGTAAGTATTCCTATCGCGAGACCGCCCGCCGTTTCCTTAGATAATAAGAAGCCACTCTAGAAATCGGTTGGTGAATCATCAAAAGGAATAATATATTCAATATTACCTATTCAGTCCTTATGTCTCTGTCGGTTTATGTTTTATTCAACGGTACGGGGGCTCACGCAATTAATCAATGCCTCATGTTTTTATAGATAGTCTAATGCTGAGGATACATCAATTAATACTACTATAATAATTTTAAAAAGAATTCTCAGGCATGCAGGTTTCCTCCAACGTTAAAGTAAGTGATATTTGATTGCTTAAAACGTACATAACTCTGAAAGTTAAAGGTCAGAATCGAACCCCAGACTTCCCGAATAAAAGGCCGACGTCTTAACTTCTAGACTATCACGGCTCTAATATGTAGTTGTAAATTAAACGTTCAAGCGTGCTGAGAATCCATAATTTTTCAAGTTATATCCATGAAATTATGCATTTTGGCTTTCAGCTAAAAAATACGTGTTTCCATAATATTTAGAAATTCGACTTTCATGGGATTTTGAAAAAATACACCCGAGCGAAGCAGGGGTGGGTGAGCTAAGTAACAAATCCATATTTTCAATCTTGGGATCAAATGCCTTCGATGGTGTTCCCACTAAGTAGATTACAACATGGTGTTATTCAAGGGGCAGATCAACAAATTCCTGAAAGGCCGGCAACGCATTGTCGGTTCCTCTGGTGCTGCAAATGTTCATGGGCGGCGGTTATCAGTTAACATCAGGTGACCCACCTGATCGTTTGCTCGCTATTTTTATTAAAAAAAAAAATTGACAAGTTAACCTGGACTACCCACACTCAATTTTTTGTTCCATGTTTTCTCGTTACCCAACCCTAGCTGGCTTAAATCGAAGAAAATAATAACTGAAAAATTCCAAAGCTAGTCAGAAACTGTTTCCAGAAATTCGAAAAGTCGAGATATTTTTGTTTGAAGCACTGGTTTGAGTTTGTGTGAAATTCCTCGAAAAGATATGGACATCTGTGCACATTAATAAAAGCTTGACAGGTTGCGGGAACTATGGAGCTGCTATTTACGTCGAATGCTCCACTATCACATACTGACTAGCTGGTAGCCATGACTTTGCGTGGATTTGGGTTTCTAAAAATCACGTGGGAATTCTTCGATTTGCTGGGATAATAATACATAATTTGAAATATTATTTCTGACTTCAGAATGTAAGCTATATCTGTGCCTTAGTGCTTTTCATCAAGACAGACATACTTTTGTAGTTATAGTGATATCACTAAATCCCACCTTATTCCTTGCTTACATTATAAAGGGAAATTCTGAGGATAATTCCAGCTTTTTAGGTTCAAGGATTTAGACTAGGCGGTAATAAGTCAGTCAGTAAGTGGACTTTTCTCATTTAATATTATTCAGACAAGCTGATGTCCGCAATGTCGTCCGCGTGTGGATTTAGTTTTATAGGAATGCGATGGTATCCCAGACAGTCAGAACTCTTTGATTATTGGGATAAAAGTATCATAAAAGTAAAAAAAACCCAGAAACCGGGAACCAGCTATTTCTGTGCCAAATCTCAAGGTTAGCGAAAATTCATTCGCAAACTTATTGCACACACACAAAGTAAACACATCGAAAAACTTTTAACCTTTTGAGTTACAGTTAGCTCCCAGTTAGCTATATAGTTTCTTACTCGTACAAGAACAAAGGCTGAGATGCGAGTGTACTTCAAATTTTCTCAGACAAAAGACATAGTTAAGACAGATTTATGTCAGACATAAATATGCTTCATTTTAACTCTTAGTAAAGTCTAGACAAAGTCAAAGTGCGTCCTATAGATCTCAGAATAAGGTTCTTATTGTTAAGTACCTAATACAGATTTTTTTAGTAAAAACAAAATAATAGCGACTGCATGGTTTCTCAGTTGCTACCACAGCATTGCGTTTTTTACGCCATTTTATTACAACGCATATTCTCGTTCGGATTCAAATCTTTCTGATGTCTAAGCACTAACTGAAACTGAATGCTTTTACGAGTCATATGTGATATTGGAAATGTAAAATTTGAGTTTAGTGACTTGTAGGTTTTATTTTGCTAAATTGGCTAAAATTGGCTATGACATTGCATGTTGCTAACCACTTGATGTATTTAAACTGTGATACTTACATACATTATAAGAAACTTTTAGAAATTACATATACGAGTAGCATGATATTGACGGCAAATTGCGATCAATGAAATTACATCTACATTGCTGCAAAATCTAGATTTTTCATGATATGAGCCGTTTTTTACTAGGTAATTATCTTGTTCTATTTATATTTAACTAGTCTTATTTTAAGCTACTTGTACAGCTGTTTATATTTAAATGTTGTTTATTACGCTTTAAAATTATATCTCACTGACTTTTCACCAAAATCTGGTCGTTTTAGTGGGTTCTCTATTTTGGTACACTATAAAAAACCTTGTACGTTAAGAACTATTAATAAAACCATTAAATTTATTAGACGAACTAAGTAGGGGGAATTTTTAGGAAGTTTTTAAAACGTGAGAGTATTTTTTGGTTTCGTTCGCACCTTTGATCTCGGGAATGGGAATTTAATGCGATAATTAATTTAAATAGACATGCCTTGAATGTCTCACAGCTTTATATTAATTTGTCTGGAAAGTGCTAGGAACATTAGTGCGTCACACAAAAGTTTATTGCGTTTAGGACCTTAAAATAACATGCATTAAAACTATATTGGAATTTTGATGTCAATGTTTCTAATTTTAAAGAGATGTTATATAGTTATCATTTTATGAAAGTTTTAAAATGTAAGTACATATACAAAAGTGTATTGAATACTGAGTAAGTGACTTCGCTCGTAGTTCAAAAAAAAAGTCATGAGCGTAGTGAGGAATTTGAAGGCACGAGAAGCAAATAATTTTGCAGCCGGAAGAAAAACCATTTTTTTTTTCATCACTGCAAAAAAAATGCTACTTTATATGCACAAAAACAAGTTAAAAGTTTACACCACAGCTTCCAATATAATTAGCACCATACCAACATAGCTTAGCAACTTAATTACTTTTTAACAAAATAATGGCACTATGAATAAATAAAAGGAAAATATGTTTACAATTTCTTTACAAGTCTTGTTAATAATTTCGACGTACTAATGGCGTATAATTAATCATTTAGCGGTTTCCGTTGGCTTGTTTTACTAAATTATGATTTATTGCAGGACGTGGGACTGACGTTTACCTTTAACAGGGCTCTATCCGTCACTCGTTTCCACTCGTTTCATACAATCGTAGTTCCAATTTCATTTGAATGTTAAGCAACCAAAGTCCATGAAATTTTGCAGACATATTCTAGAAACTAATATCTGTGTCTGTGGTGTTTTAGATTTTTCTAAAAATATGTAGTTTTAAAATTACAGGGGCTCAAAGATTTGTATGAAAATTTTAAGACCGCGTAACTTTGAAACCGAACATTTTAACAGAAATCTGGAAAACCACAGACATAGATATTAGTTTCTAGAATATGTCTGCAAAATTTCATGGACTTAGGTTGCTTAGTATTCAAATGAAATTGGAACTACGATTGTATGAAACGAGTGGAAACGAGAGCCCTCTTAAATGGAGTAATAATTACTGTAGTACAATGCGGTTTACAACTTGAGCATTAAAATTAAAAATAACCATGCTTTCAAGCTATATACGAGCAGGTATAAGCCCTAATTCACACGAGGCTTAAAAAAGCGTTGCGTTAAAACCCGGCGATGCGCTGAAAATACAAAGTGCGCGTTAAAAAAGCGTTGACGTGTGAACAGATACTTGGGAATGCATTTGTTCTATTTGAACGCTTTTTTAACGGACGTTAAAAAAGCTCTCGTGCGAATGAGGCCTAAGAGTTTTGTTGTTTCTGAAACCATGGCTGATAGACGACGGACAGGCATGATGAAATTATGAACTCAAATATTTAACAATCACGAAAACTCAAAGATTGTATGACCTGTATGTATGTGTATCCGTTCCTATGTCTGCAGGTAATTATTCAACGGCTCAACCGATTTTGATGAATGATACCTACGTCATATTTTGCTTCGTTTTAATGGCGCGAGTGTCTCTAGGTATAAAGATCTTATAAAATCAATATGGCGGATTGTATACGCTTTAATGTGAGGGCTGAAAAAGATGCGATGGATATCCGCAGTCAAGATTGTTCTGAAAACTTTTTCTTGTGGTTAAACGACTCACTAATTTCGCCACTTTGTTAGACTGCTCATAAAATAATTAATAATAACTCATCCAAATTTCTTCTTAGCTAAACAAGAAAAAGCCAAGACAGTTCCGCTGAAGCCATAAAAAACATAATATTACAACCGCGTGACATATTTCTTGGGCTCGATGCAGATAAATCAGTTTATATGGCGGCGAAATGTGGACAATATTTTGAAAATAAGTCGCTACAAAACGAAAGTAATTTATTTAAACAAAAAGAAACATTTTTACTGTCCAAAGATAATTGTATCTATGTATATCTATCTATATGTATATATCTGTTATGCATTGTGTGTATAATGTAGAAAAAACCTAAATGATTTTCTGTTAAAAATATATAAACGCCAAACGTAACTCTTACATAAATATAACTACTAATAAATATAATTCTTATAACGTCCTAAAGCCGTCATGAAAGTAATTTCCAAAATATTTAAGTAGGTACTTAGGTATATTATTTACTATTCTTAATTTTTTTTTAATTGAGAAGTGGGCCAGGTCCTTGAGTTTCACTGTTTCCAATCCAAGAGTTTCAGTGCTCCGAAGCCAAGACAAAATCAATTTACCTTATTTATCAAATTACCTTATTTATAAAAATCTAAGCAGTTTGGTAATAATGAGTATACCGACTAACCGACACACGACGTAACTGCTAAACATTTTCAAATATTTCATTATCAAGACAATTCTTATCTGTAGGTATGAATATACGTTTGGGGTGAAAATTTGAAAAGCGTACATGCCTAGATATGATCACAGCATAATATTCCCATAGCTTGGAGATTGTATCGTGTCGCGGGATTCATAATATATGAACCGGCAATACCTATGGGTATCGCGCGCGTCATAGTGATATTGCCTTAATGGATGTGGCTGTTTATTTAATTAGTTTATTGGCTTTCACCTCCTATCTATATTCGGTAACAAGGAAATCTGTAGAACAAGTGAAGACCTTGCAGAAAAGATAAGAAATATCAGTAGTTTCAATGAATAGCTGATTATAATGTGGCGGTCTGCACATACGAAAATTAGATGTCGTCGTCTTCAACCTCTTGCCATAGGTGCTCAATCGCGCTAACGAAGTTTTATCTACTTGGATCTGAATCAGTAAGCACAGCTTCTCAAGCTCTCTAATAAGATGACTTTGAGGTGTAAGTAGGTTATATAGTAATTAATAATAATATTATAAAGGCGATAGTTTGTGTGTATGTATGTGTGTATGTTTGTTACTTGTTCACGCAAAAACTACTGAACACTAGATTAACACATAGGCTACTTTTTATACCGGAAAATCAGAGAGTTCCTACAGGATACTGAAAAACCTATATCCACTCGAAGGAACTCGCGGGCATCAGCTAGTATTTAATAATCTATGCTTTGACAAATTGGAAAAAAACGCCATTTTTAGTAAAAACTTATTCTTTGACAAGTTATTCCCTTTTATTCTATAGAAATAGTGGCAGTGTTATCCAAATCGATTTCATACACAAAATGCACGAATACGAACATCCTCATAAGATTTGACGTTCTATTATCGCAACATGACTACCTTCCGATAATAGAATGTGAATGCTATCTCAGAATATTATGTTTCGATCCGTAATAAAGCAGTTAGGTAGGTATATCATATCATTGGCTTTATACTACGAAGTATTTTCAGTAATACTGGTAAGTATTTTCATAGATCTTTAGGAACCAACATGGATGTGTCAGAACAAACGAAGCGGTCTAAGGTAGAGACTCGTCTTGTAATTTAATTGATTTTTAACCGACTTCAAAACGGAGGAGGTTCTCAATTCGTCGGAATATTTTTTTATTCACTATAGTTACGCGCTTGAGACTATCACACCTGATGGAAAGTGATAACATGGATTAAGATGGCACGCGTTTACCTAGATGATCCCCATTCACGGATTGTACTTAATTGGTAGGAAACAAAGATCGCGAAAGAGTATTTGAAACCAATTTTTTAAAACTTTTAAATCTTCTTTTTGCTTCATGTAATTTTGTTTCTATGGGTAGGTACTATGAATGGGTTTGTTTATTGCTTGAAATAATTTTTTTTTATTTAATAATTTATTTATTAACTTATTGTCTTTACTATAACAGGTAAACCCACCAGTGTGAGTATACTAGTTTAAACTTTACTTATTGTAATTATATAAGCCACGTGATAAGCCACATATTAAAGAGAATCTCACACTTCACGATTATCAATCAACCAGGAAAGATACGCCGTGTCGGTAAATACGATACGCATCATTTACAGAGCACGCGACTCTAATAATATAAGCCACATGAAGTCAATCTAGGCTTGCCCGATGCCCCGTATTATACGGGTTTCCCCGTATTTCAGGGTATGATAATACAGAAACACGTAATAATTATCAACATAAAATACGGGGAAAATAAAGCTCCCGTATTATTTACAAATTCAGCTCGAGCTGGCTGGCGAAACCAAACCTTGACGTTTTGTTCAGTAAAAAGAATATTTTACTTTTGCGGCTTAAACATTAAAATATAGTCAAAATTCTAAAACCCGTATTTTTGATGCTGATAACCCGTAAATCAAGAAGTGGCAGATGGCAACCCTAAGGCAATCTCACACCACACGATTACAATCGACCAGGATATTGGATGCACCAAAGATACGCCGTGTTAGGAAATACGACACGGATCATTTACACAGCACGCGCCTGAATCGTTTAGATCGTATTTTAACGAGCCGTTTCATTCCAAGTTGCACCATTTATCATGAGAGCTCCGTCAACCACAATGCAATTTCATATGGTGCTATTCAATTTCACATAGAGCTATTTGGTTTCGACATCAATGATGGGTGACTGTAACCCTGTAACCGCAGCTACTGAAGAGGGGTCTCTCCGTCACTCGCTCCATACAAACGTAGTTCGTCTCTCATTGGAATACTAACCAATCAGACTCAATGTAATTTTGTAGAAACGTTCCGGGAACTAATATCTATGCCTGTGATTTTCCAGGTTTCCGTTACAATATTCGGTCTCAAAATTACGCGGTCTTAAAAATTCACATACAAATCTTTGAGTCCCTGTAATTTTAAAAGTAAGTACAATGTACATATTTTAGAAAAATCTAAAACACCATAGGCACAGATATTAGTTTCCAGAATATGTCTGCAAAATTTCATGGTTTTTGGTTGCATAATATTCAAATGAAATTGGGGCTACGATTGTATGGAGTAAGTGACGGAGAGAGCCCTGTTAAAGGAGTTATTTTTATTTTCAAACAAATCATCGTATGCTTAGTAGAGATTTATGAATTAAAGCTTAATCTTTAAAATAAAAAATAGTAGTTTTACTGAATTTGATTGAACTTTCGAATGGTGCCAATATCTAAATATATAAAAGGGAAAGCTTACTGACTGACTGACTGACAGATCTATCAACGCATAGCTCAAACTATACACCACGCCGACGAAGTCGCTGGGATAAGCCAGTGATTCCATAAATGAACTCATGATAAATGATTTTATTTATTGAATGAAATTATTTATTAGAAAAGTATACCAAACTTGGCCTAGCACCTTAACTGATAAGATATCAAGATCATAACTATTAGGGTTCGCCATCGGTGGTTTAAGTTGTGGAACCTAAGATAAAAATAGCTCAAAATACAGATTACTTTCCTGGAATTTTATTGTTCTTTCGAGAAAGTGGAATTCAAATATCTTTTACCTATCCAAGTAATATTTTATACCTTGATACCTAACCTAATTATCCTACTTTAGAGAGTCACTGGATATAAATAAATCCAAGTGAAATTCCAAAGTCCTTAAAGCTTTAAGGTGAGGTAGGAGCATGGTCTGAACCCTTCAATAATAAATTAATCGAGAGTTTTACCATAGGCGCATCACTCACTACAAAATCGAGGCGTAGTCGAAGTAGCATCAAAGTAGTAGTTAGAGGTAGCGCAAATCGCACCACCTCGGGTTGATTAACCGTAAGTTAAGTCGCGGCTTGCGTGATAATACTTAGATTTATTTATACGTAGTATATAATTGTCCTCGAACATGAGCAATAGGTGTACCGATATGGTTCCTGCCAGTGAGCATAGTTCTATTTGATTCTTGACCGCCACGGTACCTACACCTGCAAAGAGGAATTAAAGCAAATAATATTTCTAAACAAAAATGAAACAAACACTCAAAGAAGAGACGATCTCTTTCGTATTTTGTTATATTCAATTCAATTTTAACCATATGCTGAAGTAAATAAAGCTGAATTTCAATTGTGCTTTAAAAGGCTGCCTTCTTTCTGCAAGTGTAGCCTGATGATTGGAATATTTATTGAAGGTGCGTCTACTAAACACCCGGAAATCGTAGCGCCTCGACTCATGATCCAGTGGGTGGTTCGCCTTATATTGAATTGAACGTAAGCTCGGCGTTACAAGGGATGTGGCATACGGTAGGTATGGGTTATAGTAATATGTAATACTATTATCTAGTTTGGATTATATCTACACATTTGTTAAATATTAGTTGTTTAATGCTATTTTTTTATAAGTAAAATTAATAATAAATAATTATAAGCCACAACATTAGCGCTCAGTTATGATGCCCTTGCCTAATTAATTTAAAAAATATTTTAACAAAAAATACAATTGATTACAGATTTTTTAGAAAAAGCCATCGAGTATTTAATGGGTGCTGTTCGAAAAAAATATTTATAACAGCTTTTCGATACTATAAAATGCAATTCGTACAATGGATGGTTAGATACGCCGTTCGCGAACTATAGTGCTAACGTTTTTCACAAAGCCGCGTGCCACATGCAATTTAGATACACTCTACGACATTTTGAAAAGCGTGCTAACAATTGCTTATGGACGTGACTCCAATAAATAAAATCACAATTTTTTTGTCTCCATGTGAAAATTGGTATTCTGTTTTTCTGTAGACAGAAATAAATACATAGATGTAGATAGATATAGGTTATGGCACACAAAACAAAAAAAAATAAAAAAATAGCACAATAAAAACAATGATTAATTAAAGTAGGTACGTAGTGTGAAAATATCACTCACTGCGTCGGTCTCGATGAGGTTTTAGATTTAATTTAATTTATTTTAGTTTCTAATTTAATATTTTTTTTAGTCTTAATATAGATTTAAGTTTATTTTATAGAATTGTCAAATACTATTTATACTTAATTCTGTATGCAAATAAAAAAAATTAACTATTTACGTAATCTGATCTGTATGCAAATAAAAAAAAACTATGACGTAATCTGACAAGTAGTTAAATAAAATTGATGATGCCTGGACAAACCTGATTCTAAAGCGACACCGTCTAAATCTCTAAAGTTAGGTAATGCATTTAGTTAAGACTCGATTTCGTCAAGCTTAGATCACGTCTCTCGAACTAATGAGCTACATCTAAGCTGAGGCTGTGTGGTGGAAACTTTGAGGAATTTATCAAACGAACATCGGTCGGGGACTTTTGAAGCGCATAACAAGATGCTGTTCAAGATACTTATCATAACTTTACTATGTTTATGTTATCCTCAGTTCTTGCGCTAAGGGCTTGATTAACCATATAAAGTTGCTAAGCGAGCTACCGTCATCACCATGATCAATCATTATTGTTCTTCCTAAAACACAGCCCTCTCATGCTCTGTCAAAGACAGCGTAGTTTTAGTTTGTCAAATATTAGTCTTGAGCACCAGTATTTTCTCTTAGATTTGGCTTTACCTCCCTCTGCCGTCCTAATTCTCATAGTGCCGTACCTAGAATAAGGGTGGCTCTTTCAAAATCAATGGTGCCGTATTATGTTGGAGCTATGGGTAATGGGTAAGTATATTATTTTTCTTCAAGTGCCACTCTATAAGAAATTGTGATTAGTTATTCCTTTTTCTTCCCCTGGTCCTGGTTTATTTACTACTAAACCCTTATTTATTATCATTAGCTCAAATCAAAATATGGTAAACAAAGTAGACAGGAATTTAGATGATTTTGGTTAGCAACCGAAACTGCAATAAAGTAGCGCATGTGTCACCCAGTTATCGCCTCTATGGACTATGTTATCTGTCACGTGTCAGTAATTGGGAGGTATGAGGGGACAGCACGGTGCTGTACACGCTCTACTGAAATTTTATTATTAATTCCTCTAGCGAGACCTCCTAGCAGCGGGATAATTCGCTAACTCAGTACTCAACACTGAATAAAAGCCACCGAACTCATTTGACATTTATTTTTAATCCATTGAAGGTTTTCTTCGAAAAATATTTTGATGTCAATCAGCGAAGCAGCAACGTAGAACCGACCAATGTACTGAGCTCGGTAGCTAACATAAGAACTGAACATTTGAACATTTGGTTAGCGAACACAGCTCGTACCGGCCAACTGGCATATCAACGTGCACTCAAACCGAAATATTATGTCGAACGGGTGCGATACCTATCATCACGCCCTATCCGCGCAAGCAATAACGAGCAAACGCCAAAATGTGATTTATTGACGTTTTGTACCTATGCTGTTACGCGTGCGGTTTGCCACGGTTGTGGTATTTATGGTATTAGAAATTCAGAACGCTAATTTTCTCACGCGAGTTACGGCTTTTACAGTATGATATGAGCCAAAACCTCTCACCAGACATCACACCAGACATCACATCAGACTTCAGAGCATATAAAAATTATCCAGTTGCTAAATATCCCTGCTAGCAATCGAACCCGGGGCCTGCCACTTATAATCACACTAATATTATAAAGGAGAAAGTTTGTATGTGTGTGTGTGTGTGTGTGTATGTTTGTTACTCCTTCACGCAAAAACTACTGGACGGATTGGGCTGAAATTTAGAATGGAGATAGATTACACCCTGGATTACCACATAGGCTACTTTTTATCCCGGAAAATCAAAGAGTTCCCACGGGAATTTTAAAAAACCTACATCCACGCGAACGAAGTCGCGGGCATCAGCTAGTATCGCATAATTTGAACCTTGGGTATTCATATTACAATTTTGTACCTAGTAAGTACTTTACATCATTTAAATAAATCATTATAGGCACTATTGACTATAATCACACCATGGAAAGTAATAATAAGACCTAAGATGTGACACGTTTACCTAGAAGATGAGTATTCACTCTTGTTTTAAAGATCAACACCGTCAATCCATCGCCAGTATGCGACTCAACGGAGCACGGATGAGAAAGGCTTAGATCAAATCAGGAGCCTCGATAGCTCAACGTTTGAGGAGCGGACTGAATTCCGAAAGGTCGGCGGTTCAAACTCCACCCGTTGCACTATTGTCGTACCCACTCCTGGCACAACCTTTACGCTTAAGTGGAGGGGAGAGGGGCGTCATGATTAGCATGGCTAATATTCTTTAAAAAAGAAAAGAAAAGAAAAGACAAGGAAGTTCACCACGCAGCGTGGTGGACTTTGGCCTAAGCCCTTCTCTTCCGTGGTCCACGCTAGTCGAGTGTGAATTGGTAGATTTCACACACCTTAGAGAAATTCGTGGAGAATTTTACAGTTTGTTGGTACAGCATTGTTTTTAAAACTCTTTTTCAATTAAGTAATCCATGTTAGAAGAAAATGTTTTTGAAATGAAATCACTCATTTTTACAGACATTCTCAATTCAGCGGATTATCCCCATTCTATCAAATCCGATACAACAATTCCAGACGCAGGTTCTGTAACGGGCTTGAACAATTCAATTCTACGTATTTCGTAGCTCTGGCGTATTTTGCGAATCTTCGAACTAATCCAGATTAAGGTTCATAGTCCACGGTGTTCTATAAGTTAGAAACGTAGTACTATAAATTTTTTTTTTTTCTATTTGATTGATTTTTTTTTTATACTTACAAGGTAGTTTTTGCTCTTAGCTTCGCACGCATAAAATTCCAATCAAACTGTAGTATAGAATAATTTTGAATGGGAAAGTTAGGAGTTATAATTACAAAAAAAACATCATCACTATCATCGACTCATTAGCAGCCCACTACTGAGTACGGGTCTCCTCTCAGAATGAGAAGGGTTTTAAAAAAAAAAGAATACTAGCCATTTTTAATCATGACTAACTTTCCCCTTTCGCCTCCAACTAAGCGTTAAGCTGTTACCGGTTTAGGCCATAGTCTGCCACGCTGACCCAATGCAGGGCAGATTTCACACACCTTTGAACTATGGAGAACTCTGAGATATAGTTCAGCACATTAAGTGGACATGCAGGTTTATCGCTGAGTACATACAGATCGTTAGGTTTAAAGCGCAGTGTTGTGTTATCCTAGCTCACGATGTTGCTCTTTCCGGAAACGTAGGTACAAAGGAATTATACAACTGAGCCAGGCTAACGAGTATTACCTAATTATTGTCTAGTCCCAAAATACTAGAGTAAATAATTAAATTTATCCCATCTTTCTCTATACAGACCAAGTCTACACTCACTTCTTCTTCTTCTTCTTCTAGTGTTTCTCTTAGAGAAGATTAACAGACGCTTCGTTGTTTTATTTATTAGCCTATGAAGGATAAGGCCATCTCAGTAATTGTTGTTATGAAACCATGATTGTCTCTCGAGGCCAATAGGTAGGTAAGTCTCTTCCCTTCTTTTGCCACTCATTGTTAAATGTAAGAGGCTACACTGATTATATCTTTTCTGTAGGTACATAATAGGCAAGATTCGCACACGAAGGTACAAAAACTAGCACTTTAATTTTTTTTTTTTAATTTTCTGGCAGCCGGAAATTTTTATTATTTGTTGTTATTGCCTCTAAAGAAATACACATTTTGCCTTTAGTGTTCTCGAGATACACCCCGCTAACAGACAGACGGATATACGGATGGACGGACAGCGGAGGCTTAGTAATAGAGTCTCATTGGCACCCTTAGGGTACGAAACCCTAAAAAGCAAAATAAGGCAAATAGCTTTTAAATAAAGCACACCATTTAAATATTAACATTATTACGAATACGTACAAATGCATAACACTAAGTACACTTACGAGTACAAACATTTAAACACGTTCAAACAGCTTTCGTAATTAGCTTGTTTGTAAAATTACCACGTGGGAATTGCAAGCCGAGTTTTACGCTGAAATATGCTCACTTTTTGTAAAAATATTGCACCGCCAGACTAACAAAAATAGTAGCATAAATATGCTCCCAGATAATCAACCGGCACAAAAAAGTATTTTTATTTATTACGCTGAGATATTATAATCAGAGAGCTGGTGGACTTTGTATTTGTGCATAATGTTTTAGTCAAAAATAGAGTAGGCTAGGTAGGGTAGGATAGGATAGGACTGAATAAAATAGAATAGATTAGAAGAGAAAAAACACAATAGAACAGAAAAGAAATATTTTTATTCATCACAGATACACAAATACACAGATACACGTTAAACATATAGCATACTTCGTCTAACTCTGCGTAGAGCGATAACTCTGTTGACTGTTTGCGTGTAGATACTTACTCGTCAGCTACTTAATACCAGGGTGAAGTGATTGTGCTAGTTTAGCACTAAGAAAAATAATAAAGCAAGATAAGAATATAAAGCGAATTCCCTGTCCACTTTCACTTTCTTTTTCTCTTTATTGTTACTACTTTCTGGTACAAATAAAAAAAACCGGCCAAGTGCGAGTCAGATTCGCGCATCGAGGGTTCCGTACTCGGGTGTTTTTTCCTACATTTTGCACGATAAATCAAACACTATTATGCTTAAAAATAAATAAAAATCAGTCTTAGAATGTACAAGTAAAGCCCTTTCATATGATACCCCCCTTGGTATAGTTATTTTACTTTGAAAATTGAAACACATTTTAATTTATTTTAACTAGCCGATGCCCGCGGCTTCGCCCGCGTGGATTTAGGTTTTTCGAAATCCCGTAAGAATTCTTTGATTTTCCGGGATAAAAAGTAGCCTATGTGCTAATCCAGGATATTACCTATCTCCATTCCAAATTTTAGCCAAATCCGTCTGGTAGTTTTTGCGTGAAGGAGTAACAAACATACACACACACACATACAAACTTTCGGCTTTATAATATTAGTGTGATGATGTAACCACAAATTCGCGGTTTTCAGATTTATTCCTGTACTTGCGCTATAATACCTACCTGCCAAATTTCATGATTGTAGGTCTACGGGAAGTACCCTATAGGTTTCTTGACAGACTCGACGGACAGACAGACAGACAGACAGACAAGAAAGTGATCCTAGAATGGTCCCATTTTTCCTTTTAAGGTACTGAACCCTAAAAAGAAGAAACCTACTTGTTTTAAACTGCAATGTCGTCGAAGTGTCTCCTTAAAATTAGGCGAATTAACATTAATATGTTTTATTAAATTAAATTAAGTGACAATAAAAACCTCCTTCAAAATGTCCAAACCTCTTGGAGTATTATTTCTCGCGAAATGCGGTGAGAGCGAAAATGTATGATTTAAAATTTTATTCAACAACCCCGCTTTTTGGTTTGTGGATTTTGTGATTGGACCTAAATGTCGAAAGCAAAGAGTTTTTTTTTGTTCTCTGATTGGACTTTGAAATACACATACGGATAATATGAATGTAGAATTAGAAAGAGCTTTTATTATTTTTTTGGGATTAGATTTTTTTAGAAAATCCTTCAGCTGCGGTTTGTTATTATAAGAGAGTGTGGACTCGGTTGCCAGTGATGTTCAAAGGTGCCTCCTGGATGGTGGCAATATTAAAGCCTGTAACCTACATATTTCAAGTTTCGACCCAGCTGTTGTGATGGATTTTTATCCATACTAACATGATAAATTTGAAAGTATGTCTGTCTGTCACCTTTTCAGAGCCCATTCGCTTAACCAATTATAACAAAGTTTAGTAAAAAGATAGCTTGCATTTTATTTTTTGAAACCTAAATCAAACCGCACGAAGTCACTGGTATCTGCCAGTATCACACTAATATTATAAAGCCGAAAGTTTGTATATGTGTGTGTGTGTGTGTGTATGTTTGTTACTCCTTCACGCAAAAACTACCAGACGGATTTGGCTGAAATTTGGAATGGAGATAGATAATATCCTGGATTAGCACATAGGCTACTTTTTATCCCGGAAAATCAAAGAGTTTCCACGGGATTTCGAAAAACCTAAATCCACGCGGGCGAAGCCGCAGGCATCGGCTAGTATTTACATATAGAGGTTCTAGTTACTAACAATTTCACCGATAATCATTTTTACCTAGCATATATTACAAAGATAGGATATAAAACCATAGAACAAAGAGCACAAAGATAAACTTATTAATACTACCAAAAACGGTCCTAACTCAGAACTTTATCCCAACTATTACGATTTCTAATACCTAATACGTATGCATGAAACCGAAATCCGCTGATAATGGGGTGCTCAGGGAATTACATGAGCTTTAACTGGGGGTGCATTGTGATAAGGGTGGAGACATACTAATAAGAAGTTTGTATAACATTACATGTACATTTTAATAATAAGCTCCCAGAAGATATACCTACTTATTATTATTGTTGATGTTTTATGAAAAACAAAGTTATTGGAATTGAAGAACGAATGAAAAAAATATTATATTAGTGGTAGGTAGATATAAAATTAATTATTATTAAAATATTGTTACTTATAATCACTATTTTAAGTATTATTATATTCATAATAATTTAAATACAAACAGATAGACCAACACACTTTAGCAGTCTCAGGGTTTTGTAGTCCGCTGTCTGTCCGTCTGTCTGTCTACCTGTCTGTTTGTCTATCTGGTTGTCAGCGGGCTGTATCTCATGAACAGTAATTGGTAGAGAGTTGAAAGTTTTACAGAGCGTATATTTTTATTGCCGCTATAACAAAAAATAATATAAAATTCAAAATAGCCGCCATGCAAATCAAACTGGATGATGCTGAACCCTTTATGTGCAAATCTAACTCACACTTGACCGGTTTTTAATAGTTAGATTAGCATGGAGGTATGGATGCAGCATGAAACGTAAAACCGGTGATAATAGGGCGCTCATGAGCTTTTAAAACTAGGGGGTGCATTGTGATAACATTAGGGGTTTGTTTTCCAGCATGTGTTACTTGTTTTGGCTGAAGTTTAAAACTGTTTGCAACATATGGCGTGATTTGAAAAGTTTTATTTTATAGCCCTAACTAAAAGTACACAGCTGACGACCTTTCTAGTGCATGTAGCACATACTTGCCCTGCAAGTTAAAATATACGTATTAAATACACCGGACAGCAAATAAACCGGGCCAGCCGCTACTTTGGAACTCTGATTCGATTTTCCCAAAAAGTATACAACTTACTACTATCAACGTTATACCTACAGAAAGTACGTTTCATGATGATTAAAATGAATAGATTGGGATTATAATTCTAAGTGTTCGTTAAGGTTTTTACAGAGAAAAGTCGTTTTCCAGTCGTGTTAACCGTTAGTAATCATGAAATGCAAAAAAAAATTAAAGCCAGAAACAAAGAAAAAATTTAAAAAATGCTTTTGGTCAGTATTCAGTATTCTCTCCCCTTGCTTAGATAACTGCCAGCATCCTCGTATTCATCGACCTCATGAGCCTGACACGAACGAGGAATTGCATTCCTCTCTTCTTCAATTCAATTTGCAGCTCAGAATCAGCACAACGAGCATACAGACGATACCTAGAGAGTGGATTTGATTGCCGTCCATGTACGGGCAGACCTAAGGCTACATCAGCAGCAGATGATAGTTATATCCAACTTAGTGTTCTTCGAAATCGCCGCTTCAACGCAGTTCAAGTTCTGTGTAATTTGTGTAATACCACCGCAGTAATGCAATCCAACCTAGCGCCGCGCCGTCCACACAGGCCGCGTATGCGTCGCGTAAGCGTAGACGTAGCGCGTACCATTTATTGCGTTGTAATGTATGGAACTGTATAAGACATGGCATACCGTTTGCGTGGCGCGAACGTTCGCGTAGATGTTATGCGTGCAGTTATGTCCGGATTCAAGCGCCTCATTACGCGCGTGTCACGTGTACGTGCATGGTTTAAATCGGCTTTTAACGTCACCAGCAAAATTCGTTCGCATCGGCCATATCGAAGAATTTCTGATAATGACAGAGATAAGTGCTGATATGACTTTTATTGCACTATATATATAAAATCTATAAGAGAACTATGTCCAGCTGTGGACATCTATCGCTCGATAATGATGATGATGATGAATAAACTCCTTCTGAGTAAAAAAGAATTTACGTTAACGTTTAATTAATGTTTTGCAACAGACATTTTGTTTGAACCGAAAGCGAATTTCAAATTAGGAAACTTTTTGAATGTTAATCCTCCCACTGTCGGTACAGTTTAGAATCAAATATAAATAGGTACAAACTCGATACCGCGATTTGGAAAGTAATAATGAGCTTTGTTAAGTTTAATGTTTATTTCAACGAATGCTTTTACTCTAAATACAATGTTTTCTATACTCAAGGACCAGTAGATTATTATTTTACACTTTGTTACTAAAATTTATAACAACTTTGCTATTTAGATATAATATTAATATGTTTAATATCGGAATGAAGTATGAAAACAAAAGTGCAATTTTCATTATTATTAAAGGTACTGTAAAACTTAAATTTTGTCCCACCATTATTGCCCTGTAGGTAGAGTTTCCATTATAATAAACTAAACTAAATAACTTTCCTAAATTATGTATTATTAAGTAAATTAATTATGAAACAAATTAAATTATGGCATATTAAGAGACTCTAGGTTAATAATACAATAATACCGTCAAAAAATATTGGACAATATTTATTGTTATTCAAAATGCTCCACATTACAAAACAACATTAAAAAAACAGTGACTTCGTTCTTTTTACGCACAATAATAAATGCTAATAAGCGTTTAAACATTTGCATAGCTTAGTGGTGATTTAAAATTAAAATAAGCTGGCACACCCCTGTTGCAACATGCCAGGGTGTAGACACCCCTTATTAAAGTATTAAAACTCGTCCCGAAATAGCGTCTCCCCCGTGTAAAACACGTGTCATTTTGTATTATAAGTGGCGGGAATAATTAATAGTGTAATTTTATGTTGTAAACGGCGCATATGTTACGTTGATAGCTGCTTTGCTTTTACATTTCGTCGGTGTAACTGACTTCTTTCATTAGGCTGCTTTTCCACCATAGATGTGCTATGCTGCGTTGCTATGGATGCGTTTGATATCCACCAATCATATTCATTGGTGCACATAGCTTAGCACTGGTGGAAACGGATTCAACTAAGATATGTTTTTTATATGGAAGGATGCGTGCTATGGATGCGTGCTATGGATGCTTGCTATGGGCCGTCGCGAATGGTGTAGCTATGGTGCAGGCACGGCAGGACGCGTGAGCGCCTCTCTCCTCACCGCGTCGCTCTTACCGCTTCTCTACTATCGATACATCGCACAGCTCGAGCTGCGCATCTTTCTCGCGCAGCTACTTTGCGGCGGCGCATCTTCATAGCGCATCCTGCTCGCACAGTTACATAGCTTAGTATTGGTGGAAACGGTGCATATTTTCGTAGCGTAGATTTCACATCTTCGTAGCATAGCTGCATAGCACCTCTCTGGTGGAAAGGCACCCTTAAACGACGGTAGTACGCACTGAAGGTCGCAGTTTTTGACTTTACCTTAGACTTTACTAAGAGTTAAAACGACACAGATTTATGACAAAGACTGTACAGCTATTCCAGTTCATGAGATACATTCCGCTGACAAAAAGACGGACGGACAAATGGATGGACAGTGGAGGCGTAGCAATAGGGTCCTTTTGGCACCCTTCGGATACGGTACCCAAAAAAGAAATAGTGCAAGAAGAACCAATGTAATAAAGAATTTTAACAATTAGAAAGAAATTTGAAGCTTATGTCTGCAACGTGGAACCTATTGACTAGACTGGGCTATTACCTTCAATAAAACATCTTTATCAGCAGTTTTCTTTGACTAGGTATCTTTGTTCCTTTGTTCTCCAAAAGCCTTAGCCTATGATGAGTAAAAAATTAAGATAATTATTGTAAAATTCAGGACTAGGTATATTAATGCTACAATATTATTAAGTCTCTATAAAGGCAAATTTAATTAGTTCTTTCAGTGATGATGGATCGGTCCCAATAGAACCATTTACCCGTCTCGATCAAAAACAGGCAGTAGGTAGTTACTCGTAGGTAGACATTTTCTGATGTTTGGTTACCTTGATTAAAACGGCTTAATCAATTAAATTAGCACATAGTAGTTTTATAGTAAAGCAAGTATAAGTTCTTTAGAGAGCCTTATGCAAGTTCATCTTCTCAATTTTTGAAAAATTACACGTAAAATCTCAAGTTACTAGACTTTATTTTTTTCCTAACGTGGGGGAAATCTTAAGATACCCGACATGCTGGGGATTACATCGGGTTATATAGGATTTTTACCTACTAAAACCCCCTCAATTGCCAACCTCAGCGCAAATTGGGAGGCTCCAAGATTTTTTACGAACATATCGGTGTCCAACGCCTTTTAGGCTCATCCCAGAGAAAATAGCCCTGTGTCTCGCACCTCGTTATGAGATATGGCAGCTTATGTCATAGCAAGCTGCCATTTTCCCAAGGTCGCATAAGATATGGTGAAGTGTAGGCGGGAACCCAACTTCAACAGCTCATGGTTTTTAAATCTATCTAACGGTTAAATTGATGTCAGTAGTCTGTGTAAAACAATATTCATAAAAAATCTTCTACTTTTATTAACATCCGTTGATATTTTCATTACTTCCCAGTTTAATTTAGGATGGTTTATTCAACGAAATTGAATGTAATAATAAATTAAACATTTATACGACGGCTTTGTAATGCGAGGATTAACTAATAAAACATGATACTTACGGCCACTGTGCGTTGAGAATGTAAAATAGAAATAAGGCTCTGTTTCCACTGAACCTGAAAATCAGTTTCCTTTTATAGCTTGCCAATAAACTAGCATAATAACGAAGTCAAGGACGAGTGGGATTCGCACACGAAGATATCCGTACCATCGTACTAGATATACGTACTTTATGGTACTTTTTTTTTTGATTTTCAAGGCGGCCATTTTGAAATTCGCCATCTTGGTTTTTTATTATTTGTTGCTAAAACAGCAATAGAAAAATACACACTAAGTGGAAACATAAATTAATTACCATTAACCTTATAATTAACCTAACAAATCTCTCACGCGACTTTTCTAACGCTTTGTCGATGAAGACGCTCCGATGATTGTACTCGTACCCTACTTGAACTGCACGAAATCGCCACTATGACTATATCATTGCATTTATGCCAATCAAAGCTTCTTCCAAGGGCTATTAGATGAACAGACGACATTTCACAATGCAAAGGGAGCTTTGAGTCACCAACCAATCATAAAGATGTTTTCAAAAAATACTCCAAATTCTAAAAAAAAAAGTGATTGGTTGGTGCCTCGAAATGGTTAACACCCACTGAGTTTTTTGTCTTTGTCATTTGTATGGGATTAGGTAATACAAAGAGCCCTATACTAACTTCTCACCGTGGATAGAGTATAGCTGGGAACGTCGTTGAGTATTTTGCGTACACCTAAGTATTTTCTCATTTCTAAAAGAAAATACCTGCCTTTTTAAGAAATATTACTGGATCACAGTCAGACAGTGATTGATGACTGAACATGAACCGAGAATTCTATTCATTTGCCTTACTCGAAATGTTGGATTTCGAATACAGCTTCTTAGACTTATATTTACTGTTTTGAGAATTCGTATGCTTAAATCACGTATATTGAATTGATGTACATGGAGACGTATAAAATAAAATGTTGGATATGACTTCTATGGGAACATACAAATCAATTTCTCCAGAGACGTATTTTTCCAAAAAAAAAAAACCATTCCATTCGATCGGCCTGTATGCATCGACTGCTGGACATAGACCTTTCTTAGATCACACCTGAATTACTTGCAAGACGGGCGTTCTGGGTAGTTCTGGCACGTGGTGGTAGTGAAGAGTTTCTGTTTTTTTTCACAAATGTTAAGTGTGATAAGCACAGTGATGTTTCTAGCATTCCAACGTAAAAAACTAGCAGTTTAACTAGCAGCATGATAATCTTCAAAATTATTTTGAATTAAACTAATCTACTGAAATTTGCAACTTGATATGAAAAAAAAAAAACTATTATAAAACCAGAATTATGAAATAAAGGGTATTGTGTTATACCTCATTTGAATCGGCATTAAATCAGCAAGTTTTTCTGATACAGGGTCACTTTTTTAATCGCTTTGTATATCAATCGCCTAGCCTTACCATGGAAGTCTAACTTTACGTTGGCAAAAATCCAGATCAAGTGTAGGTTTGACTTTCAATTTTTGAGATAGCCTTCTGTCAGTTAAAAGTAACCTTTATGATATTGGAATAGAGTTGATTGTGGGGTGCAGCATTAAAAATAATTTGTGAATGCCCTGTCCCTTTGGATGACAGTGTTATGATTAATGGGGATAGAGGTCGTTGCACTCGAGTGGGCTGAATCATTCAAAATATTCATATTATTCCGATTGACATTTTTTGGGGTTCCTGACTTCCTCTTTAGTATGAAATATGAGGTAGAAAAATGTGGGTAGATTAATCGTTTGATGTTTTCATGTTATTATGAAAGACTAGCCGATGCCCGCGACTTCGCCCGCGTGGATTTAGGTTTTTCGAAATCCCGTGGGAACTCTATGATTTTCCAGGATAAAAAGTAGTCTATGTGCTAATCCAGGATATTATCTATCTCCATTCTAAATTTCAGCCAAATCCGTTTAGGAGTTTTTGCGTTAAAGAGTAACAAACATACACACGCACACACACACACAAACTTTCGCCTTTATAATATTAGTATTATGCTAGATTGATGCTATTACAGTTTGTTTGCAGCGGAATAGATGTTCGGAGTTCTTAATATTAGTTGGTTCAATTCTCGATTGTGTCTGATAGTATTGCAAGGCTCCGCGGAAGTCTCTTCGTCACTCGCTCCATACAAACGTAATCTAGGTCTAATAATTTGAGTATTAATTAATCAAACTTGGTGTAAAACTAATATACATATATCTAATATTATGACTGTGGTTCGCCAGATTTGCGTAAAAAATAATTACCTAGTTGTAAAGTTACACAAGTTTAAAGATTTATAATTCTAGAGACCGTGCGATTTGGTTTGAAGTTGAAGAGGTAGGTACCTAAATATTTTAACGGAAATCTGAAAAACTACAGACAGATATTAGTTCCTAGAAGGTATCTACAAAATTTCATTAATTTCATTGGTTAGTATTTAAAAAAGAGCTTTTTCAAATAAGAGGTTAGTATTTTTCAGGCAACTACCCTGTAGGCATCTGGATTCGAAACCGATTTACTACTATTGGCGTCACTCAGAAAAACAGGTATTATTTAAATATTTTTATCGAATTATTGGAATGTCCTCTCCAAAACCAACACAAAAAAACACAAGTTTAATGTGTAAGGCTATCCGAGAGTTTTAATCTAAACAAACTAATGCCAAAATAAATAATTTAATTAGAGCGTGATTGCTATCACAACATCTTATTATTCAGTTCACAAACCAAATACCGAAAATATGCGATATCGCTCCGAATCTCAGAAGGAGACTAAACTAAAACCTTCGAAACACCCGTATTTATGCAAGTTCAATCTTGTTGGCCTCCTAGCAACAGATTATATGACATCGAATGAGCCAAATATCGATTTTATCAAACTACCTGCATTAGATAAATTAATAATTTTATATTATTTTTGACAACTCAAATCAATTTTTAAAAATAACCTTACACTACTTACATTTCTATTCATTCGTAGGCCGTAGCATCTTTATTCATTCAAGAATCGATCATGAAATGACATGATCATGAATGAACGTTGTACAGTGATAAAAGAAAAAATAAATCCAACTTAAAAAAATCACGGCTGTAATCCCTTTGATTGTTTCACTTTATGAAGTGAATAATTAAAATCCACTAGCCCGTGTAAATATATACAGAGTACGCAACCTTAATTCTGTTAGTTTAGGTCGGTGGTTGATTGCGTCTACTATAATGAAGACGTACCTTATATTCTATGTCGCCCTGGTTCCTAAAATCTGTGAAATTACTTGTGACCTCCATAAAATACAGGCTTCCTTAGTAAAATCTCTTCTGCAACCGATGTCATGTATGTAGGTATCAATTTAAGGAAAATCATATCAGGAGTGGAACTAAGAAAAGACAATTAGTTTAAATTAAAAATTTATAACACCCCCGACAAGTGAAGGTTACAGTAACTAAATTCGGCTACGGAACCCTAAAAAAGAGCTGATAACTTTCAAACGGCTGAACCGATTTTCTTGGATTATAGCTAAGAACACTCGATCAAGCCACCTTTCAAACAAAATAAACCTAAATTAAAATCGGTTAATTAGTTTAGGAGCTACGATGCCACAGACAGATACACAGATACATAATATTATGTCAAACTTATAACACCCCTCTTTTTGGGTCGGGGGTTAAAAATGAGAGGTCATGGTAAGTTCAAAGCCAAGTAAATAGCTGGTAGCTTTTTGTTTACACCACAATACAACTCTTTAACTTTACACAATGAAAAATTAAAAGCGAATGGCAACGGGCCATATACAAACATGAAGTGCCTTCGGAATAAACGCTTTACTTTGTTGGTTTAGGTCGACGGATAATTGCGCTGACGTATAATAAAGTCATAGCGCTTTATGGGGCCCTGGTATATAATGCCACTTGTTTTTGCTAAGTGCTTGTTAAGTGACAAGGAATGTAGGTAGAATCTCGCTACATTATCTGCATTGTACTGCATTTTTAACCCCCGACCCAAAAAGAGGGGTGTTATAAGTTTGACGTGTGTATCTGTGTGTCTGTGTATCTGTGTATCTGTGTACCTGTGTATCTGTCTGTGGCATCGTAGCGCCTAAACGAATGAACCGATTTTAATTTAGTTTTTTTTGTTTGAAAGGTGGCTTGATCGAGAGTGTTCTTAGCTATAATCCAAAAAAATTGGTTCAGCCGTTTAAAGTTATCAGCTATTTTCTAGATTTCTTGTAGAAAAGAAGGTTAGATAACCCTTAGGTTCATAATATTCAAGTGTCAATTGACAAAATAATGTCAAGCTGTCAAGATGGACGTTGCCTAGATATACATAATTATTTATTTGAAAATGATTTGTCGGGGGTGTTGAAAATTTTTAATTTACACTTGTATCTGCATTGTACTGCATTTTACATTGTACATCAAGTAGACACCGTAACAGGCTTGCGACTCCTATGTTCCGCCTCAGGAAGGTTCAAAAGTCATTTGTGGGAATGGGTGGTAATCTTTTATAATAAAATTCCTCAATTAGTTTTGGACTTGCTTTTACACACGTTCAAAAATGCTCCTGAGAAAAGTATATTATACAATCGAAGATTATGTAAATGATAAAAGAGCGTGGATTTGACCTGCAGCTCGCTCCAGGAATGCGCGGGACCTCAATAATTGTTTTTATACATGGCATAATATTGTATATCTAATCTTTGAAAAGAGCAACCGCCGAGTTTCTTGCTGGTTCTTCTCGGTAGGAAAGGCATTCCGAACCAGTGGTAGATGTTTATGACGATTCAAAAGAACTTGTAAAACTCTATCAGAATAAAAATAATTTGAATTGAATTTGAATTGACTTTCGAGCTGAGCGTTAGCAGCAGTCACACCATGACAGAGCATTAAATTAATGTTCTATGCAAATGAACGTCATTCGAGAGCAGCGCCATTTCACACAAGATAGCCTTTGACTGAAATCTCACCTGGTGCTAAGTGATGATGCTGTCTAAGATGGAAAGGGGCTAACCCGGAAGGAGTGTAGCAGTTTTAATCAAACCCATTCTTCTTTGGTTTCTACACGGCATCGTACCGGAACACTAAATGGCTTGGCGGCACGGCTCTAGTAGGGTGGTAACTAGCCACGACCGAAGTCTCCTACCACACCAGACCAGAATAGACCACAGCGCGCTTACCAATGTCAGGGAGGTCGTCAAAAGGTATACAGAAAGACAGATTAGACTCTTTCGCTTCACATAATATTAGTGTTCATTTTATTGGAATTCGTTATCTACAAAGAAAGTCAACATTTTATTGAAAATGTGCAAAGCTATTCACAATGTCGCGGTAGAAAGGAAATATTTACATTTTCACCTCACTGATACCAGTGCAAAGTTGACAAGACTCTCGTATTACAAGAAGATATCCGTAGTAAACAAGGCAGTGCGATTCATGCAGCAGTAGGTACTTCTAGTTCAAGTGTAAGAAAACAATTCTGTTTCCGAAGTAGGTATTTCACGCAAAAGAGCGTCTTTACTCGTAGAATTTGATTTTCGGTGTGCTTAATAATTCAGGAAACCGTTTTCGGTAAATAGAGAGAGCATTATTAAATATTCTAAGAGTACTTATCCCATTAGATAGACAGGTAGAAAGACTTTATTGAACACAAAATAGGAAAAACACATAGAAATTAAAAACTAACATAACATATGACAAAGATGGCCTTATTATTATAATACTATAACAATCTTTTTTTTTAATTTATTCTAAAACAAGTTTGCCCTCGACTGCGATCTCACTTGGTGGTAAGTGATGATGCAATCTAAGATGGCAGCGGATTAACTTGGAAGGGGTATGACAGTTTTTCTTACACCCATACCTATGATCGGTTTCTACACATCAACGTACCAGAACGTAAATCTCTTGGCAGCACAGCTTTGCCGATAGGATGGTAACTAGCCACGGCCGTAGCCTCGCACAAGACCAGATCAGAGACAATTTAGAAATTGCCCGATAGCCATCTCGACCTGTCGCGTACTACACTAGCCTCGGTTTGCAGGCCTGTAATTTTTTCGGGGCTTTTGTGCCGTCCAAGAAAGAACATAACTCAGATTTAATGTAAAATACAGAATTTAGTCTCCTCTCAGGATAAGAAGAGTTAAGGCTATAATCCATCATGCTGGCCAAGTGCAGCTTGGTAGATTTACACAGCTTTGATAACATTATGGAGACCTTTCAGGCATGCAGGTTCCTTGGCGATGTTTTTTTGTAATAGGGAAGCTATTAAAGCAAGTGATATTTAATTTCTTAAATAATTAGCTCTGAAACTCTGATGTTGAAGGTGTGTGCCGAAAATCGAAGCTCAGACCCCCGAATAGGAGGTTAAAGTATACAACTACTAGTTTTACTACTTATCGCACTAAAAAAAGTCTTGTATTAACCTTAAAAATGTAAACATCTCACTAGTCAACAAGGGCAAATAAAATACGAGCGATTGCAAGTTCCACAGTCATTAATAGAATCCGCAGTTGACTAACAGGATATGATTCAATAACAATCAATTCCAAACTTTATTGCTTACCACAAAGCGTTCAAAATCGCACCTATAACCGTAAATCAAAGTGCATAAATGTTTCCCCGCAACACGACTACTATTTATCGTGATATATCGCTTGAAAGATCCACAGCAATCTGTCGGGACACTCGGCCTAAGTCTGATATTATGATCTGCTGAAATGCGCCGCAATATCAACTTTAAGTTGATGGATTAAGGTTTATTTCAGTGTGACAGTGAGGAGTCTATTGTAATGTATGGCATGAGGTTGACAGAAGTCGAAACAAATCGTTTTAGCGACCATTAGGATAGTGGGGTTGGAATCGCTAGTCCTTGATTAAATGCCGTATGTAGAGATTTTCCTTGTCCTTTTGTTCTTAATTTATGTTTTGCAAGGGTCTTAGTAGGCACCTAGCTACCTCCTATATTTCTCATTCGTTAATTTAATAAGTGCCAATAAGTTATACCTAGTAGAATTACTTTATAATAATAATTATTTGTGTGCTTACTCAATTGCTAATGCAACGAATGCTAATCGTCATTTTATCGTATTTTATCTCTAAAAACCTGTCCGAAGCGAAGAAAAAAGTTACACAATATAAGCCGATAACAATACCTAATACTATACTTTGTCCACGGAGAGAAGTTACTATAGTAGCTAAGTTCATTAACCATTTTGAGTAGCCAACCAATCACAAACATGTTTTCAAATAACATTTTCAATTCGACGATATAGTTTCGTTTGTGATTGGTTGGTGACACAAAATGGTTAACGCCCACTGAGTTTTTGTCTTTGTCATTTGTATGGGATTATGTAACAGAGAGGTAATACTGACTCCTCTCCGTGGATACAGTATAATGAGAATGAAATGGTGAGAGGCTGAGAATACGCTAACAAATCATTAATATAATCGGATCACTAATTTAGTAGGTATTGTTGTATGCAAAGCTGCGGTCCGTAACTATGTGCGTGATAAATCACGGTACACTGAGCTAACATTACTTGACATCTAGGGTTCTAAATACTCGCTTTGTATAATATAGTCCGAGAGAAGGTGGTACAAATTATTAGGTTCTGAAAATCATGTGACGTGGTGGCCTAGTTGTGTCAGTACAATCGGGTGTAATACATGTGTTTGAATACTGATGACTGGTTGGAAAAAGTCTATTTAACTTACCTTTGTGCCTAAGAGAGCACGTACATCCATCAAATCGAGTTATAACTTACTAGAGGATGCCCGCGACTTCGTCCGCGTGGATGTAGGTTTTGAAGATCCCGTGAGAACTGTTTGGTTTTCCGGGATAAAAAGTTGTCTATGTCAATAACATGGACGCAAGCTACCTCGGTACCAAACATACAAATCGGTTGAGGGATGGGTCTTTAGGAATCCTGTGGGAACTCCTTGATTTTCCGTGATAAACAGCAATTTTTGTGTTAATCCAGGATATAATCTATTTCTATTCCAAATTTTAGCCAAATATGTCCAGTAGTTTTTGCTTAAAAGAATAACAAACATCCATACATACATACAAACTTTCGTATTTATAATATTATAGTTTTTGCGTGAAAGAGTAACAAACATCCATACATACATACGAACTTTCGTATTTATAATATTAAGTAGGATAAGTAGTGATGGGTCTCCCTCCAATTAGATAGAAGCCATTCCCCAGCAGAACTAGGGCAGTAAAATGGTGCCTGTTAGGCTTTCAGTTTACCCTACTTTATCGTCCCATATTTATTATCTTACTAACGCGACGGTACTCTATCCTTATTATTAGGACGTCTCTTACACTATATCTCACTTAATTATTCTCGACCTGAAATAAATTGTTCTATGTATTCTCAGTATATTATCTTTCAACAAGGCGTGTGAATAAAAAATTTATAACACCCCCGACAAGTGAAGGTTACAGTAACTAGAAAAGAGCTGATAACTTTCAAACGGCTGAACCGATTTTCTTGGATTATAGCTAAAAACACTCTCGATCAAGCCACCTTTCAAACAAAAAATGTATATTAAAATCGGTTCATTAGTTTAGGAGCTACGATGCCACAGACAGATACACAGATACACACGTCAAACTTATAACACCCTTCTTTTTGGGTCGGGGGCTAAAAAATGTAGGTAGGTAGATATAGCAATAATTATGCGACTGGTCATGGCAATTGGTTATGAAATAACGGAGGTCCCATGATTTGGTCTAATAAGATTCTACTTTCTTCCAAGTTAGCCTGCGTTTAATTTACATGGCGGCCATTTTGAAATTTGCCATCTTGGTTATTAAGTATTTGGCAATAGAAATACGCACTCTTGAATAATTTAACGCTCTACTTTTCTGTTCATGAGATAGGTACAGACAGACGGACGGACAGATGGGTGAACTGACGTGCGGACAGACGAACCCAGTCAGTTGGCACCATTCGGGTGCAGAACCCTAAAAAGAGCCATCAGGACAATTATTGCGCCATGTCATAAAAGCCATATCTCCAAACGTAAATATACTTCATGCTTCATGCAGTAATAAAAGAATACTCAACCGGAAAGCATTCCGCATTTTGGAAAGCGTTTCGAGAGAGTAGAAACATAATGTGTCGTTCAAAAAGCGCTCAAACTTTTTGTCTCTGAAACCATTTCATATCCTCAGTAATATGTGATGAATGACAGACCAACCCGTCCGCTGTGTCTACGATTATATATTGCGAAAACCTAACATAAATATGATTCTTATTCCACAAAACATAAAGGCTTTATTCCAACGGAGAGCTATTGTTATAGTGGCGCGCGTCTTTTGATAAATTCTTGTATTGTAGTGAATGCGAGTTTCATTCCTAGCATTTTGTGATAGATTAAACGCAAAATAACTGACGTTCAAAATGTCCGAAAATAGGATGTTATTTTCTGTGTTTTCTTGATTTATGAAGGAACTAGGTTATGCCCGCAACTTCGTCCTAATGGACTACATAAACACACCCCCACCCTCCCCTATTTTACCCCCTTAGGAGTTGAATTTTCAAAAATACTTTCTTAGCGGATATCATAATAGCTATTTACATGCCAAGCAGCTCGATCCGTCTTGTAGTTTAAGCTGTAATAGATCAGTCAGTCAGTTTTCCATTTTACATACTTATTTATTATTATTATTAAGAGACGTCTCTCCGTCACTCGCTCCATACAAACGTAGTTCGTCTCTCATTGGAATACTAACCAATCATACGCAATGGAATTTTGTAGAAACGTTCCGGAAACTAATATCTATGCCTGTGGTTTTCCAGATTTCCGTTAAAATATTCGGTTTCAAAGTTACGCGGTCTGAAAATTCACATACAAATCTTTGAGTTGCTAGAATATATCTGCAAAATTTCATGGACTTTGGTTGCTTGGAGTAAGTGACGGAGAGAGCCCTGTTAAGCTTATATATTTAGAAGATATTAATTTATTTTCTTAGAACTTTGGAAGCCAGCGGGCAAAGAAGGCCAATGAACTGAGGACCAGACTGGTCGATCGAATGAAGTTTTTACGAGTAGAATAAATTTTAATAAATCAATTACCTATGCGTCTGATGTTATGAATCTGCCTTCTTTTCAGAACACTAATTATATTGAAAAGGATGGCAATATTATATCAGTACTAGCAGTTATGGTAGTGAAAAAACTCTAACAATTAAATCTATTGCAACTTTTAATTACCTACTTCAACACACGAGAGCCTGCGATAGCCAGACCTTCGTTATTTTATAAAAGCTGAAAGTTTCTCTGTGTATTGTCCCCAACACGGGAGGAAGGACTTTTGCTAGTTTATGCCAAGAACTTTGCTTTACTATTTTTTGTGTAGACTTTGATAAGTATACATATACCTACCCTTATGACTCAATTTTTATTGTATATTCTTTATCAATAATGGATTTCTAGGGTTTCCACGAATAATTAATACTTTAATCCGTTATACCGAACTATGGTTTTAATAAACCAAACTTACTCTATCGATCTCGAAAATCACGTTAATTAGCAAGGCATTAATATAAAATCCGTGTATAATGTGCATCAATTATTTCGTACTTTAATCAATTTTCCCACCAAATTTAATGGAACAATTAAAAATATTCTGGGAAATTGCGGCGTAACTTGGTTTAGAGATGGACCATTTCATACTCGTACGTAACACGTGAAAAATTATATCTTTTCATAATGTAACACTTGCTATCATACTTTTAAACTGCTGTGAAAAATCACGAAGCAAAATCTGTCAAAGTTTGAAAATTATTACATTTAATCACGTTTTATTAATTAAATTTCATGCGCTCAAGGCCATCGACCCGAGCTAAGACGCTAAAGAGCGCGCGAGCGAGAACACTCACATCCTGTGTGTAAGAAAGGGAAAACATTTGTTAAATAATATCGCAAGCAATCGTTTGCTATTTTCACAAATCATAATCCCTAGTTAATGTAGCAAACGATTGTGAGTGAGAAAATTGAAAAATGACTTCGTGCAAAATCGCATATGTAACGTCACAGTGAAGAAAAATAACACTGAATGAAAATTATTTATTTAAAAGTAGCAATAATGGCCATCTCTATTGGTTTTATAATAACAAGGGCTTTTCAATATGGCTAATCACTACCATCATCAAGCCTCAACAGTGAATTAATGAAGCCTTACTCACGAACCCTGTAATTAATAGACTTTTTTACGGAAGCAAAATTTTTATTTCTTAAAGGTTTGGACTAAAATAAAGACTTCAGGCTTAATTAAATTTGTCGAAGAGTTCTAAACTGAGACAGTTTTTTTTTATAACAATAAGGATTTTAAGTCACCAAAATTTTGATTTCTTCTTATTCATAAACTTGATGAATTTTGTAACGCAGTTTTGTTACATTAAAAATATTTCACGAGAAGAATTTAAATATACGACTTTTTTCAAAAAGGAAAAGTACCTATATTATTTTAAAATATAATAATATATGCATTCGATTTTTAGGGTTACGTACCTACATCTGAGTGAAAAAATGAAACCCTTATAGGATCGCTCGTATGTCTGTCTGTCACGACAACCGTGAAAAAAATTATGAATCATGATTTTTTTTGGGTTCCGTACCTCAAAAGGGAAAACGGAACCCTTATAGGATCACTTTGTTGTCTGTCTGTCTGTCTGTCTATCTGTCTGTCTGTCCGTCCGTCCATCCGTGTGTCTTAAGCAATTTAGTGATTAATAATATCCACAGATTACAAAGACCGTTAGAATTTTCTTCGTACAGATTATCTTCGTACAATTGTAAAGTAAACACAACAATATACGGACAATCAAGTCTATTTTCATAGTGACAAATAATCCACAATTACCATAAAGCCACCTTTCTCGCACTCAATAGCAGCTACACAAATAACAGTTTACTAAGGCTTAATTATTGCAGCTATTACAAACAAAACCACGTATGATGACATGAATGTGATATAACAGTATATAACATACCTATTATATTGTATTATATTCAAACATAATAATTTAGTAAAGGCACACTTTGACACAAGAGCTTAGGCGAAAAAGGCCTTACACATCTTAATTATATATCATTATACCAGCTTTACAATATTAACGGTGCCACGAAACCTGCATGCCTGAGAGTTCTCCATAATTTTCTCAAAGGTGTGTGAAGTATGCCAATCCGCACTGGGTCAGCGTGTAAGACTGTGACCCTTCTCATTCTGAGAGGAGACCCGTGCTCAGGACTCTAAATCGCTTGGCGGCACCGCTTTGCCGGTAGGGGGTAACTAGCCACGGCCAAAGCCTCCCACCAGACCAGACCACAGACAATTTAGAAACTATAGATTCACAAATTGCCCCTGCCGGAAATCAAACCCAGGACCTTTACATACTATTTTATGACCACAGCACACAATCCTCGCATGTATTATATCCCCCGTATACCTAATATGGAGCAAAATTCAAGTCACGTTCTTATTTAATTTGCACATGTCGAGTCACGGATGACACTCGACGAACTTTAATTTAGTACCAACATTTTATTTAATTTACATACTAGCGCTTGGCTGCAATCTGCTAGCAAGTGACGATGCAGCCTAAGATGGAGAGCGC
Organism: Maniola jurtina; assembly: GCF_905333055.1. Taxonomy (NCBI): domain Eukaryota; kingdom Metazoa; phylum Arthropoda; class Insecta; order Lepidoptera; family Nymphalidae; genus Maniola; species Maniola jurtina. The sequence continues at coordinate 3,014,787 of NC_060033.1, forward strand.
TTGCCTAAAAACATTATCAATATTGAGTTGGAACAGTTGAGTAGAGTACAGTTGTAGTTGGCACTTGCGAGCACGTTTCAGACATGATGGCGTCAACATATGTATCACACTAATATTATAAAGGCGAAAGTTTGTATGTGTGTGTGTGTGTGTGTGTGTGTGTGTGTGTGTGTGTGTGTGTGTGTGTGTGTGTGTGTGTGTGTGTGTGTGTGTGTATGTTTGTTACTCTTTCACGCAATAACTACTGAATGGATTTGGCTGAAATTTGGAATGGAGATAGATAATATCCTGGATTAGCACATAAGCTACTTTTTACCCCGGAAAATCAAAGAGTTCCTACGGGATTTTAAAAAACCGAAATTCACGCGGGCGAAGCCGCGGCCATCTTCTAGTATTATTATAAAACAATGCCATGCTTAATTTTAGTACACGATATACCGAACATGATATATAGAATTTAATACTAATCCTCCCATATTATATCCCCCTATACAGAGTGAAACTCAAGTCACGTTGCTATTTAATTTGCACATGTCGAGTCACGGATGTCACTCGACGAAATTTAATTTATTACGCCGTCTATTACTGACGGTGTTCCAGTTTGATTGATCGCATTTCGTGTATTGATTGTATGGATTGGGGTTGTATGGATTCGACAAATTATTTTCTATTGTGCTGCGGCCTGGGCGCCATTATTCAATTGACAAATAATTTTTGGATCAATTCATGCGTCTTTCAACCGGAAATCATCAATAGCCTGTGCGAAATGGATTATTGACATTTTGTGGAGGATTCGTCGTTATTGCAAAAATATTACTCTTTATACAAAGGTGTAAGTTGTAACCCTTGTACAAACTAATCATCTAAGCTTCGAATATCTATTGTTATGACCTAAATGTCAATAACCTACCAGGCTATAAACTGTTTTAGGTATGTAAGAAATTTTTCTATATTATAAGTATTACAGATAAATAGGTAATATCCGCATGTACATCTACGTGGATATAGGTTTTTAAAAATCCCGTGGGAATTTGGTTTTCCGGGATAAAAGACAGCCTATATTTGTCTCCGAGATGTAAGCTCTCTCTGTACCTTTCTAAAGTGGATGGGCCGTAAAAAGATGACAGACAGACATACTTTCGCATTTTATAATGTTAGTATGGCTTATGTTCCCAATTATGGGCAAACACAACTGACTGTATAGGCAAGCCAAATAGGCTTTAAGTACAACGACAAACTAACAAACTACTACGCCTGGACAGAGGTAAACTTCGGAAGGTATGGTGGGACTCATGACAGAGCATACCTCACTAAACAAACACCTTTTCGTTATAGGTGTCACCGACAGTCCTCTCTGCGCGGAGATCGATGAAAAACCGACGCACGTGCTCCTGGAGTGCACGGGCGTGGCAGAACAACGAGAGTGCCATTTGGGATCCCCAACCTCACTTCATGAAGCCCTCGGCAACCTGGGAGGTCTACTCGGTTTCTGGAGCGAGCTTGGATGGCTGGAGTGAAGACTTCGGCGGGGATGGCCAACGCATGCACGACAGACGAAAACGTTTAACTACGGTAACCAGCCCAGAGAGAAGAAAGAAAGATCGCTTATGTTAAAAATATTTCGTTTCACGGCCATTCTGTTCAAGGGTGCGAAATTCATTATTATTATACATATGCTCGAATATTTGAGTAATGGTACACATAATCTCCGTAGGTACACATTGTTCAGGACACGGGTTCCGTCGGGCGCAAAGTAGGTTATTCTCGCACTATACACGAGCATGAAAGGTATTTAGTGGAGATATCTACAATAATATAAAATATATGAACATAATTTCAGGAACTTGCGTTTCATTTTGAATTTCAAATTGAGTAAGCTTAAGAGCACCTGTGCTTAGAAAAAAATGTTTCTAGGTCAATGAAATAAAATTGTATTGCTAAAGAGAGGTTTCGTTAAATAAAAATTTGGTTGCATCACATCGGGTACTCTTATAAATAATATCTGCCAGTTACCTATATCACTCTGGAAAACTATAATTACCTAAGTAGTAGGTAGATAGAAATATTATTATTACTCAAAACAGAAGAATATTATGTATATTATGTTAAGTAAAAAAGTATGTACTTCTCCGTTCAGCAAAGGTTGCCTGGTAGAGATTGCTCTAAGCAATAAGGCCGCCTTTGCACACAATTGTTTTTTCTGTTTTCTTCTTTCTGTGTTGTGTTTCCTTTACATGTGTTTTTGTGTGCAATAAAGACTTCTATCTATCTATCTATCTATGTTTCAATGACCACACCAGGCCATAGAAAAAGCGGTCATCTTATTTACGATTTGGGTAAAAAAATCGGGTGTCAATCATCATAGTTGACTTGGAGCATATAATATAGTAAAAAAAAACCCAACCATCCCAAGTCCCAACTAAGTGGACGCTATCACACTAATATTATAAAGGCGAAAGTTTGTATGTGTGTGTGTGTGTGTGTGTGTGTGTGTGTGTGTGTGTGTGTGTGTGTGTGTGTGTGTGTATGTTTGTTACTCCTTCACGCAAAAACTACTGGACGGATTTGGCTGAAATTCGGAATGGAGATAGATAATATCCTGGATTAGCACATAGGCTACTTTTTATCCCGGAAAACCAAAGAGTTCCCACGGGATTTCGAAAAACCTAAATCCACGCGGACGAAGTCGCGGGCGTCAGCTAGTATAGTATAGTAAAAAAAAACCCAACCATCCCAAGTCCCAACTAAGTGGACGCTATGAGATATGTAAGTAAGTACTAATAAAACAGACTATGGTAAGTTATTATTAGGAAAATGCCAACGGTATTTCTCAAAGTAGGTACCTAGGTAAGTACCTACAACGGGCATTAATAATTTTGCACGTATATTTGAGTAATGGTGCGGATAATCTCAGCTCACATTATATTGAATGAGACACATGTTGCGTTCAGAAAATAGGTTTATTTCTCGTGTTGTTGGATTCCGAGCGCGAAGGATATTTAGAGGTTGTCATTGTCACACGAGTACCATTGAATGGAATGTCTCCATTATATTTAGCCCTGGTACCTACTTGTTGTTTTCATTTTCTAGCACCCCATTGTAACTACTGAATGGAATCCAGAAGTTGCTCCATTTTGCAAATAAGTTTTTGCAACGTAAGCTAGTGCGATCAGAGGACAAGGAATCACACTTCACACTATCACACTTCACACTAATATAATATTATAAAGGCGAAATTTGTGTGTATGTGTGTGTGTGTGTGTGTATGTTTGTTACTCCTTCACGCAAAAACTACTGAACAGATTGGGCTGAAATTTAAAATGGAGGTAGATTATACCCTGGATTAGCACATAGGCTACTTTTATCTCGGAAAATCAAAGAAGTTCCCACGGGATTTTTGAAAAACCTACATCCACGCGAACGAAGTCGCGAGCATCAGCTAGTCGTGAATAAAAAGCAACAATTTTAACATTTAAACTATCGTGAGTAATTTCCATTATGAATACACAAGTTCTAGCTATGGTTGGTCGACGTAAGCTTGACAAGTTTCGAACCTATCCGGGGTCCGTTTTCAGAGGGACTCGGCTTGTTATCTGGCGCTGTTGAGTCCCGTTAAAAAGAACACCGAATGGGTTCGATCGAAACTAGTCGGGTTCACGCCGACTAAGCACACGAGTAGGTACATCCAGGAACTTGTATATTTTTGCAATAAAAACCAACAATAAATACCCACGTAATCCCTATTCCAGCCGTTAAGCAAACGAAGCAAGGATTTTGTCCTAAATTTGGAACAATTTGTATTTCCACGGGTAATAAATAACAATTTGCACCTTTCCGACTCGTAATGCTTTCACAATGATTATTTACGGCATTCCAGGTTCCCTCGCGGATGTTAAATTACCGGAATCTATCATTTTCATCTCTAAAATACCCTTTATCTACTAGATGAGTTGCCCAAGCTTCAAACAAATGGTCTTAATAATATAACCCCCGACCCAAAAAGATGCGTGTTATAAGTTTGACGTGTGTATCTATGTATATATCTGTGGCATCGGACCTCCTAAACGAATGAACCGATTTTAATTTAGTTTTATTTGTTTGAAAGTTGGCTTGATCGAGAGTTATAATCGAAGAAAATCGGTTCAAACGTTTGAAAGTTATCAGCTCTTTTCTAGTTTTCTTATAGAGCTTTTTGTGTCGGGGGTTTTTTAAATTTTGAGTTATTCATCAGAGCCCTTACTAACATTTTTCAAGTTGGAAACCTTAACCCCAAAGTTATATTATTCATTTATATATGAAGAATATGTATGAAGATATCAAGTAGCTCAACGATGAACCCTCTCTTAACAAGTGTTCACACCCAACGTAAGGCCGCGGATGCACCTACAAGTTTTACTCTTTTAAGTACATTTACCTTATATTTGATGTCAACTTGTTGTCATTTGTATTATTTTAATTACTCACTAACATAGTTACAATACTTGTTGGATATTCAATAAATATCTCATAAACTATTAAGAAAACATTCGCCATTGGGCCTAAGCCTTTTTACCCTCGATACTTCTTGTGAAATGGACTTTGCTAAGCCTTATTTTTTACTACAATAGTAGTGATACTGGTGCTTAAGTGTAGTTAAGTATAAATAATTCTTGATATTTTTATGCTAATTTTGTGTCATCTATTCTGGTCCGCTAGGTAAAACTACGTATCTACCTATTACGAGTAGAACAATTAGTTGACAGTGACGCCCACACTTTATTGAAAAGCGTTCATCGTAAAATTAGTCTTTGTGCCGTACACAATTTTAACTTAATAACAGGATGTCTCGGTGACAAAGTATTAATTAAGCCTCAAAAACGGAATTTGAAATTAAAGGCCCACGGTCCCTAAATAACAGGTCTGATCGCTAAACATATAGGTACTTACGTGAAAATCGTTTGAGGAAAAATGTTTTCACTCTCAAACTGTTGAAACTGCTGGTAAAAGAAGTCTGTTATGTTGTATACATATATTTAGTCACTATAGCTGTGCCCGCGACTTCGTTCGCGTGGAATAGTGACTTTTCGGGGCGCGAGGCGTGTAGTACGTACTCTGTACGTTAAAAATGTTCGCCGTGATTCTTTAAATTGACATAACTTTTTTATTTATGAACCGATTGACATGAAATAAACACTAAATGTTAAGTGAAGCTTACTACAATATATTAGTGAAAACCGTATCTAAATCGAATAAGCCGTTTCTGATATTAGCGTGCACAAACACACAGACAAACAGACAAAAAAATATTAATTACAATTTCGGGTTCGGTATCGATATAATAACAACCCCTGCTACTTTTTTTATATATTTCCATTGTACAGACACCACTTTTCTACAATTTTATTATATGTATAGATTATTTAGGTGGCGTGACAAATAATGTGTAAATATCATCGCTTGATAGTCTAGTGGTAAAGACGTCCGCCTTCTATTAAGAAGGTCGAGGGTTCGACGTGGTGTGACGGAGGGTGTGACGGACTTTGTCCAAACCCTTCTCATTCTGACAGGAGACCTGTGCTCAGTAGTGAGTCGGTGATGTTGTTTTTGATGATGATGAGATAATAGAGGCCTCCTCGATGGTGGTATTAAAAGTGTGGTATTTAGTTTTTTAACTTCATCGTGCTGAAATCAACAAAATCAAAGACTTTTCTTTCCAACTTAACATGTTTAAGTTAAGCTATGATAGAGCTCTTGATATACCCATTCATATCCATACTAATATCCATCCATGCTTATTCCTTATTTACTTATTTATTTATAATATTGTAAATGCGAAAGTGTGTCTGCCTGTGTGTCTATCTCTCTGTCTGTCTGTCTGCTAGCTTTTCACGGCCCGGCAGCTTAAACGATTTTGATGAAATTTGGTTCAGCGTTAGCTTACATCCTGGGGAAGGAGAAAGGCTACTTTTTACCCCAGTCAAAATCAAAAAGTTCCCACGGGATTCTTAAAGGCCCATCCGTTTAACCGATTTATATAAAATTTGGGACAAAGGTAGCTTGCAACCCAGAAATTGACATAGGCGACTTTTTACTCCGGAAATCAAAGAATCGCCACAAATTAAAAAAAAAACCTAAATCCACGCGGATGAATTCGCGGATATCATTTAGTATATAGATAAATCATGCCAAAATAAGCTAACTTACTCGTAACTAGACATTGAGGGTAAGCGAATGATACAGCACCCTCTATAAAGCTTATCTTACACCACCCTATACACTATAGTGACCAATTTAACTTGAACTATTAATACAAGCCATTTGTATTATCCCTAGTTCTGTTACTCATTGGTCATGCACCCTTAACTGACTATGATATTAGAATAAATATCCAGTCATTTGTGCGCGGGAGGCGTTGTAAGTGTTAACTTGCAAACATTTGTCTTTTACTAAGTCATGCCCGCGACTTCGTCCGCGTGGACTATACAATTTTCAATCCCCTATTTTGCCCCCTTAGAGGCTAAGGAGTTAAATCGAAAATTCTTTCTTATGCATTTACGCATCCCCCCTGGAAGCTAGCCAGCCAGCCGTAAGGCAGCCAGCAAGCTGAGGGAGGGTATGTGGGACTCGCCGGCCGAGAGGCGACCGGAATACCCACTAAACCCCAGCGGCGCTACTGCGTGTCGCCTGGCGACTGGGTCACGGGAACGCCGAAGCAAACAACCGCAACCCAGCCAGCGACGTCTGCCGAGGCAGACCCTCCACCGGGGACCTACTCGCGAGGTCCCCCCACCGCACCTCCGGGGCGCACCAACGAAGTGCACCCCCCGACCCTGGGACCCAACGGGCGACATCCGCAGACCGTCGCCCGCGTCCCGTCCTACGCTTCGTCCACTGTGCCCTCTGCTAGTCAGAGGGACACGCGGAGAAACCTCCCCCCTGCCAGGTCATTAGCCATAGCCAACAATATCTCCGAAGAGAAATTATTAGCCATGTTACCGGGGCGCACCGGCCCGAACACTGCTCTTCCCCTCGGACGCATCCAAAAGGGACCAGCAGCATCCAGGCGCACTGGGAGGTTACCTGGCTGGTTTCTTGATAGACATGAGAGACGGACTGACGCGCCCGACGGAGGACAGACGGACAGACACGAAGTGATCCTATAAGGTTTTCTTTTTTCCTTTTGATGTACGGAACCCTAAAAATTGGTGTTAGTAAAGTTTTGATATATCCACATTAATACGCTTTTTATTATTTTATACTTTAATACATTTTTATTACTTCAAGTATTATAAAGTAGGTAAATGTCAAAAGTATTCTTCTAAGAAATCTTCAGAATTTAAAAGTTTTTTATTTCTCTCGTCTGGCTTTACAAAGATAAGCCAATGTCAAGTTTATAGTTATTTGTAACAAGTTAGGTAAACTATACAAATATGGATCCCGTCTGTGCCGGCGCTGCTTGCCGACACACGCACGGCACCCCCTAAGAGCGCTTTCCAGTCAGATTTATCAAAAAAAAAACATTCCAAAAAGGCAGAGCACGCCCGTCAGCTAACACCAACACAGACGAAGTCCTTAAAAGCTTTCTTTATTAAAAAATCCATTAATATTTTTTTTCTCTTAAAATATACACGGCCATAAATTGTGTGATATTCTATAGTGCCATATCCACCGAATGAAATTGAAGGATATAGCATTAAAAAGAACCTTTAAAAAGTTGGAATTGGCAGGCGCTGGTATCATAAGTCACTCTATGGAAAACTGAGACTCTATCCTATCCTATAGCACATCGGGAGTCAATATATCAAGCGGTCGGACAATAGGCCTTGTTAGGGTTGTCACCATTCCTTTCCAAGAAAGTGTCCACCCAAATTCCAAAAAAGAAGTACTACATAGTATTAAAATTTAAGAAAAAAATTCAATAGGTGTATTGAGTTCTTGCTAACTCGTTTTAGTAGCATCGGCTTGGTCTTGAGTTCTTGCTAACTCGTTTTAGTAGCATCGATCACAAGTTGGCATCTATTAAACCCATACTATCCATACTTAATATTATAAATGTGAAAGTGTGCCTGTCTGTCTGCTAACTCTTCACGGCCTAACAGTTTAACCGATTCTGACGGGTAGGTACTGAGTTAGGTTATATCCTGGGGACGGACATGGGCAACTTTTTATCCCAGAAAATCAAACAGTTCCCACGGGATCTTTAAAAATCTAATTTCACGCTGATGAAGTCGCGGGCATCCTCTAGTAATTGATATTTTTAGGTTTACATAGTTATGGTTTTCTCCAATGAAGCACATTAAATGTGGTGATATTGCGTGACCAGGATTCGAAACCCAGCAACGAGGACTACGCGTATTAACTACAAGGCTTTTATTATTTTTAGGTTTGTAAGATAACAACCCCAGATAGATGACATGCGGTCTAGTTGTGACAGCGCATATCAATGATCACGCTGGTTAAGCAACGGTGGCCCCGGTCGGTGATCGATTTTAGATGCCCTTTGGCCTTTTCCTTTTCTCCGTCAAGTTATTAACACTAATATTTAGATAAGAGTCGCAATCTCGCTCTCTTAGCCGAGTTCGGAATGATCTAGGAAACCACCCCAATATTATCACAAAAGAACTCCTACCATTACAGAAAAACAAAAAAGAGTCATGCCTCTCAATAATGATGGTAAAACATGATTATAAGATGCGATAATAATATGTTTGATATACCTTACCTCCTAAACCTGTTAGTATGTTACATCAAAATACAAGTACTAGGACAGCATAGCAGAAAGAAAGTAATTTATCGTGAAAGCCTACAAACAAGAATCATGTAAACGATGCGCCTTTGAATACGCTAGCGAAACTAGGATATGCGGGCCGCATTAAAATTTTCTTACACATTTGAGATAGACATAACTGACACGGTCTACAAGAATTTAAACACTCTCTGAATAAACGTACGTGGCCTACAGCTATAAGACTTCTCAATCCAATATTAATATTATAAATGCGAAAGTGTCTATCTGTCTGTCTGTCTTTTCACGGCCCATCTGTTTAACCGTTTCAAACGATTTCTTTTACAGAGATAGATTGCATCCCGGAAATGAACCTAGGCTTCTTTTTGTCTCAGAAAATGAAAGAGTTCACACAGGATAAAAAAAATCCACTAACTCAAACAAAAAACTAAGTGCAGTAACTAGACACAGTTTTGCATTTAAAATATTTGTACCTATTCGGTCAGTCAGTTTCTGCTTTATTTCTTGATACATTTTGCTTGTAATAAATTATTATAAGTACTTACTACCTTTTTATAAAATTACTTAAATATTTTTAGGAGTTCGGTTTGGCAACCCTGAAAAATACCCACAATTTCACATTGAGGGACAAGCCTTTGTTCACTTCGTCCATTGTAACTTGCGAAATTAAGATGTTCTGAAAATAATAGAATCTCCGATTTTCGGAGGACCATCAATTATATTTCGACGCTTTATCGATAAATTTATGCCTCAGTGTGAAAAGATGTTTGAAATTGTAACGTTTTTCGGACAGGATATTCTGATATTTCATGTAAAATGAGTTTTTGTACCTGGTTAGTCTGCCAATCCGCCCTTGGCTAGTTTGGGGGGCTATGAACAAAACTTTCTCATCCTGAGAGGAGATTCGTTCTCAGTAGTGAGCCGGCAATGCGTTGATGATGATGATGATGATAATGACGTGGTTAATTGTAAAATGATTTTAAAACTGCCGTGATTTATTTGAGTTCCATACCTCAAAACGAAACCCTTATCACTTTGTCTGTCCGTCTGTCCCTCTGTCGTGTCTGTCAAGAAAACCTATAGTTATACATGTATCTACTTACAAGAATAACATGAGGTGTTACATCATATAAATATTATTTTAAAAACATGAATCATCTGTCCGTTTCCTGAAATTCCTTTTAAATCTGAAACATCGTGTCGTTTTAAGTGCGGTTGATGGTTTTAAAAGCTTACGGCGCGGGAGCCAATGACAGGCTGCGTCAGGGTTCCCAGCTGAGATTATGTAGCGAAACAGTGTCAACCTCGCGTCATACTTTAATCCTGCGGCTGTGCGGATTTTATTCACCGTGACAGAAATGTTGCTGATTTCAGAAGATTCTATAAGGGTTCAAACAGACTTGGGTCGGATAGGACAAAACATCTTCGGGACGCGCTGTTGGAGAAGACGTCTTGTTTTATAGCGGTAACGTTTGCTGCTCTATATAAAGTGTTATCCGAAGTTTTATCCGTCAGACAAAAGAATTGTCCCTAGTGTGTTTGAACTCTTAGCTCTGCCACAGTGAGACATTGCCCTTGATATTTGCAATTTCATTATCAATTGCACATGTAAACGTCTATTTCTTAACGCATGCACTACAAAATTAGACGTTTACACGTGCAATTCATAATGAAATTAATGCCGTGAAACTAATTTCGTAATGTAAATTCGCTTTAATATAATTTGTCGTCGACGCGCATCGCTCTCGCGTATTGTAAAGTCTAATACCCGTATTCACAATTATTACTATGAGGTCTCAGTGCGCTCGAACGCACAGTGTAGGTTCCACCAATCAGTTCATTGTAAATTGACGTGATGCAGTAATCCGATTGGAGGAACCGACACTGTGCGTTCGAGCGCACTATGAGATCTCATAGTAACGCTTGTGAATACGGGTGTGTGTCACGTCAATTTACAATGATCTGATTGGTGGAACCTACAGTATGCGTTCGAGCGCACTGTGAGACCTCATAGTAATGATTGTGAATACGGCCGTAAGTATTTTAACAGAATTCAAAATGATTGGGGTCCGGAGGAGTTTTGCAAGTGTGTGGTCATAATGTATGTCATAGGTAAGTATGTACCACCATATAGATTTTCTCTTTCTTCCGAATAAAAGCACAGTAAGTTTACTGCCTACGATCATGCATAATAAATTGTGTAAAGTCTAGACGAACCTCGTTTTATTTGAATATTTTATTATGATGTGTATTTAATTGACTTTTTATAGATTCATCTCTACAGTAACATCTGACTGGTGGTTCAGAAATATTTTTATGTGAAACTTAGGTACTGATACCTACGACTTCGTCCACTAGGATTTAGGTTTTGAAAAATCCCGTGGGAACTGGAAACTTTTCGATTTTCCGGGATAAAAAGTAACTTACGTCTAACGCAAAGATACATACTCAGAATGAAAATGTAAAAAGAAGCGGTAATAGCCTAGTGGTTAAGAAGTCGGTCTCCTTTTCGGTGACCGGGGGTTCGATGCCGGGTACGTACCTCTAACTTTTCGGAGTAAAGTACGCTTTAAGCAATTAAATATCACTTGTTTTAACGGTGAATGAAAATATCGTGACGAAACCTACTGCATGCCCTGATAGTTCTCTGCCGTGATGTTTTTAAAGGTGTGTGAAGTCTGCCAATCCGTACTGGACCAGCCAGCGTGGCAGAGTATAGCCTACACCTTTCTAATTCCGAGGAGAGACCCGTGATACGTTTATAGATCCCGTGGGAACTGTTTGATTTTCCGGGATAAAAAGTTGCCTATTTCGATTACAGGGACGCAAGCTACTTCGGTACCAAACATACAAATCGGTTAAGTGGATGGGTCTTTAGGAATCCCATGGGAACTCTTTGATTTTCTGGGATAAAAAGTAGCCTATGTCCATCCCCGGGATATAAGCTAACCCTGTACCAAATTTCGTTAGAATCGGTTAGACTGTTGGGCCGTGAAAAGGTAGCAGACAGACAGACAAGACAGACACACTTTCGCATTTATAATATTAGTATGGATCTGACAACAAATAGATACTATTATAAGTATAGATTGCTAGGGCTATACTCATGTATTTAGTCGACGTAAGCCGAAGTAACTAGACACCATTAAAATGAATAATGGTTACATTAAAATAACATCACGTATGAAGAAGTTAAATAATTTCAGTGTCATCAAAACTGATATCATATTAATTTTGTCAATTTATTATGCAGTTGCATTTAATATTAACAGTTTCCAAATAATAAAATTATGCGGCCGTGGATGAGATCTGACTGAGTGAGTTTTATTGCAGTTACAGATACCTACTGAGTATCAGAAAAACACTGTAAGTGACAATCGCATGATAATGTTACCTGAAAAAATTATATTAGCTTAGTTTTATACAGTGGTTTTTTAATATCAAAATAATTGTAGTAAAAATCGAAAATTATAGGTATTATACTATACATATATAGGCAGGTTATATAAGAACACGCATATCATACGCGCAACACGTCATGCTTATACATTATCCATAAGCCCTTTCCAAAATCGCCAAATGCGCTCAAAGAAGTTTTCACTTCAATAAGTTAATGAACAAGTGTAAATTAAAAATTTATAACACCGACAAGTGACGGTTACAGTAACTAGAAAAGAGCTGATAACTTTCAAACGGCTGAACCGATTTTCTTGGATTATAGCTAAGAACACTCCCGATCAAGCCACCTTTCAAAGAAAAAAAGTTAAATTGAAATTGGTTCATTAGTTTAGGAGCTACGATGCCACAAGATACACAGATACGCACGTCAAACTTATAACACTCCTGTTTTTGGGTCGGGGGTTAAACAAAAGTTCGCTTACGAAGTTATTCCAGGAGGCCATACAAATATCGCGGCGTATAAAAGTAATGGGCACACCTTATTGTTTTATTGCCTGTGCATAATAAACGTGCCGTTTTGTGACGCCAGCTGGCGGTGGGTGACGATCATAATTCTCTATAATAGTCCACCAATGACAGCGCCCCCGCACCTATTGGTTTGACTCAATTCAAAAGTTTAATAATGACTCCTCCAAGGATTTAGTGACGTAATAAATTTTCTTTTATTAGCCAACTTAGGGCGGAATTTGGTTGCCTATTTTACAAATACGTATATTTTTCAAAAATAAGCTTTTTAGCAAAACAAGGAATTTTCTTAGTTCTTTGTTACGTTCAGTACGTCTGTATGTGCCATAGTCATTTCAAAAGTCTACACTTGTAATAAAACTGTAACTGGACGATACAGTTACAACTGTAACTGGTACATCAAATATTTAGAAATTTGCTATCGGAGGAATCTTTATTATTGATATAGAACCCAAAACAGTTTTTTTTTTGTTTGTCGGTCTTGGTTTGTGCATCCTGAAACTACTGAACACGTTTGAACGCAATTTTGAATATTTATAGTTGATATTGATACTCCAGATCAATACATAGGATAGATTGTATCCCGAAAAACAATAGATTTTATTCGGGACCTGATTCAGGATACACCTAACTTGAAAAGCCAAACCCCAAAAAAAGGCGATCTAAGAAAATAATTTCAAGTAAACATTTCAAAATACAAATTCCGCTAAGATTTAGTCGGAAAATAATTTTTCAACATAAATTCATCGAAGAACAAAAAACCTCAGATGAAACAAATGAAAACAGTGAAATAGACAAGATATCTATGAAATTTTCCATTCATCTCTCAGTGAACCAGTGCACAATCGATTTCACAGTCGAACCGCTCTAGAATCTATTGTGACACCTCGTTTGCGTGCTGTGGTTGTGAGATAAACACATTTCTACACATTTATATACAAAATGAACGGTATATAATATAATATCAACAAATTCCTGAAAGGCCGGCAACGCATCGGTGGTACCTCTGGTACTGCAAATGTTCATGGGCGGCGGTAATCACTTAACATCTGATGACCCGCCTGCTCGTTTGTTCGCTATCGCTATCATATGCCTTTAGGGTATTCTAGTGCCTACCTTCCATCTCCATCATCAGGCACTTGAGGTTGTATTTTTGAAAAGTATTTATGTAAACAAACTAGTCGGAATGGAGACCTCTCAGGCATGCGGGTTTTTTCGTGATTTTTCCTTCACCGTTAAAGAAATTATTAAACCGTCTAACCGCTTTTTATAATTTAAAATATGTAGAAAAATAAGTGTATATAAACTCTATATTAAGTATTATTATGTCGTAGCTACTTAAGTATAAAAATGTATGACATTATAGCAAAATAATTTCTCTTTTGCCAACGATGAAGCTTTTAAAAAATAAATTTGCAATTATGATTCTCGTCACTTTCCGCACCTAGACTTACCGTAACATTTTAACTTTATATACAAAAAAAGGTGTTTAAGTAGTTTTAATTAGACGGAAAACATTTTACTAAGTATACTAAACCGGTAAAATGCTTTATAACGTTAACTGTAAAACATTTTTACATTTTGCAAGGTTTATACAGGTTATATTATAAAAAATTGCATTCATTGAAGGTTTTAATATAAATAAAATACAAGTGTAAATTAAAAATTTATAACACCCCCGACGATCCAAAGTATTTGAGTTTTCCAAAACATCATTTTCAAAATAAATAATTATGTATTTAGGCAACTTCCATCTTGACAGCTTGACATTTGTCTATTGACATAATATTATGAAACTAACGGTTATCTAACCTTCTTTTCTACAAGAAAACTAGAAAAGAGCTGATAACTCTTAAACGGCTGAACCAATTTTTTTAGATTATAGCTAAGAACACTCTCGATCAAGCCACCTTTCCAACAACAAAAAACTAAATTAAAATCGGTTCATTCGTTTAGGCGCTACGATGCCACAGACAGATACACAGATACACAGATACACAGATACACAGATACACAGATACACAGACACACAGATACACAGATACACACGTCAAACTTATAACACCCCTCTTTTTGGGTCGGGGGTTAAAAAGAGTGTAAATTTGTCCCGCAATGCGTCGCACTGTATACAGTTACCGAAGGATATATTGCTTAATCCATACTAATAATATTATAAATACGAAAGTGTGTCCATCTATCTGTTACCTTTTGCTGCCCATTTAAACAATTTTAACTAAAAACACAGAAATAGCTTACATGCCGGGAAAGGACTAAACAAATTTTAGTTTAGGGAAAATCAAAGAGTCCCCACTAGAATTTCAAAAACCGAAACTTATGCAGGCTGTAGTCGTAGTCTATGTGCTAATCCAGGATATTATCTATCTGCATTCCAAATTTCAGCCAAATCCGTCCAGTAGTTTTTGCGTGAAGGAGTAACAAACATACACACATACACACACACACACACACAAACTTTCGCCTTTATAGTATTAGTGTGATAGTGTGATAAACAAGCTAAATTTTAGCCATTATGTATGAAAAATACAGGATTTTATATTGAGGCTAATTTACTGGACGCCTAGCTCAGATTCAAAGGAATTCTCGGAATCTACGAGAATTTCTAAATACTCTTTGTATATTAGGTACTCGTTCTCGTGTAGTATAATCGCATTACAAAGCTCAACTTGTTTGTTAATGCTTTGGCATGAAAATTAAAATATTTTCCCTAAGTAGGTTCCCATTTAAGAAACCTGATATACGAGTTTCGTTTAATGTTTTCGGCTATCTAGGTTGTTTTTTTATATCTTCACTAGCTGATACCCGCGACTTCGTTCGCGTGGATGTAGGTTTTTTAAAATTCCCGTGGGAACTCTTTGATTTTACGGGATAAAAGTAGCCTATGTGCTAATCCAGGGTATAATCTATCTCCATTCTAAATTTCAGCCCAATCTGTCCAGTAGTTTTTGCGTGAAGGAGTAACAAACATACACACACACACACACAAACTTTCTTCTTTATAATATTAGTGTAATACCTTCATCATGATCAACCCATTCAGGTTCACTATTGTTCACGGATCTCCTCTCAGAATGGGAAAGGTTTGGCCATAGTTTACCACGCGGGTCAAGTGCACTGATTGATAGATGTTAATTTATAATAAATAAATTAACGTATGAATATGTTATTTTAATAATAGCTTATTGTGGTGTACGGAACCCTTCGCGTGCTAGTCTGACTCGCAGTTGGCCGGCTCTTTTATCATTGATAGATCAAGCAAGCAAGGTACTAATGTAATAATAGTAAAATATACAAGGTAATACAAGAAGTCATGAAAACTTCTAAACGAAACTCCAAGCTTTTGATCTGCTCAAACAACAAGTGTAAATTAAAAATTTATAACACCCCCGACGATCCAAAGTATTTGAGTTTTCCAAAACATCATTTTCAAATAAATAATTATTATGTATTTAGGCAACGTCCATCTTGACAGCTTGACATTTTTGTCTATTGACATAATATTATGAACCTAACGGTTATCTAACCTTCTTTTCTACAAGAAAACTAGAAAAGAGCTGATAACTCTCGATCAAGCCACCTTTCAAACAAAAAAAACTAAATTAAAATCGGTTCATTCGTTTAGGCGCTACGATGCCACAGACAGATACACAGATACACAGATACACAGATACACAGACACACAGATACACAGATACACACGTCAAACTTATAACACCCCTCTTTTTGGGTCGGGGGTTAAAAACAAAACAAGAAGCGATAGATTGTTATCTACCGTAACACACGTCCGTAAGAGAGTAGATAAGAAACTTGGTAGAGCCGCCGTGAATTCTGTTTGCGCTGGGAAATGATCAAAATAAATTGGAATAGTTTTCTTGCTCCTTGCCAGTTGAACGTACGCGCTTCTGAAATCCACCGGGGTTAACTTCTCAGGTGGCAGTTAGCTTAACAAGATATCTTTTGTTTTGTGGTATATATTTTATAGGTAGGTATATGTTTCTGATAAATGAAATGTATTACGCAGTTTTCGTTAAAAATGATAGTTTTTACAAATTGTTCACAGTTAAAGTCATAACTTTGCCTTTAATTATTTTCCCTGATATGTATATTATTATCGTTTTTCTTTTTCTATAGAGTACGGAACCTTCGGTGCGCGAGTCTGACTCACACTTGACCAGTTTTTTTTTAATTCTTTTTGTGAAAATAAACATCACCATTCCATATTCGCGGCATAACGTAATTATCTCTCGCGAATGAGCGGTTGTATTATACCTGCCTGCGATGTTGCAACTTACCCGTTTGGGCGATCAAAACAGTCCCCCGTAGGTTACCTACAATAACTGTCTAGGAACACGCTACGCGAACTTTTGTTTCGGACGACTATTGTCTGTCGTCTGGAACTAAAAATAGACTAAAATGTGGGTGTGGTGTGACGTAAAAGTTTAGTGCAGAAAATATTTCATATTTCAAAACTTTTCATCGTGATTTTGTTTTCCACGAGGCATGTTATTGTGGTGATGTGCTTCCTAAGTTGTTATCTATCATTGAGATGGAATAGTAGGTGTAAATAGCCTAGTGTTAGGTTAGGACGTCCGCCTTCTAATCAGGGGTCGAGGGTTCGATCCCGGGCACGCACCTTTTCGGGGTTATGTGCGTTTTATGTAATTAAATATATCACTTGCTTTAACGGTGAAGGAAAACGTCTAGAGTAAACCTGCATGCCTCTGAGAGTTATCCATAATGTTCTTAAAGGTGAGTGAAGTCTGCCAATCCGCACTTGGTCAGTGTAGTAGACTATGGCCAAAACGCTTCTCACTCTGAGAGGAGACCCGTAGTGGCACCGGCGATGGGTCATGATCATAATTATTTGTATTTAAGAAAGCTAACTAGATTTATTCAATTTGAAACTAAAAAGAAATAACCGGGCACAATAATTTTTATGTTTCACGCTGTGGTTTTACATTACTTTTCTTATTCCAAACATGGTTAAATTGCTTCCATGGCTATTAGTAAAAAAAGTAATAGTAAGTAGTGGCTTTTAGGAATAGGTACAAAAGGTTTTTATCGATAAACCTTTTTTTGCTAATCGACCGTGAATTTAATTTAGTCGATTAACAACAAAAGAACGGTAGCGAGTGGCTTCTGTGAACTATTGTAGAGCACGGAATACCTAGCAGATACCTTTAGAAAACTTAATTGAGTTCCTTTATTGAATCATCCAAAAGAATAGCGACAGAAATATTTCATTTGCTTTTAATGAAACTTAAAATAGTTAGAAGTCTCACGATATTTTTTTTTCGTATTACCTAATACTCTTTGGAGGGTCTTTGATTATTATTTTTTATGTAAAAAAAAAAATTGGCCAAGTGCGAGGTGTTCCATAGGTACCATCGCACAAGAAATAACACATATATATTCTGTGAAAATTTCAACTCTACTTATCATTTTGCATTCATTTTGAAAACCAAGATGGTTTTCGAAATGACCGCCATGCAAACAAAACAAATGAAAAGTATGCAGTGTTATATACAAAATACAAAAATATTTATTTCGGTATAAAACAAGTTTGCATATAACATAGAAATTGGGACCGTCCCAGTAAGTCACTAGTATTAAACTAGTACTTGTGGCGGGCGGCCCCGCTTTTCCATAACATATTCTGTTACAATGGAAATAAATAAATAATTTCTAAAAGTATATATGTATATTGTTCAGTACAGAATACTTTATGTGCGGGTACAACTCGCACTTGACCGGCCTTTTTTTTATGTGTCATAGATAACGGCTCTTCATTAAAAATAAACTCGTCGTTAATGTTGAGCCACCGCCACTGTAAAAATATATTCGTCGTATTTTAACGATTGCTATAGGAATAAATAACAGACTAAAACCAATATAACGACGTCTTTCTCGCGGTCAAGAAAATAAAAAAAAATAGGTAGCGTTTCAAATGACGTTGTTACTTTTAATCTGTAAAGCTGGCTTCACGCTAAGCGTGAACGTCTGTTGATTCTGGAAAGATTCTGGGTTTTTATTCTAAGATTACAGAATAGTCAGTGTAGAGCCCGGAGTTGATTGGGATTGGATTTGAAGAATTTCGATTGATTTATACGGAAAATATTTGCTATGAAAAGACAATAATTATGTTGAAATTGCGTTGAAAGAGTTGTATTTGTCGTTCTATATAAAAAACTTTATACTACTAACTTTATACGTTATAACTTTAATAATATGTAATATGTTAATTTAATTAAAATTAACTATTGCAATTAGGTACTTATGAACAATTTATTTGTGAGAACATCATCAAAAGTTGCTTAGGCCTAATCAAAAGTCCATCCCTGGAAAAGTGTTCATTAAGATCGCAAACATCCAATCAAGATATTTTTTTAAATGTTTTAATGTCAATAAGAAAACCAAGAACTCAGATTGTACCGTAACAAATTGTAGAAAAATATGATAATATTGATTAAAAATTTTCATTTATCCCTATATTTTTCAAAAAGTTAATGTTACGTTAAAACTAACGAATATTTGCTATCCTTGAAAAGTTACAGAATGAAAACGTCGTACTAAGGGCAGCCTAAAAAAAATCAAAAACAATGTCACCCTAACCGTCATAAATTCCATGTAATCTTCGCCCGAATATCGCTAGAGGGGACAGTATTACAGTGGCCATCGGATAAGGGATAAAGATGGGAGATTAGGATGAGCGGTGAGCATAAGGAATGTTTAATCTCTTCTTTCCTAGGGGAGAAAACGCTTTAGCTTGCGGTGATTTTTCTAGGTAGTATCCAAACTTGCGCGACCATAGCCACTACGAAGCGGGGACGTCAATCGTTCGGCGGTCGGCCTATGATATTTATTATTTAATGATGCTACGAGTATGTATATAGCATAGATAGCACTACTAAGTCGCGTAGATGTGCAATGTGCGACTACAACAGACATGTATGTGTGCACGTATAGATTCGCGTCGTGGACGCTCCCGCATCGCATCCCGAAGCGCATGTTTATCTTTGGGAACCAAAAGCATAGTGCCATAACCCACTAACGCGACTTCTTACGTGCTGTGAGCCACGCACATTTTACAAAGGGGAGGCAACAGGCGCGAGAGGACGTGGCAAACAAGCAGTCAATGCGAAGTATAGAATAGATTAGATTTTTATTGAAATAAACTTTTACAAGTGATTTGGATTCGTCAAATAATTTACCACTGCTGCACTGGTACGGAATGCCGTTCCTACCGAGAAGAACCAGCAAGAAAATCGGCGGTTGCTCTTTTCAATTGTTCAATTTTAAACAATATTCCATACTAAACAAGCAATTGCAGCCCCGCGCATTGCTAGAGCGAGTCAAATCCATGCTTTTTTATCATTTACATAATCTTCGATTGTCGATGAAGATCACAGCGCTATCATTTTATTACGTTCGCCGTTGCAACCTGCACGATTTTCTTTACTTTTACTCAGATACAAGTTAGCCCTTGATTGTTACAATCTCAACTGCTGCTAAGTAACGATGCAATCTAAGATGGAAGCGGGCTAACCTGGAAGGAACGAGCCGTTACAGTAAGATCACAGTCAAGCGGTGAACCGAAAGTGAAATCTGGTTTCAACAGCTTTTTATGTGGTGGCTATTCAGAATGCATTTTAGCTTCAACGGCTGCTGTGGCAAATTTGTACTGAACATTGTTTGATTTGGACTACAGACGATTTCAAGAAACTGTTAGATGAGAGCGGTGGAAGAATATGTCCAGCTGTGGACACTCGTAGGCAGGTGGATGGATGCAATGTTAGTGTATTAAAACTCATTAATAGTGATCTAACACAAAAAGAAATATATTGGTCGCCATAAATGAACTTATTTTATGGAGACTTATGTACACGATTTTTATTTTGGGAATGCTTTTTGATAACTTGGGAGATACTGGGAAAATTGTCAGAAAAGATCCCTATTAGGTAATTTGATACAAAAATAGAATGCAAAAATGTTTTTCTTTAGATAATATAAGATACTCTTTACTAAAAGGCAAATAAAAAACCTTTCCACAAACTACATCTTTTAAATAAATAGGTTACCCACAATACTTAGTACGCAGAAAGTAAGACAAACACAAAGGGGATGCTCGACTAGCTTACACAAGATTTTGCTGTAAGTCACGTGAAAGGGTGCTCGACGTTGATATGGGTTGGCCTATCGTGTTTCTTTTCTTAAAACTTTTATTCTGGCACTATGCAGTGACATGACTACAGGAGTACAAACTACAAGCGGGGAATTGTTGAAGAGATATAAACATAGGTAAGTAGTATAGCCACATGAGATCTACTCATGTGGTATAGCCACTAAATTGCTACTCTTGCTCTTGCTAATAACAAATTCTGATATTATTTTAACTAAGTGTTCATTTTAGTCTTGGAAGTGATCCTAGTTTTTGCACTGCAAAAATGGTGTCTTAGATTACTGAAGACCTCCGGTGCGCTGGACCGATGACCTGAAGAAGGCAGTGGGGAGCGGGTGGATGAGGAAGGCGGAGGACCGTGTTTGGTGGCGCACTCTTGGAAAGGCCTATGTCCAGCAGTGGACGCTTACAGGCTGATGGAATGGAATTGAGATTTAAGTCAATCAATCAATCAAATAATAATAATAATTAATGGTGATATTTAGGGTTTTTTTATAACTAATCGCTACATCATATTTTTTTTTCTATACCTAAAGATCTTAAGAACCATTGAATATAATATTATTTATAAACACTCGCAAACATGTTATAAGTTGTTTGCTACTCAGGCAGGAGGTAGGTACTAAGGCAAACACTGAATGAAAAGAAATCTTTATTTTTCTCAATTTAGAAACCTAAAACACGGTACGGTAACATCTGCATTACCTAATTTGGAACAGTGCAGAGATCCAGATTAAAAAGTTAAGTCAATGATTAAATTATAATTCGAGTATGGTTGGTCTATGTGTGTGTGTGTGTGTGTGTGTGAGTGTGTGTGTTACGTGTACATGTGTGTGATTATGTGTGTAATGGTAAAATGTGGATTTACAACGTGAATTCACACCATTTGCCATTGCTATCAATAGAAGATTTCAATGCATAAATAATATCCGAAAATACTACCATGGTAACAACATAAGAAGCTCCAATAACAGATAGTTATACAACAGACATATTCAATATTCATCCATCCATTTTTGCGTAAACCGGTGCACAACGCAATCGATTTCACAGTTGAACTATTTCAGCATCCGCTATGACGCCGCGTTGCGGTTCTAAGATAAAAGCATTTTTATAGAGGATATGCTTTTATAAGTCTAAATGTAGCTTTAGACAAAGCAGGCAATCATGGAAGACCCATTTTTCAAGTGTCCGTCTTAAAAACCGTGCGACAAAAACTGAAAATACTAGATTTAAACAAACAAACTAGGTACTAATAAACTTAACTTAATTGACAGGTTAAACGATGGCATCTTTACCACAAAGCTCCTTGCGGAAAATAAAAATTACCTGACTGACTGACTGAACGGATCGGGCTGAATTCTGAAATTTGGGATGCATAAGACAGATAGATATCCGCTAAGGATTTTGAAAATTTAACCCCTAAGGGGATAAAATAGGGATTCGAAATTTGTGTAGACATAAGCTAGTAGGTAGGTCATAAGTACGAATGGTGCGAACTGCGAACACATAGTTGGAATATCTCGCAATTTATTCCATATCTTAACCAAAATGGAAGTGTTCGAAAATATTACGAATATCCGGGTAAAATGTAGCCAATATCCGTGTCAGGCGAATCAGAACAGAGGGAAATTCGATTACTCCTCCAAACATACGTCGGACCGAAATTTATTCCCCTCTTCTTATATTCCCTCATTTCGCGTCGCGTCGTGTGGTGAATAGTTGTCCTTATATTATTGTTACTATACGGAGAGAGAAATAAAGTTGCATTGTAATCAACTAATCACTGATAACCCCAACCACTTATTAATATTATCATAAATGTAACAGTTAATTTACTTCTTCCTGTACCTATCTATCTGTATTTATATTTACCTATAAATACGAGAAACTGACTAACATATCAAAGTACAGTTCAGCTGAATTTAGAAAGTCGAGATTTTTCGTATAGCTTTTCTTTATTCCCACTAAGAAAATATTTTCAGCAATTTTAGCTAAGCAAAGCAGAGCGGGTTGGCTAGTCGGAATTATTATCCACATATCGAAATGTATGCTTAGTATGAGATTTTAAATCTTTCAAACTTTAATAAAACTCGAGCGTCGAAACTAGAAATATTTCGAGGTTAAAGTAAAATGGACCGTAATGCCCTTGTTTTGAACGTAAAGTTCGTCCCTATGCCAGCGCCCGTGAAATTGAACCAGTGGTTATGAGTGGTATTGAATATTTGACTATAATATTAGCCAAGGACGATAGAATTGTAGGATAAGATAGGTAGAATGAAGCTGACATACAGAAATATAAAAGCCTGTACTTACTTAAATAAAAGATTTAAAAAAAAGTCAAGGACTTTTATGTATATTTTCTGATCTTATTGTGTTACGACACTCGAATTCTAGCAACGTTTTGGTAAGATGTAAAATCTCATACTAATCATTTTTAGGCAGAAAATAAAAGATATTTTTACAGTATCTAATGTCTGTATTTTAACTTACGTTTCTGTAAGATAAACTATGAAAAAATTCTTTATCAAAAACCACACGATCATAATATAACTTTATAAAGTTATTTAATTCACTCTTGCGTAAACGTTACATTTATTTATATTTTTTTCAGTCAAATATTCACAATATGAAACGTTTTATTCGGTTTTATATTTTACAATGTTAGTAAAGCATTAAAGTCAACATTCGGGTGCGTCTCTATAAATATACAAATTGTAGATTGATATTCAGGATCGAAAAAAAGCCTTGTTAGTTTAAATGAATATTCATTTTATTTATTTAAAGCAAAACCAAATAAAATCATAAATGTTGGCTTTTTTTTTTGTTTTTTTGTTTAATTATTATTAATGACAAGCAATTATTATGTACAACAATTTAAGACTTTCAATTACTATGCAGCGTTACTCATTTCACTGTCCACTTTTATTCCAACTAAATATTTAGTAGAGTGCTGATTTTAGGGTTCCGTACCTCAAAAGGAAAATCGGAACCCTTATATGATCACTTTGTTGTCTGTCTGTGTGTTTATCTGTCTGTCCGTCCGTCCGTCCGTTCGTCGTTTCTGTCAAAAAAACCTATAGGGTACTTCCCGTTGACCTAGAATCATGAAGTTACATTTCAATGGAAAAACTTGCAGGAATAGACAACTTCTGCAAGAAAACTTGCTATTGGACACCTGGCAAAAAGAAAAATATTTGTATTTGGATGATTTCACAGCGTGCGAGCTCGGACGAAAAAATAAAAGCTATACTTAGCTGATTTTTTTATAAAAGGCAAATGAAATAAGCACTCATGTACACTCATATATTTACGGAGCTATAATAAACAGTCGTGAGTGTCCGCAAATAAAGTTCCACCGACTTTATCGACGGAAGCATACGCCGTAGCTTCCGTATCACTTGGCCACTTTATAATAAGCTATAATATAGATCTCACCCTTGCGATGAAAGTATAGCTTTCTCCCTCGCACTCGAACAAGCGAACCCCAACCAGTGCGTTTGGAACCCCTGTGTGTTAGGGACGTGTCGTTCTATGAGAAAATTTCTGCGCGAAAATATTACGATGAAAATTGCCGTCTGATTTTTTCCGTTAGTGAACGAATCGTGGTGCTGTGTGTGATTACTTTCACGGTTTTGTGTGGTTGTGTGTGTTTTAGTGAAAATATGTAATCACAGGAGGGAAAAGGTATTTTATTTGTGTATTATTTTAAAAATTTATAATTAAGGTTATTTATTAATTATGCGAATAATATTTAAAAAATAATTAGCAATGTTGTTAAAATTATTACAATTGATACGACAGTAATATTAATGCAACAAACAGGAGCGTGCATTATTAATGCTATAATATAATGAAGGCTATTTACTACTTCTAATAAAGAAAAAATTGCTAAGCATATTTTTTTCATAATTTTAGTGTAAGTAATTTTTGCACTCACAGACTAAAGATGAACCAACCATACAAATTTGGTTGGGCTTATTTTTTTGTATTCACTATAATCTGAGTGACAGTAAGCTTATTATGGTAGAAACTAAATTACTGGTTACTGAGGTACAAAATGTGCAACATTTATTTATTTTATGACTAAATAAAATGAAGATTATATCACATTGAACTGATCATGTATGTGAAATTTTGGATATCCACAATGACTGGATAGTCATCATTTATTCCGATAGTTTTTATATCAGAAAAATCATAGAGCTCCTGCGGGAGTTTTAAAAAACCTATATCCGCGAGCATGACGCCGTGGTCATTTTTTAATAAAAGAATTAAAAAAAAAAACATTTTAACTTTCTACGTAGTAAAACACATAATATGAAACTAGATACGCAACGCTACAAAATGTAGAGATGAGAGATCGTATCGCAAGGCATCGTCAAAGTCTGCATCCGTAGCGTAGTTCAAATTACACTCCGAGCTGATAGGATATGGACCACCCTTCCGGCATCAGTTCTCTCCACCACTTGTAATTTGTATCCAACATTTAAGTCAAGAGTCAATAGGCATCTTCTAGGCAAGCGCCCTCAGGCTCAGAATCTCAGGCTGCATTATCACTTGCCAGCAAGTCTGATTGCGATTTGCAGCCAAGCGCTAGTCTATCAATTGAAAAAAAAAAAATGCGGCTAACATGTCTGGATTTGCAGGCAATCATTATAATGACATTTAATTTAGGCCTGATTTTTCAATCGACAAATTTTTAATTGGCGAATGAAATTTTTTAGGTTTCCAGAAATTGGTGATTGAAAAACTTACCTTAAAAAATTGTGATATTATTAATAACAGCTATCTACGCCAAGATTAGTTATGGATGGCGTATTTAATTAATCTGTATTATAACTTTTCTGGCCATTCTGATTTAGTTATATCGCTTCGTAGGTATATTGTATGCGCTATCGGAGCTGTTTTAAAAGCTTTTATGAAAAGTTGTGCGAGTGACTGTAACGAAAACAAGTGATGATGCATCATCTGTTTCGGAAAAAACGGTCAAGTGCGAGTCGGTCTGGGACATGAAGGGTTCCGTAGGTACACTTTTACTTACGTAGTCCACTTTAATTTTTTAAATTTTTATGGTGTCCATTTTGAAATTTTTATTATTTGTTATAGCGGCTATAAAAATACAAATTTTGTGAAAATTTCAAGTTCTTATTACGGTTTATGAAATACAGGCCACTGACAGACAGACAAATGGACGGATAGATAGCGGTGGCTTAGTAATAATGCCCCGTTGGCAACATTCGGGTACGAAACCCTAAAAACATACAATGAAACATTGGAACGCCAAACTTTTTTGAATTGCCCTACCAGCGATTGGAGGTAGCCGCGACCGAAACCTCTCAGTATATAAAAATGAACTGACTAGAATTAGATTTTTTTGTTATCCCGTAAAAACTATTCTCGTGTTTTGCCTTTGTCCAATTTAAGGGTATTTTCTAACCCCCGACCCAAAAAGAGGGGTGTTATAAGTTTGACGTGTGTATCTGTGTATCTATCTGTGGCATCGTAGCTCCTAAACTAATGAACCGATTTTAATTTAGTTTTTTTTTTTTGTTTGAAAGGTGGCTTGGCTTGATCGGGAATGTTCTTAGCTATAATCCAAGAAAATCGGTTCAGCCGTTTGAAAGTTATCAGCTCTTTTCTAGTTACTGTAGTAATCTTCACTTGTCGGGGGTGTTATAAATTTTTAATTTATTTCTACGTAGTAAAACACATAATATCAAACTAGATACGCAACGCTACAAAATGTAGAGATGAAAGATCGTATCGCAAGGCATCGTCAAGGTCTGCATCCGTAGCGTAGTTCAAATTACACTCCGAACTACTAGGATATGGACCACCCTTCCGGCATCAGTTTTCTCCTCCACTTGTAATATGTATCCAACATTTAAGTCAAGAGTCAATAGGCATCTTCTAGGCAAGCGCCCTCAGGCTCAGAATCGCAGGCTGCATTATCACTTGCCAGCAAGTCTGATTGCGATTTGCAGCCAAGCGCTAGTCTATAAATTGAAAAAAAAAAAAAATGCGGCTAAAAAACTATTCTCGTGTTTTGCCTTTGTCCAATTTAAGGGTATTTTCTAACCCCCGACCCAAAAAGAGGGGTGTTATAAGTTTGACGTGTGTATCTATCTGTGGCATCGTAGCTCCTAAACTAATGAACCGATTTTAATTTAGTTTTTTTTTTTGTTTGAAAGGTGGCTTGGCTTGATCGGGAATGTTCTTAGCTATAATCCAAGAAAATCGGTTCAGCCGTTTGAAAGTTATCAGCTCTTTTCTAGTTACTGTAGTAATCTTCACTTGTCGGGGGTGTTATAAATTTTTAATTTACACTTGTTTATAGGGTGTTTTCAATTGAACTTGAGTGGTTGTGGAATAAAAAAGTCACGAACAAATAAATAGACATTACTTACTTACCTACATATTATTTTCTTGGATTTTTAATATCAGTAGGTTATATTTCAGGATTTTCAGTGAGAAAAGCATGAAAATGCAAAGCCATCTCATCTAAAATACTGCAATACCTTTATACCTAGTAGAACCAAGCGACGTCGTTTGAAACGTACAATTTTATTTGCGTCCACTGGGAAATTTGATCAAATCGATTTCTATGTATTTCCAAGTTATTTCCCCATACAGACTAACGTACTACGTACGTAACGAATAGGTCTTTAATTAAATTTATTGAAAATGCTCTCTGAGGTCATTCGTTCTTTAGCAAAGAGCTAACTACTATCTGTTGATTTTCTTACCTGCTCTTCTCAGTGGAATTTCCTTTACAGATCGGTGGTAGGATTTTGACATGTGATAAGGCCATACAGACGCGGCAGAATGTGATAAGGCAGTACACATTAGCGCTTTACTTTTGGCAAATTCCAGCCAATAAGTAAATGCTGTTGTGAAAACCCAGAAAAGTCGGCAAACCGGTCAGCGCTGGCCACACTAACGAAGTGGATACTAAATATCGAATCACAACATGACTTATACAATAAATGAGTAGAGCTTGTCTATTTTGAAATGACGCGCCCGCTACATAATTTTGTTCACTTAGAAGTGTAAATTGCGGTGGTGGGGCGCGTCATTTCAAAATAGACAAGCTCTACCAACTTTATTACTAAGCTTCTGCGGTCTGTCTGCCCATCCGTCCGTCCGTCTATCCGTCTGTCCGTTTCGTCGTCCGTCTGTCTGTCAGCGGGCTGTATTTCGTGAACTAAGGTAGAGTGTTGAAATTATCACAGAATGCGTATTTTTATTGCCGCTATAACAACAAATAGTAAAAAATTAAAATTGGCCACTATGAAAATTTAAAAAAAATTAGAAAATAAGTACTTGGTTTTTATCTTATACGATGGTCTGGATACTTGACCGGTTTTTTAAGGATTCCTTAGGAATGCTATAAAACCCTTTCAGAGGAAGACTACGTTAAAGAGAACCTCTGTGTAACATTTCAAGTTTCTAAATCCATTGATTTAGGCTGTCCTTTTCATAGTCAGTTACCATAATGTTTATTGATTACTAAGTGTGCCTATCTAAGTCCGCCGACTAGTGCCGAGTGAATTGGCCAAACGCTATGGCTCAATGTGAATAAGACTCTTTATATTTTGAGCATGTCTAGAGAAACCCCAAATTGGTTTTACGTGTCTTCGTACCTACAATAACGCTAAAATGTAATCTGGCCTAATAAACCAAGCCTAATATCAAGGTAGGTCTACGTTTTATGTAATAATTATGTTATTAAACCCCTTCAGCTAGGTTGTGACATTAAGCTAAATTAGTTTGTAATTTCACTCGTGTCAACTACCTCTGAAAATCCCTCTAAGATTCATAAGAGAAGCCATTTTGTATGTTAATAGGATTTTATGTCGAGTGGCTTTAAAATAACTACCTACGTTAATATTGGATTGATGTTAGAAACATTAATAAATAAGTTGTTGTTAACTTTCATCCATAATTAGGTAGTTGTATCGTATCGTAAGTGCTAAAGTTTGTCTTTTTTAGGGTACACGAAGGAACCCTAAAATACTAAGCTCGACTGTTCGTTCGACAGTCTGTCTGTCTGTCAGCGGGCTGTTGGTAACTCATGAATCGTAATAGGTAGAGACTTGAATTATTCAATGTATATTTCTATTGCCTTTTTAACAACAAATAGTAAATTTTAAAATGGGCGCCAGGCAAATAAAAAAAATTAAAAAGTACAAATTGTGTTACTTATATCTTGTTCGATGGTAAGGAACCCTTCGTTTGGGAGTCCAACTCGAACTTGACCGGTTTTTTTGCCTATTCACGGTTTAACTGTTGAACTGATCTTGCTGAAAATTGGCACAAAAACATACCTATTTATACATTAAGTTTGATTGGTAAATATTCAAACAGAAATCCGTTTATATGGAGAGTGCTCCGAATACACTCCTCTTAGTGAACAAACCTATGACTAATTTATAGAACTAATTTGGAAAATCGTAAATGTAATTAAGTGTACTGTACCTGTAATTCTTTTGTTTTTCTAGATTCTCCTAGATTTTTCTTATGTTATGCAATTTCATTAAATCTTTTCAAAAAAGTTCAAAGAATCTGAATTTTCATTACAGTAATGCGTCCTCCATCATCTTTGAACATTCCATTCCATCATCTTACTAATGTTTCTTTTTATAAACATTTTTCAATTTATATCTCAATCGTTAAGATTTTTCTAAAGCAAAGGAATATTTCGGATAATAATACAATAGGTACCTATATGCATGTAATGCCGATACGAAGCAGATATAGTCTAATGGTTAAGACGTCTGTCTCTTACTCTAGAAATTAGGGGTTCAATCCCGACCTCTAATTTTTATTTTTAGGGTTCCGTACCTCAAAAAGAAAAATGGAACACTTATAGGATCATTTTCTTGTCTGTCTGTCTGTCTGTCCGTCTGTCGTGTCTGTCAAGAAAACCTATAGGGTACTTCCCGTTGACCTAGAATCATGAAGTTTGGCAGGAGTACAAGTAAAGGAAAAAATCCGAAAACCGTGAATTTGTGGTTACATGAAAAAAAGACGTGTTCATGAACAAATAATTAGTATTTTCAATTTTCAAAGTAAGAAAACTATACCAAGTGGGGTATCATATGAAAGGGCTTTACCTGTACATCCTACCTATGCATGTAATTGATTAACTATGTTCTAATTAATTATAATTAATTGGTATCTAGTAAATCAATTACATGAGTATGTATAACATTATAACCAGACTATATTATTGTAATCTTGGAAAAATCTAAAGAAGAAAATTCCGCGACTTAGACCGCGTGGATTTATGTATTTATTTAGTTTTCTCAAAATCCCATCTTAGCGTGGTTCTACAGAGAGAAAGAAAAACTTTAGTTTTTATACTATTTTTATGTTAACTTAGATAATATATCTAAGCAAATCTCAAGTTTCTAGAATCAAGCTGTGGTTTGAGCGGTAACTTGATATGGTCAGTCAGTTTATATTTTTACACCCATACTAATACTTTAGTTAGTACTAAACTTTGTTAGTTTGTATGTGTTCTCTCCTGATTATTATTAATCTCGGGAACTAATGATTCGATTCTGAAAATTCTTTCCCTGGTAGATAGGCTACATTATACGATACGAGTACTTTAAGGTTACACATAAGGAATTATATAACTGTTGCGGCGCGTCGCTTGTAAATGCGTAACAACGCCTGGGAACTTGTCCCACTATAGTTGACGGGGCGCGAGTGAGTGGTCAGGTAACTATTTTGCACCCTGTCCCTCAGTTGGCTCGTAGGCTGGTTCTAACGTCCCGTCCCGTGCACCCCGGTCGTGCACCTCTACCGCGACAGGTAGATGTAATTTATTGGTATAGACGAAGAGAGGTTTCTTGAAATAAAATACTTATTTCGTATGCTAGTCTCTGGGCTGACTTGGGCTGACTGATTGGTCTCGGCTCAAGGAGTGGTATTTATATCATGAAGCCAGTAAAATATTCCCACACCAATGAGTGAACCCTTCGAGACCCTCTTTATTTCAAGCTAAGTTTAACACACTTATTTCTTAGCAATAAAATAGGTTGATTTAAACACAAAAATGACAAGTTAACATAAATTTAACCTTAATTGGCCTCTACAATACAATTGGCCTCTATTCTAATTTCTGTTCTCACTAATAAATCTAAAACATAAGGGCCTTTTAACCTACGCTACACTACTTGAGTTCCAAATTCTACGAGTTTAAACACTTTAGTCAAGCAGGTAGACGACGCGAAGAGTCATAATTTAAACCGTTCTTGAAACGCACCTTTTTTGTGGGCAAACAGCGAAACATGGCCCTTTGCCTAACTTATAGATACGTCGTGCGCAGAATTCACACAATATTAAACCTAGTCGCTAACAATAACGCCAGTGAAGTCGCGGGTAAAAGTTAGTAATAAATACATCGATTTCACTGACCTATACTAATACAAGTACGATAGATCTGCAATTGCCGATCTGTTTCTGAATCAACTTTATTTTCACCATTTTGGCGCTGATAGCAGCAGTATGAACGTACTCGTATAATGCTTAAAACGCCATTTTAACTTTGTGTCAAATATCATGTCAAAAGTACGATTCTAGTCCTCATTAATTTGAAGGTGAAACATTCTTTTGACATGACAGAATGGCGCGTGAGAAGTCATTTTGTATAGACTATGCGTTAGAACTAAATGTCAGTGCTGAGATACCTACCTGTTATTTTGTATCGCACAGCTCTTCCAGCGTACTTGTATATATCCATTTCAGTGATCGATTCAGTTCAATCTTCTACTTGCTCGCACATATAAATGTTAAGCCACCATCAAACCACGTATTTCATATACACGCGGATTGAGAATTTTTAATAATTCAGATCAACTTCAATGAAAGCTTCCATATGAAATATTCAAAATATTAAAACGAAAGCAGTATTATTTTGTGGCCTGGCGATTTACAATATTGACGGAATACTCATATTTTTATAACTGGCGAATTTTTTCGCATAGTAATAAAAGTAGGTAGGTAGGTAAGTGAAATTTTGAGTTTGTTTTTTTAAGCCGGAAGAGCATTCCATATTCTAGGAGTGCGTACTAGAAACGAGGAAGCAAATCGCTTCGTACGAGTCCGAGGAATTTCGACTGTGTAGGGGTCTCATGTAGACCTTGGGGATGCCTCGCGGTTCGATGTGAAATATCAAACCCCACGCTGGGGTGCTAATATAATTTTATTTATTTATTCAGATACTAGTTAGCCCTTGACTGCAATCTCACCTGATGGTAAAGAGATAATGCAGTGGAAGCGGGCTAACCTGGAAGGGGTATGGCAGTTTCTATTAAACCCATATCCCTTTGGTTTCTAAATGGCAATGTACCGGAACGCTAAATCGCTTAGCGGTATGGCTTTGCTGGTAGGGTGGTTGCTAGCCATGGCCGAAGCCTCCCACCAGACCAGACCAGAGATTATGAAATTCCGAATCCCTACCGGGAATCGAACCCAGGACCTCCCAATTAAGACCTCAGCGCTTACCATGACGCCATTGAGGTTGTCAAGACTTTTATCGACATCATCATATTTGCGTCCACTAGGTAGGTTACACAACATAGGTTTTAGTTATCTTATCTAGGTTGCGCCTCTACACTCGGTCGTCCACCTTCATTTTCCACCCAATTCCAGTCAGGTCAAACGGGCTGGAGGTTGACCCACGCTGTATTTATTGATACGCGGTCTCTACTCCAGATTATGCCTGCCTCATCGACTATCGGTTCCACGTTAGATACGAGTATAAATCGTACTTTTATTAGGTTCATAACGAAATTGGTGATCGTTTGTGCCATGCTTTGACGATCCCCCTGATCCAGTGGTTTTTTTAATAATAGGTATTTATTGTACACCATTATAAAAGAAAAATACAAAAGTAACACAAAATAGAAGTACAAAGTGATAAGGCCGTTAATTAATAATATTAATTAATTAATAGCGCATTAGGTTAACGCAGCCTTATAAGTGTAGGTCCTAGGTTCAATTCCCAGCAAAAGTAATTAGGCAACTTATATCTAAATTGTCTCTGGTCTGGTGTGAGGCTTTAGCCATAGCTAGTTACCACCCTAGCGGCATCGCTGTTCCACCAAGCGACGTTCCAGTCCGATACCGCGTAGAAACCAATCAGGGGTGCGGGTTTAATGAAATTTATACATACAAGTTAGCCCGCTTCCATCTTAGACTGCATCATCACTTACCATCAGGTAAGATCGCAGTCAAGGGCTAACTTGTATATCAGAATAAAAAAGCGTATACTATATCATATTATCTAAATAGTTCAACGTTTTAAGGAAGGACTTTAATATCATTCAATTAAGCTTTAAAAGAAGCTGTTCATGCGTTTTAAAATTTCCGTAAAAAGATAGAGCTTGGCTAAAAGCCAGGATGCTTCTAATACGATCAGAAGCCAATAAGTGCCTATTTGTTCCGCTTATTGAAGAGTATGTGAAATAATATGAGCGAAGCAACAGGCGATAGCTAATGGAAGTATGATATTAACAAAAAATGAAACCAGCTCCACTGAAAATTGTATTGGAAATGTACGAGTTGCGAATCAATGTTCAGTAAGTTTGTAGAGTTGTGATTTTGATAATTTCCTAAAATACCAATGAATTTTGAATATATGCTTGGTAAAATTTCGAAAAACTAATTGAAAATAAGTAGGTACACCATATTAAGATTTTTGTAATAATTAAAAAAATATCAAAACGAGCCACGAGATTACCACCATGTGGAATGTTGACTCAGTGATTGTTATATCCATTGATCCAGTGATTGTTGTATCAGTCGATGATCTTATTACGGAAAGTTTCGATATATATTACTTAGCTGTTTAATCAAAGGCAGGATACAAAAGGCAGTAACTTCTTGAGACAGCGTGCACCGTGAGGAGGTTGTAGGTACCTACTTATTTTGGAGCCAGATCACCGCAGTTAGGTTCTACCCGTCTGCTAATAGGTCCAATTCAACCAATTTTTTTTGGATTGTTTCTATTATTTTATTTTTTTGTACCTAAGTCTTTAAAAATATGATTTTATTATAATAAGTACCTAGTGTAAATAAATAAGAGAACAACCAAGAACTCTTTAGATCATTGTTATGATTTTACAAGGCTTAGATTTTGTCGTTTGAAATAGCTAACAGTGTAACAGTATCATACAAAAGGTATAAAAAACACACGCATACAATTCTCGATCCCGCGTTTTTTAAGCTCCAATACGCACGTTTAATTCGAACAACGGAAAACTGCGAATAATTGGTTCAAAAAATCGGCAACTCCTAAAAATAGTGTTTTGTTCGTTTCAGTCGTCCACGTTAGTGGGGAGATTGAACGATTTATTTAAACAATTAATTTTGAAAGAGACACCCCTATTTAAACCAACGATCTCATGTAGTACTTACTACGCACAAGACAGGATATTCCGAGCAAAAATCTTCGCGGTCTACAACTCATTTTCGCTTACATGTTTTACATAATGATGACTGATGAGTAACGCAAAGATAGCATCCATTCTGTTAGTAAAATAAACGCAACAATAACATTTGTTGAGGTTTGTACGGCTTATTTTCACCCGACTACGGCAAATCCGAAAGGAAGGGTTATGATTTTTTAATATCGTTTGTTCATCAACGTCGAGTTAAGCAAATGTATAATGACTAATTTAGTTGCAAGGCAGTAATTTTCTGCGTAACCAATAAACGTTTACAAAATTAAACAATTTTGATCTCATTAGATTCAGTACACCTTAATCTAGGCTTGTGCGTTTTATTTTTTTAGTATTTTAGTTTAGTTACATAAAAAAAAAACTCAAGAAAGATTTTAGGTCAAAAATATGGATATTTAGACTTTAGTTACTTTTAACATGAGCAATATTTCTTTAAAACAAAACGTACGAGCATAGTTCTTCATTACAACATAATAATATCTACAACATACCTATATCTACAACATTCATCATATATATCTACAACATTTCTAAAAATTATGAAAAGTGGACTACATTTACGGGGAGAAAAACGTTATCGCTTTTTGTATGAAAATTTACAACTAGACGATTCTCTTCAGTTTTGAAATCGCCTGTTTATCAATGTTGTGTCAAGTGACAATAATGATGAGCAACGCAATCGTAAGGCAGCCATTCTCTTGGTAAAATCAGCTGTGAAATATCTTTGAAGCGTTCTGGCTACGTGCCTGGAAGCCACTTTCTCTCGAAAAGCGTGTTTTTAATGACCACTCGAATCGAGGAGCGCTATTCGCATCCCACTCTCGGAACTCAAGATACCTGACGACACATGATCGATTTCTTATAAAGACCAACGTTTTCTTGAGGTTTTTAAGTATCTAATCCATACTTAATATTATAAATGCGAAAGTGTGTCTGCTACCTTTTAGCCTTGTAAGTACAGAGTTAGCCTATTTACCGGGGACGGACATGGGCTACTTTTTATCCCGGAAAATCAAAGAGTTCCCACGTTATTTGATAAACTCGAATTTAACTTCATCAGGATATTTAGATACTTAATTTAATATTATAAACAAAAAATATTTTTTAAATTATACAGTTTCTTCCTTAAAATATTCATAATATTTTCTAGACATTTTATTTGAAACTATTCGCAATATTATCCAAACTTTTGCCTAAAGTGCACATAAAATCTTTATAGGGCGACAAATGTAGAGGTCAGAAGGCAATCTCCCAAAGGTCAGATGTTATTTGCGCTAGAAACTTCAAATCTAGGTTAGAGTACAAAGTAAGCTGTTAGTTTGCTATGAGCTGAAAAAAAGCTCAGCTGTTTGAACAAATAATAATCCGAATAGGTTCTATTTTCTTTGAAGATCGTTTTGATTTCTGTGTGTAATTTTAAAGTTATTTTATTTAATTTATAATTTTTATGATAGTAAATAATTTTTATGATAAAAATTAGCTAGCCTTTGAAAGTAGTTTTAATAACAGCTGTAATATTTTGTCGCTAAGGCGGAAAAATAATTATCGGACGCGGCTGACGGACGCGACCTAAAGGTATCTGGATAATAAAATGTGCCTGCACTAAACTGTTCGAACTATCGGACATAGGTAGTGGAAGACATCTTAGCATCGATGCATCTTAGGCCGTCTTTCAGCGCTTGGAAGTCCGATAAGATTCAAGCTCGTTAGATGTTTCTGTCAGCTGCAAACGTTCGGATGAGTCTGCAAGCCGCGTCCTAAATGAATAATTGCAATAGTACTCGTCATATCTGTCGCAGCTGTTGGCTGCGGCTTACGAACATGTCCGATAGTTTGTTTCAATCTTTAGGCTGATTGACTTCAATATTTGAAAATTTCGGGACCGGCGATAAGTGAACCGTTGTTTAGTGGTCAAAGACGTTCCGCTGCGTCTCGCTCAAGACAGACGCAGGTTTGAATCCTAGCGGTGCCAAGATTTTTGATAAAAATATGTATTTATAAATTACTAGCTGACGCCCGCGACTTCGTCCGCGTGGATGCAGATTTTTCGTAATCCCGTGGGAACTCTTTGATTTTCCGGGATAAAAAGTAGCCTATGTGCTAATCCAGGATTCTCCATTCCGAATTTCAGCCAAATCCGTCTAGTAGTTTTTGCGTGAAGGAGTAACAAACATACACACACACACACACACACACACACATACAAACTTTCGCCTTTATAATATTAGTGTGATTTTATGTTGTAGTCTTAGGTACTATATTTATGTAAGCTATAGAAATACGTTTGGCCGTGACTCTAGTTGCAACTTACAATGCCAGTCGATTGGGGTAAGTAAGCAACGGACCCAAGTTAGCAACAGGATGGGTAACCGTCTTTGGAAATCGGTTTGGCCTTTTCAATTTTGTCGTGCCTCAAAGAGATTATCACTAACATAATAATAAAATAGCTGTTATCGTTAAACCACGAGTTAAAATTATCCATACTAAATCGAGTCCTATATGGAGGACGGACAGCTCAGAGGGATATCATCACCATCATGATCAACCCAACACCGACCCACTACTGAGCACCAGGCTCCTCTCAGAATAGGAAGTAGTCCACCAAGCTGGCCTAGTGTGAATTGGCAGACTTTACACACCTTTGAGAACATTATGGAAAACTCTCAGGCATGCAGGTTTCCTCACGATGTTAAGTGATATTTAATTACTTATACCACACTCCATTGGTCTGAAAATATTATGTCACAGATATGAGACATACTATACATAATATTATGTGTCTATGTGTTACTCTTAGCTTTCTTCTCTGAGCCGACATTCTCGGTATTTAAACCTGTGCCGCCGTAACTAGGCCATTCTACCCTTCACGTCCAAAATATGACTAAAAGAATTTGTAAGCTATGTAAACTCGCAAGCAAGGAATTTGGGTCGTTCACAACTTTTTTTATTTCAATAAACAACCTTTACTTACTTGTATATTTAATACTATGCCCGCGACTTCATCCGCGTGGATTAAGCTTTTTAATAATCCCGTGGGAACTCTTCGATTCTCCTGGATAAACAGTAGCCTATGTCACTCTTCAGATCTTTAGCTATACTTAAATGTTGCCGCTTTGCAACGTGATTGAAGGACAAATTAACAAACCAATAAACCAACAAACAAACATACTTTTGCATTACATACATTTATAATACCTATTACTTGATAAATTACTAACGGTGAAGGAAAATAAGTATCGTGAAGAAACCTACACGTTCAATAATGTTCTCAAAAGATAGACAAAGCATAAGATTATATTTAAAAAACTAAATTAAAATCGGTTCATTCGTTTAGGCGCTACGATGCCACAGACAGATACACAGATACACACGTCAAACTTATAACACCCCTCTTTTTGGGTCGGGGGTTAAAAAGTGAAGATACACTCGTGTGTGTGATACTGACAGAGAATTATCCTCATATTACGATAAATTAACACAAAACGTTATTAAAATAGGTAAATGTATAAACTTTCCCTTGAATCATTCTGAGTACCTATCTATTGTTCAAAAACCGCATGAAAATCCGTTGTGTATTTTAAAAGATCTAAGCTTACATAGGTACAGATGGCGAGAACTGACTTTATTTTACTAACCGACTTCAAAAAAGAAGGAGGTTCTCAATTCGTCGGAATCTTTTTTTTAAATTATTTTTTATGTAGGTATGTTCTCCGATTACTCAAAGACGCCTGGACCTTTGGAAATTATTTTTTGTTGGGGAGGGACTCGCAGGTGTTCCCTTATTTTGGTGAAGGCCTGATGAATATCTTCGGAGATGGAGAACAAAATTCCTTGATGGATAAGAGTAAATTGCTCGCGATCATTGGAATAGCTTAGTAAACAGTAGGTTTTTACCTAGGCATACCATATTTAAGGACAGTGGGGCCACTAAAAATTTTTTCAAAAAAAAAACCCTGACTTCAATTTAAAAAAATAAATAAATTATGTAAGGAGATATAGGTATTATGCCAATTTGAACCTCGATAGCTCAACGGTTGAGGAGCGGACTGAATTCCGAAAGGTCGGCGGTTCACACCCCACCCGTTGCACTATTGTCGTATCCACTCCTGGCACAAGATTTACGCTTAATTGGAGGCGAAAGGGGAGTATTAGTCATGATTAGCATGGCTCATATTCTTTTTTTTTTTTTAATTCATAACAATTTATAATAATAGGTATAGTAAGTACATAAGCCTATGGCTGTTTTGCCGAAACACGATTACGCAGCTTCTGCCGTTGTTTCGGGATGTTTTGCATACAAAAGCCGTACATACATAAAGAATTTAGGACATGCGGAAATGAAGTTATCCTCTGAAGTGCCTCTAGAGCTTCCGATGAGTTGACTTGTTTTTGAGTGAAACTGTGAATTCCAAATGAGGTCTCCATTCGCGAACGTTTAAGAGAAGTAACCCTAGCGCGCTCCCCAGCGCTCTTCATACACACGTAGTTTCGTTGTCATCTGACCAGTCAAAATCGATGTAAATTAGTGGACACGTTCCTGATTAAAAAATCACAAATATCTATAGTAGCTCCTAGAACTTATCTACGAAATTTCATTGAGTTTGATTGGTTAATATTCAAATGAGAGCCAAACCACATTTATTTGGAGTACACTACGAATCAATACAAGCATCGAACCATATCTCTTTGTTATATTGTCTTTTTTTAATGCAGAGATCTTGGATGAAAGAGTCGACGCATACCTACCGAGTGGGCACAGTCTTATTAAAGTAAATAAACTCAGCGTTATTAACTTAATTTTTATTAATATAATTTAGTGTCTTATACAAAAAATGCAATAATTTAAATAAGCTAGAATAAATTTTCAATTTGATAGTGATTTTAAAAGAAAACCATGACTTGATTTTATCAATTTTTCAACCGTTGGTAAAGTAGGCAGATAGGTACTTAGTGTATTATTTTAAAGGTCGACGCTCACTTATACTACACAGCGCGCGCACGGTAAAACATTCAAATATGGGCTTAAAGTCGTATTCTGTACATATACATTTTACAGCGACAGCATACAATTGCAAACAACGCACAGCAAGCGAGCTTGCCGCAATGAAACCACTTGGGAACGGTGTCGTCTAAATGAGCTACGACCTTTTTGAACCAAAAAGAAATCTCTCCCTTGCCGAATGATTAGGAGGTACTTGTGTGAATACGTACCTGTTACAAAACCCTTTGTATCGTTTCACTTTGATCTCCATAGTAGCATTACTTTCGTACAAAAGTTAAATGATTTTACTCATACAAGCGTTCCTTAGTCCTTATTTATTTATTGTTCATTTATTCGATGCTTAGTATTTATTATACAGCATACTTTTTACTCAGTCTATATTTATCTAATACTCGTTTCACAAGTGTAAATTAAAAATTTATAACACCCCCGACAAGTAAAGGTTACAGTAACTAGAAAAGAGCTGATAACTTTCAAACGGCTGAACCGATTTTCTTGGATTTTAGCTAAGAATACTCTCGATCAAGCCAGCTTTCAAACGAAAAAAACTAAATTAAAATCGGTTCATTAGTTTAGGAGCTACGATGCCACAGACAGATACACAGATACACACGTCAAACTTATAACACCCCTCATTTTGGGATCGTGGTTAAATCTGTAGGTACTGAAAATGAATTTAGCTGCTTAATACAATGACAATTTATTAAAATAAAGGAAAAACGGAAATGAAAAATAAATTAATTGTTAACATTTTTAATCTGCACATAAACGCCTCTTTCGATGAATATGTATTCTGAAAATAAATAACAATTTTCATTAAACAAAATCATTTGTGGCTATAAATTAAAATTAATTTCCATGAAAATAATTAACATTAATGAGAGTAAAAATTTTATTTAAATCCACGGATACTTAATATCAAATGGGATACAGAATGGTGTCAGTAAATCAATTATACAACTCATTACGGTTTGGTTTAAAATGAAATTACGAAATTCTAAGTGGCTTATGGCTGTGTAATGCGATTAAAATACCTCGGGGTATTAACATATTATTTGGGAACGCCCATGAATGGTGGTCTGATCCGTAACAGTTTCAGAACCTGTCCTGAGGGTTTTTATGACCTCCTTGATGGTGTGGTGACCTCGCAGTGATGAGGGCTGCGGTCTTAAAGTAGAGGGAGGTCCTGGGTTAGATTTGAGATTTTATAACTTCAAAATCTTCTTGCCACGGTTTCGGCCGTGGCTAGTTACGACCCTACCGGCAAAGCCGTGCTGCAAAAGGATTTAGTGTACCGGTACGATGGCGTTTAGAAATGTATAAGGGGTATGGGTTTAATAAGAAAACTGTCATACCCCTTCTAGGTTAACCCGCTTCCATCTTATATCACTTACCACCAGGTGAGATTGCAGTCAAAGGCTAACTTGTATCTGAATTAAAAAAAAAGTGTTTTACGAGTAATTATACCTAATTAAGTAAGTGTATTTTCATATAATAATGACAACAAAGTCTGTTAATTATGAAATAATAACATATTATTATAATGTTTCGACGCAAAATGTTATAAATTGCTATTTGAAATAGTTCCTACCTACTTAAATAGTTGGTTATGTACCGTTGTGTTATGTGTATACTGTATACCTATTACCTACCGTATATATACATATAATAATATAGATACTTGCTAGAAAGTCTTACTTCTCGTCGTTTATGAAACTACGTTGTAATTTAATTATAATAGGTACATACTTTCGACTTATTACTTAAATAATAATTGATGATTGAACGACGCGATGTAGCTGTCTGTATACAATTTTATTATTCATAATTTTTTAACAATTTATGATACGTTAATCGAAAAATATAATACCTATGCAAATGTATGCAATCATTCATTCATTCAACTTTTATGACAGTAAAATATATTGATTGGCGAAATGCATCATCATCATCTTAACTCATCGCCGGCCCACTACTGAGAGTCCCCTCTCAGAATGAGAAGGGCAAAACGTATATAGTACGCGACAGGTCGAGATGGCAATCGGGGTATGACACGGGGGGGCGCGGGTTAGGGCGGCGGCTGGGCGGGCGTGCGGGGCGACCTCACACGGATTGCCATTTCGACCTGTCGTGAACCGTAGTCAGAATGACTTGTCTTGCCTTTGGAATTCTTTCATGTCGATTGATGTTAAGGAGGAATCTAAAGTTACCCACATTGACTGTTATTGAAAGAATGGTTCGAAGCCACAATGGAACCTTTACATAAAAACCTCATTTGTTTCATTTCTTTATTCTTTGCGTATTTTTATTTACATTTTTTTCCGGTCGGGCGGATTTGACCCGATAAGGTATTGAAGGGCTTATGTTTCGAACAAGACAAGTGAAGTGGGTCCCACTGAATAAATATCTCTGGAAATAAAATATAATATTTAATAACAAAACCGTGGAAGTTTGTCTAAGAGTAATATTTGCTAAGGTATTCTTCGTCCTTAATAACTATTATTTATCTTATAATATATTACATAATAATATGTGCTTTGGTCTCTTCTTTTGTCTTCCACGAAATGTGTACTTTGCCATGTTACCTATAATAGTAATTATATTGTTTTTAGGTTTTTAGGATCATTCATCAGCCCGCAACATCGTCTATGTGGATTTAGGTTTTAAAAAATCCCTGGGAATCTATGATTTTGTGGGATAAAAACTAACCTTTGTTACACTCTATGCCTCAAATTATATCCATGGAAATCACATCGTTGTTCCTCCCCTCTTAATTTTCTTCATAGTCTATCCAAGTGTCAAATACTGGTCAGTGTGGTCTTTGATTAAGCTCCGAGATGTGTCCGTTTCAAGTAGAACGCTTTCATTATCGTAGTATGTTGGCTAGTCTGTAATATCCGGTAAAGCTTCTATTTGTGAAATCTTCAGACCTATTTTAAGGTCCATGGACAAATCTAGAAAAAATCGCGTGGGAAAACTTGCTGCAAAAATACATACAAATAACACAAGCATCCTTATGTAGTCGACATTGACTCGCACGAAACGTGTTTGATACGAACTGCTAAGATTTGGAATGCCCTTACGGTGCCCGGGTTCCTGCCACGTATTATTGAAGAACCTTCAAGGCAAGAGTGAATAAGCAACTTCTAGGAAAGCGCGCTTTAACTTGAAATTCCACGGACACGTACCAAGCGATTTGCTTCCTCGTTTTTAATTTGGACTTCACCTCCACTTTTAAAATGGGTACCT
Organism: Maniola jurtina; assembly: GCF_905333055.1. Classification (NCBI taxonomy): domain Eukaryota; kingdom Metazoa; phylum Arthropoda; class Insecta; order Lepidoptera; family Nymphalidae; genus Maniola; species Maniola jurtina. The sequence continues at coordinate 3,057,362 of NC_060033.1, forward strand.
ACGTCAAGAGACAAGAGTGAATTAGCATTTTCTAGGCAAGCGCGCTCCATCTTAGGCTGCATCATCACTTGCCAGCAGGTTTGATTCAGCTAAGCGCTAGTAGGTATATATAGTAGGTAATAAATTCAAAAAAAAAAGGGACAGTAGTCTTTTTACGCGAGCACAGAGAACATTCCTATTCTTATTGAGCGTGACAATGACATGACTGTCTAAAATACAATCATAATTCAGTAAAAATGGAGCGATGAAATTTTTTGCATCGATGAATACGCAAATTGAATTGATGTCGGAGTTTTGAACTAAATTCTTATATTTTTTTGTCAGCGCTTTTAACTCCGATGTTATTCTGTGACCCCGATTCGTATTTCGTTGATATCTTCATTCTTGATCATTTACTGATTAATAAATCCTGGTAAATGTTGACATAGATACACTCTTTTCGTACCACTATGTCTCAACCACTGTGAATTATAATATGCTTAGATCTATAGAGCGTATATACCTACTTATTTTAAGTACCTAAGCAGATTTCGCTCATTCTTGAAATTAAAATGAGACAGATTTATTTCTCTGACATAAATCAGTCTCGTTTTAACTCATCGATGTTTTAACTGTGTTTTAACAGGGCTCTCTCCGTCACTCGTTTCATACAATCGTAGTTCCAATTTCATTTGAATATTAAGCAACCAAAGTCCATGAAATTTTGCAGACATATTTTAGAAACTAATATCTGTGTCTGTGGTGTTTTAGATTTTTCTAAAAATATGTAGTTTAAAAATTACAGGGGCTCAAAGATTTGTATGAAATTTTTTAAGACCGCGTAACTTTGAAACCGAATATTTTAACGGAAATCTGGAAAACCACAGACACAGAATATTAGTTTCTAGAATATGTCTGCAAAATTTCATGGACTTTGGTTGCTTAATATTCAAATGAAATTGGAACTACGATTGTATGAAACGAGTGACGGAGAGAGCCCTCTTAATTGAGCTATTGGATGAAGTGTTATGGACATAATATCTGCATTATCGGGTTGCTTGTTATATAAATTAGTAGATTATGAAACGTAATCCAAAAACAAACCTCGCAATTAAAATGTATTTATTTGTGTTCATTAATTATTTTAACGATCTTAATCCGATAGATGCCACAACGGATATCGAGAACAATACACATTAAAATAATAATCAAATAAATTAAATTATTGAGTTTCACGTTCATAATTTGTACGGATGAGAATTTTTTTCCCATTTGAAGGTCCAAACACACTCGATATAATTTTATTTATTGAGATCGGCGATTAAAGATAGATAGATCATTTTTCTTGGAAGATGGATATTGCAATGTGTATGCAAGACCACGTCCAAGAGAGACATTACAGAGCCACAGTTAGTTTAGTGCAGTGGTGTAAAAAAAAACCGGCCAATTGCGAGTCAGAGACGCGCACCGAGGTTTCCGTATAACAGTCGTATTTTTTGTATAACAGCTTCTATCTACTTCGCTACTTCATAACTTTGTTTTTCTTTCATAAAATACAAATATTTATGCATGCATGTAGCAATTGTTACTAAACTGCAAGTTACTGAAGTTAAAAAGTATCGAAAGTAAAGCCCTGAATCGATCAGAAAATGGCAGCAACGCAGCAAGTCAATAACGTGTATGCAAATACACTGCGACACAAAATAAAACGAATTCGCTAAATGGCTTAAGAGGGGTCTCTCCGTCACTCGCTCCATACAAACGTAGTTCCAATTTCATTTGAATACTAAGCAACCAAAGTTCATGAAATTTTGCAGACATATTCTAGAAACTAATATATGCCTGTGGTTTTCCAAATTTCTGTTAAAATATTCGGTTTCAAAGTTACGCGGTCTTAAAAATTCACATACAAATCTTTGAGCCCCTGTAATTTTAAAACTACATGTTTTTAGAAAAATCTAAAACACCACAGGCACAGACATTAGTTTCTAGAATATGTCTGCAAAATTTCATCGACTTTGGTTGCTTAATATTCAAATGAAATGGGAACTACGATTGTATGGAGTAAGTGACGGAGAGAGCCCTGTCAAGGTCGTGTAATGCGATTATAATACCCAGAGAGATCCCACACAGTTGTTAGACACGCAAGAACTATGGTTTGATCCGCTCACTGCGTGTTTTGGAACGGATTAGAATAAATCTGAGCTTTGACGTAAGTTAATTGTTAGAGACCTTTTAAAAACTCCCAATTAACGTTGTCGATGCGGACTCGTGCAGCATTAAGAGCCGATTCACACCAAGCACGTACACGTGACCACACGCGTAGTGACGCGCGTGAATCCATAGACATGACAGCACGCATCACGTCTACGCGAACGTTCACGTTACGCAAGCGGTATGCCATATCTCATACGCATTTAGGCTGAGATCTAAACTATTAAGACGAGACAGCGTTATACCGCTGGTGTAAATCTGTCTCGTTTTAACAGTAATTTAAGTCTGAGCAAAGTCAAAGTGCGTTCTACAGATGTTTTCAACCTAAGACTTAGACCACATGAGTAACTTATACTCCCCCCCCCACGACTCCCTTCAAACCCCGATTGCCATGTCGACCTGTCGCGGACAATAGAATTTGTAGACAATGCAAATTATCTTATTGATCGGGAACCGAGATGGTTGTATTGTAACATTAGATAAGTAAAAGATAAGTAGGTATGTTAGTCTTTAGGACCCCCAAATACATATCTGGCACTTATCATTAACTGTTACTTATACCACAGAGTATACCTATACATACTCATGTGCCTATAATAGACTCTATATCAATAGAGGTCAAAAATATTATTTCTTGCATGGCTTCTCCTACAAGAACCTCCAAATGGAATAAAATATAATCACACGCGGCGAAAATCAGGCGAAAGTTTGTATGTGTGTGTGTGTGTGTGTGTGTGTATGTTTGTTACTCCTTCATACAAAAACCACTGGACGGATTTGGCTGAAATTCGGAATGGAGATAGATATTATCCTGGATTAGCACATAGGCTACTTTTTATCCCGGAAAACCAAAGAGTTCCCACGGCATTTCGTAAAACCTACATCCACGCGGACGAAGTCGCGGGCGTCAACTAGTAGACTATAAATAATAAGCTAGAAAGTACATAAAAGTCACTATAGGTATTTTTCTTCGACGCAGCAGACAACATTGCCACTTGTTTATTTTATTTATATGTTAATGTCGTTTAGTTCATAAATAAAGTTATTCAGTTTCTATGAATCTCAATGTATTTTATTATCATTCGATGAATTTCAAATTTCGATGTATGTGTTTAGATGGAATTCAAATCGGTTTATTTAAGAATTGTGAAAATATACACGTTTGAAAGTTCATGGAATTTTCACTAAACTAAATTGGTTTTTAAAGACAAATAAATAAAACAGGGTTTTACTGAATTAACCTAACCAAGCGCTTGCATTGCTGTAATTGTAATACAGCCGACTCTTCTCAGTAGAAACTCCTTTTCGGCGCTAGAGTCACAAACATGTTAGCCCTCAACTGCAATCTCACCTGGTGGTAAGTGATGATGCACTCTAAGATGGAATCGGGCTATCCTGGAAGGGATATGGCAGCTTTTAAATGCTGTCACACATGATATGAATAAATACATTTCAATATTATTTTAAAACTACATTGCAATATTTAATTGATGAAACATCTTGATCACACTAATATTATAAAGGAGAAAGTTTGTATGTGTGTGTGTGTGTGTATGTGTGTGTGTGTGTGTGTGTGTGTGTGTGTGTGTGTGTGTGTGTGTGTGTGTGTATGTTTGTTACTCTTTCACGCAAAAACTACTGGACGGATTGGGCTGAAATTTAGAATTTAGATAGATTATACCCTGGATTAGCACATAGGCAACTTTTTATCCCGGAAAATCAAAGAGTTCCCACGGGAATTTTAAAAATCCTACATCCACGCGAACGAAGTCGCGGGTATCAGCTAGTAAAATATATTATAAAAATCCCACATGCTTAAAAATATCCTACTGTAATACAATTATTATATCTAACAAATGTGCCTACACAAATCTGTTAACTAAATTAAATTAACAGTTCTTGAAATACCACTGCTGCCCCTTTTCAGAGGCATTTAGTTATTTGCTTTCAAATCAGAAAAATTTAATTCGGGGGTCGGTCGCACCTCTAATTTGAAAGCAGCATAGGTCTGTACATACAGATGGTCTAAATTGAGACTGCAATCTAACTGCAAAATTGCAGTTAATCGCACGCGGTCCGCGCAGTCAGTCGACAGTTTCAATGCAGTTATGTCAACTGTAATAAAAACGCATCCAAACTGCAATTTTGGAATTGGAGCAGTCCTAATGCATACCTATATGTTTCCAGTATAGAACAGTATACTAAACCACTATAGTCATCTACCTATATGTATTACCCGTGATGAAAATGAAAATGAAAAATCTTTATTTATTACTCTTTACAATCCTTAACAGTAAAATACAATAACAACTGCATTAGTTTCAAAACTGTGTTGCAATTGTTAACGCCCACCTCCAGATTTACAAAATTAGGTACTTAACAAAGGAAAAAGAACAATATACTTATTATAACAATGTTAAAAATCAGTGCATGCTATGTTAAATTAATATGTGTGTTTGTGTGTATGTGTGTGATGCCCGCAACTCATCCGTGTGGATTTAGAGTGGTTTTTCCAGAAAATTCAGCATATTTTACTCTCCAGGTCTCAAATATACCCATGCAAAAAATCAGTGGAACCCTCGTTGCTCCGTTGCGACGGGATTGAAGTACTTACACACCAACAAACCAATGAAGCAACAAACATACTTTTGCACTCATAATATGGGTAGTGATATCTTACATTGGTTCGGATTCCTATATTCAATCTACCTTCAATCTGTCGATGTGCTACTAATGTGCTCCTACCGTATCAAAATGAACCAAACACGTATAATATTTGAAATTCTTAGGTTATTAGGTAGGTAGGCTGGGCAGTTAGGTTCTATTGGGCAATATTATAACTATCAATTAATGTTTCACTAGACCAGAATTGAAATCAGATCATCCCGACCCCACGCAGTCTTATTTATACTATTTCTATCCCTAGTGTTTTGTGAAGAAGAAAGTTGCTCAGTTCGGTCCGTCGTTACATTTCATATACCATATATTTGTTTATTGAAAATAAATGTTTAATTGAGTTGTCGTTTTAACATCTCCCGGGGTTTACACCATATCCCTGAGGGATATGGTCAAATCCCAGTTTATGCCATTTCGCTGCGATATATACATATTAAGCTTGTATGGCCTGGTGGCCTGTATTTAATTGAGGCTGGTTCCAAAACTACCCTCATGTAACGGCATTTCTTAATTTGCTGTTATTCATTTTTCAGTTTTATTTCATTGCCATAGAGTTTAATTTAGGCTGAAGGTTGCAAGCTTCAATTTCCCTTTTAGTCGCTCGAAGTGCCAAATACAAAGCTTTGTCTTTGATTAAGCTCGAAAATGTGTCCGTTTTCAACCATTAGGTACACTTTCAATTCCTTTCATTCAACACCCCATTAGATATAACTGACCGTTACATCAAACCTAGATACCATACACACAACCATAGAGTTATACCTATTGTCATGATTTTCCAAATAATAGTATGTTGTTATGATTTTAAAATTGAGGGTGTGTGATTTGGCTTAAATAATTTATTGTTTTGGTCAAATCACATACTTTTTTACAATTACTTGTAGCTTGGAGAGAATCTCATTGGACGGATTTTTAAGACGATCTCATTGGTCAATTCATTGTTTCGGTATGATTTTAAAATTGAGGGTGTGATTTGACTGAATAATTTATTGTTTGAGTCAAATACTTTTTATAAAATTGCAGGAATCTCATTGGATAGAATATTAAGAGGATCTCATTGGTCAATTCAGTATTTCGTTAGGATTAGAAAAATGAGAGTGTGTGATTTGACGTAAATAATTTGTTGTTCCGGTCAAATCACATACTTGTTTTTACAACTGCATTGAATTTTGGAAAGAATCTCATTGGATGGAATTTTAAGAGGTTCCCATTGGTCAATTCAGTTTAAGTTCAGTCCAATCACAGACTCTTCTCAGTTCAGTAATTTAATGAATGGAAAATAGGATATTAAAGCCGGACGACTGATTACTTTTAAGTTAGTTCTTGTTAATCATTCAAAGAGATAAATTGTGAAGAAGTGTATTCCTTAAGTAACAAACAAGCTGTATATAAATCAAGTAATATAAAATATAATTAATATTGATTTAAGGGAGAAGTTTTATTATACTTCAGAAGTGACAAAGAATCCAGGAAAAAAAAAGGTACGTGATCGAAAAACAAAAATATACAAATGAATTAATTGCTTGTAATTAATTTTACTAAAAGAATTAAACGCGATTGCTAAGCGCCCACTTTTAAGCAACTTTATTTTTACGATTTCTTGGTTACATAAGTCGTGACGCAACACATTAAGTCAGGGCAACTCTCTGAAATGTGTTGTTGTTTAGGATATGTGTAATAGCGTGTGTGGGTACGTGGCTAGGGCTACTCTCTAGTAGTACTCCAGCGCATGTTGTTACATATTATATTGGTGGGACATATCACGTGCTTGGTCGGGGCTACCCTCCGATAGCACGGGATATGTTTGAGCTAAATGTAACCAATAATTGTGATTTTTCTGTTGCTTCTACCCACTTTGAATAAAACAATGTACCCTGTTACGAGTTGTTGGTTACGTAACGTTACACATTACTTCAGGGCGACTCTCTGATAATGTGTTATTGTTTAAATTATGTGTAATAGTGTGTGTGTGTGTACGTGGCTAGGGCTACTCTCTAGCAGTACTGTAGCACGCATTGTTACACATACTGGCGGAACATATCGTGTGCTTGCAATAGAACAGGATATGTTTGAGCTAAAGGGAACCAATGGTTGTAATCTTCTGGTACCTACCTTCTTTTAAAGAAATAATATTTTCTATTTGTAATTTTTGCTTAATTATTATTGATATTACTGATAATTTTGATGTAAAATTACTTACAAGCAATGCAAGGTGAACATAAATTGTGAGGTTATTCTTACTAATAATTTTTATGACAAGTTGCCTGATTGATATGTGAACTATGATCGTTCACCGGATGATGGGGCGAACCATGTGACTTCACTGGTTTATTGAGTGGGTAGTGATGTTTGCTACTGGTTATTAAGTGAGTCACTGGTCGTCGGATTATGTTAGCTAAGAGGGCGTGCTAGTGGTTTCACTGGTTTATTGAGTGGGTATGCTTCCTACTGGTTGTTGAGTGAGCCGCTAGTCGTCGGATCATGTTAGGGGGCGAACCGTGTGACTTCACTGTTTTATTGAGTGGGTATGCTTCCTACTGGTTATTGAGTGAGTCACTGGTCGTCGGATTATGTTAGCTAAGAGGGCGTGCTAGTGGTTTCACTGGTTTATTGAGTGGGTATGCTTCCTACTGGTTGTTGAGTGAGCCGCTAGTCGTCGGATCATGTTAGGGGGCGAACCATGTGACTTCACTGTTTTATTGAGTGGGTATGCTTCCTACTGGTTGTTGAGTGAGTCACTGGTCGTCGGTTTATGATAGTTTAGGGGGCATGCTAGTGGCTTCACTGGTTTATTGAGTGGGTAGTGATGGTTGCTACTTGTTGTTGAGTGAGTCACTAGTCGTCGGATAAAACTGTTTTATGAATACCTTAGTAGCCCAAAGTCAACTAGTATTGTTATTAACAATTGTAACCAAGTCAAGTGATATGTTCTATGAAGTTACTGCAATTATACCACACTGATGAAATTTTATGGAAAGCATTTTAAGGGGTGTGAATTATATTATGTTCTAAATGGTACTAGTGGGAGATGCTTTTGACGATTCAAAAGAACTTGTAAAAGTCTAATTGAATAAAAATCTTTTGAATTTGAATTTCAATTTGAAATTATACGTATTTCAGTGAGGTGTGATGATGTCCGGTGAAGAACCCGGTACTCCAACTGATACGCCAGCGCGATCGTCGCGTAAACCTAACAAAAAGAAGGCTAGGTGGAGAAGTCCGTCCCCATCTAGTTCCAGCGAAGAGGTTGTACCTAGGAAGATACGTAAGCGTGTAAAAAATCTTTCTGCTAAAGATATCCTGAAGTTAGTTAAGCATGTTTCAAGAGATCCTTCCAAAAACTCCTGGAATAACAACAACCTTAACAATGTTATTCCGGAGTTTAATCCGTCAAGTAAAGTCCAAACTATCGAAAGCTGGCTCCGAAAAGTTAACGAATGTGCGGCTATATATGGATGGGACGAGAAACAAACTGTACACTTCTCTTTGCAAAAGTTAGCGGGCTTAGCTAAAAAATGGTTTGAAGCACTGCCAACAGTTGTCTTCACTTGGGATGAATGGCAAGTTAAACTCAGGAAGGCTTTCCCTAGTGAAGAAAATTATGGACGTCTTTTAGAAGAAATGTTAAACCGCACTTCACGTAGTGGGGAAAGTCTTCGTGAATATTTTTATGATAAACTAGGATTATTAAATAGATGTGAAATTAGTGGACGAAAGGCTGTTGACTGTATTATATACGGTATTAGCGACCGTTCGATTAGGAATGGGGCACAGGCGCAAAATAGTTTGGAGCCTGAAGATTTACTTTGCTTTCTTGCATCTCAAAAATCCCAACCACTGCATAATAGTAAGATAAATGAACGTACACCTCAAAGGTCAAGCTCTGGTAACCCAAACACGAGTTCTAACAGTACTAAAGTCAGTTCATTTGCTTGTTACAATTGCCGAAATAAGGATCATCCTTTTTATAAGTGCCCTAAGCCCATTATTAAGTGCAAAAAATGCAATCGTATAGGACATGATTTTGAGGGGTGTAAATTAGAGCCCCGTGTTTCTTCGAATTCTAAGTCCAGTCAAGTGGGGAGTACAGTGGAGAAAAATATTCTAAAAATTGATTCTAACAATGATAGTAACGCCAAATTCTTTAAAACCGTTGTAATCAATGATAAGTCTTTCAAAGCATATATTGACTTCGGGAGCGAATGTACACTCTTGCGTAGTACCGATGCCGAACATCTTAATGTAGTTAAGAGTTTTGATAATGTTCCAATAGTTAAGGGTTTTGGACAATCGTCAGTGGTACCTTTATACAAGACAAATGTGTTTGTTAGGGTCGATGAAATTGAATCGGATATTGAGATTTTGGTCATAGATGATGTCCACATGCAGACATCGCTTATTATCGGACAGAATTTTACGGAATTGCCATTTATTACCGTGTTAAAAGACAGCTCTAATCTTACATTTTATAAAAGCCCAAATATAACCTCTTCTGAGGATTCAATAGGTATTTTGAAGCTATACAATACTAATACGGTGGAAGTCTCAAAAACCAGCACTGTCCCGGTGCATTCAAACTGTAACTTTACGGGAGACGTGTTCATCGAAGGTTATAATAGTATCGAAATAGGTAAAGAGTTTTGTCTTTTACAGGGTGCTTTTAGTATTACTAACGGCAAGGGAGCAGTTGTTATTACTAATTTGTCACCTTATACTATAACCTTAAAACCAAACGTTTTAATAGCTAGGGCCATTCCGTTCAGTGAGCAAAAAGTCTGTCATGTAAATAAAATTGTGAGAGACTTATCTACTGTAGAACCTCTTAATAAAAACGAAATTAAAACTGGACCAGGCTTGGATAGTGAACAATTGGATAGATTGTACTTGTTATTGCAAAACTATCGCGATTGTTTTGCTACAAACCTTACTGAAATAGGTTGCGCGGTTGATGTAGATATGAAGATTGATTTAGCTGATAATAAGCCAATTTTTTACCGTCCATATCGTTTGTCACATCATGAACGAGAACAAGTTCGAGAAACTATTGACGAATTACTTCAAAATGATATTATTCAGGAATCGAAGTCCGACTATGCCAGCCCGATTTTGATGGTAAAAAAGAAAACTGGGGAACAGCGACTGTGCGTAGACTTTCGGGCTTTGAATAATAAGACTATTAAGGATCGTTTTCCGTTGCCGCTTATAGAAGATCAAATTTCAAATCTCAGTGGCAATAGTTTCTTCACGACTCTTGATCTCGCTTCGGGGTATTATCAAATCCCCATGGCCAAAGAAAGTCAACATCTCACTGGTTTTGTTACGCCCGATGGGCATTACGAATTTAAAAGAATGCCTTTTGGTCTAGCAAATGCACCAGCCGTGTTTCAGAGAATGATAAACAAAATACTCGGAAACAGGCGGTTTGAATACGCGTTAGCTTATTTAGACGACGTTTTAATTCCCGCAAAAAGTATTGATGAAATGTTCCAACGACTAGAAGACGTGTTAGTACTTCTTAGACAATATGGCTTGACCTTAAAGCTGAGCAAATGTCGATTCTTTGATAACACTGTCAGCTATCTTGGTTATGAAATTTCTCCACGAGGCATTCAGCCGAGTGAATCAAAAATTAGGGCAGTTCGGGAATTCCCAGCACCACAAAATGCTCATGAGGTCCGCCAATTTCTAGGCTTGACTGGGTATTTTAGGAAATTTATTAAGGGTTATGGAGAGATTGCTCGTCCATTAACATCTTTGTTAAAGAAGGACTCCGTTTGGCGATGGTCCAACACAGAAGACCAGGCATTTTCAACTTTGAAGGATAGGTTGGCCAGTAGGCCTGTCTTGGCTCTTTACGATCCCACGCTCGAGACAGAACTCCACACTGACGCTAGTGCTTTAGGTGTAGGAGGTATACTTATGCAATGGCAAAAGGACGCTAGAGTTTTAAAACCAGTCGCTTATTTCAGCCGGCAGACTACTCCCGAAGAAAAACACTTGCATTCCTACGAACTAGAAACGCTAGCTGTCGTATGTTCTTTAAAGAAATTCCGCGTATATTTGCTAGGCATTCATTTCAAAATTTACACAGATTGTGCTGCCTTACGCACTACACTAACCAAGAGAGATCTCGTTCCGCGGATAGCGAGATGGTGGTTGCATATGAGTGAGTTCACGTTTGATATTGAATATCGACCTGGTGTTCAAATGTCACATGTGGATGCACTAAGCAGAAACACCCGATTGTCTGTGGAACCAGATAATGGTCCCTCTGTTGGCGTATATGCTATAAGCAAAGAAAATTGGATTTTATCATTACAATTAGCAGATCCCGAAATATCCCGCATATTCAAAATTCTCAGGCCCGAAAATGACCAAGAAAGCAAGGACATTCGTAACAGTTATGTTATACGAGACCATGCCGTGTATAGGAGGGTAGATGATAGGCTATGTCTAGTTGTTCCGAGAAGTGCTCGATGGCAAATATGTCGGGCCAACCACGATGAAATTGGCCATCTCGGGTATACAAAAACTCTAGAAAGAATACAACATTCATACTGGTTCCCTAGACTAAGAAAATTTGTTAAAAAGTATCTTGAAGCATGCTTAGAGTGTGCTTATAATAAAGATAACGCGTCAAGACAAAAGTCTGGTCATTTGTACCCAATAGAAAAAGTACAAATACCATTCCACACGATTCATATAGATCATCTTGGGCCTTTTGTTAGGAGTAAAAATGGTAATACCCACATCTTAACGGTAGTAGACGCTTTTACAAAATATGTTTTCGTAAGAGCGGTAAAAGATTTGAAAACCAAAAGCACAATTAAAGTTTTAGAAAACATATTTTATGACTTCAACGTTCCGGCTAGAATTGTTTCTGACCGAGGCACAAGTTTTACATCAACAGCTTTTCAGACCTTTTGTAAGACACTTGGTATTAAGCATATATTGAACGCAGTAGCTTGTCCCAGAGCTAATGGACAAGCAGAGAGGTTTAATCAAACCATCTTGAACTCATTGTCAACGCAAAACTTTGCAAGCCATGAACGCGACTGGGACAAGTGTCTGAGTAAAATTCAATGGGGCATCAACAACACTGTAAATGCCTCAACACAGAAAACTGCGACAGAAGCTATGTTTGGAATTAAATTGCGCGATGTTTTATCAAATAAGCTTAATACCGAACACTGTTTGAATAATAATTTAGATTTACAACAAGTTAGAGAGCAAATTAGTAATAATATCAAGAAAGACCAAGTAAAACAAAAGGAAAAACATGATGTAGGTCGAATCCCCGCAACTAAATATGACGTCGGTGATTTAGTGAAAATTTCTCGAAATAATTTTGATAATGATAAGAAAAGTACAAAGCTTCTGTCGAAGTTTGTGGGTCCATACAAAGTTACTGAAGTTCTAGACAATGACCGCTATAGAATAACAGATATTCCCGGTTTCATTAGGAAAGGCAAACTTTATAAAACTGTCATTGCGGCTGATAGAATCCGACCTTGGATTCATATAAAAGCTTTAGAATTACATAGCTCCGACGAGAGTAGTTCTGACGACGCTGGTAAAAGTGACGCTGAGTAGTGTTATTTATACAAGGATGATTGATTTATTTTTGTTTTTATTATTACTATTTTACCTTTATTTTATGTTAGTTTTGTTAGTAAGTATAATTTTGTTTTGTACGTGTGTGTGTTCATATGTTATGTTATGTACCTACAGTGTTGGTTAGTAAAATTGTTAGTTTACAAATGGTTAAAACTACTTAGTATATACCTACATTTATATCTATCGCTAAAATATACATACATATATTATTATTGTGCAATTATTTGTTCGAGTAGGTAATCACTATTCAATGTAGATAAGGATCCCATATTTGGGTATAAGGCCTTCCCCCCCCCCGGTTTGTCTTTATTTTTTGTATTTTTCATTAATGCAAGCTCTTGAAAAATCCAAAATATTTATGTAAATTAGGTAAATTCTTTCCATATATTTCTTCTTATTGTATTACTGTTACTTCTTACTGTGTTATTTATACAAAGATGATTAATTGATTTTTGTTATTAATAAATTGTAATTATCTTTATAATAATATAATAAGTAGGAAAATGTTATGTTCAATGGTTTTGTTGTTTTAATTACATAGAAATTTGATTTTGTGTGAGTGAAATATACATAAAATGATTTTATTCTCTATGTTATTACGAAATTGTAATTATCTTTACAATAGTGTTCTAAGAAAAGCGTAATGTTAATAGATAAAAGCGTAATAGATGATTTTATTTCTAGCCTATTATTAAATTGAAATTATTTCTATATGTTGTGTCTGGAAAATGTAATAATAGTGTTTTGTAAAGAAAATAAAATGTCATGATTTAGGTAAAATTACAACTTATGATTGTGTGTGCCAGGGGGCGACACAGTGTCCGATGGCCGAATGTCATGATTTTCCAAATAATAGTATGTTGTTATGATTTTAAAATTGAGGGTGTGTGATTTGGCTTAAATAATTTATTGTTTTGGTCAAATCACATACTTTTTTACAATTACTTGTAGCTTGGAGAGAATCTCATTGGACGGATTTTTAAGACGATCTCATTGGTCAATTCATTGTTTCGGTATGATTTTAAAATTGAGGGTGTGATTTGACTGAATAATTTATTGTTTGAGTCAAATCAGATACTTTTTATAAAATTGCAGGAATCTCATTGGATAGAATATTAAGAGGATCTCATTGGTCAATTCAGTATTTCGTTAGGATTAGAAAAATGAGAGTGTGTGATTTGACGTAAATAATTTGTTGTTTCGGTCAAATCACATACTTGTTTTTACAACTGCATTGAATTTTGGAAAGAATCTCATTGGATGGAATTTTAAGAGGTTCCCATTGGTCAATTCAGTTTAAGTTCAGTCCAATCACAGACTCTTCTCAGTTCAGTAATTTAATGAATGGAAAATAGGATATTAAAGCCGGACGACTGATTACTTTTAAGTTAGTTCTTGTTAATCATTCAAAGAGATAAATTGTGAAGAAGTGTATTCCTTAAGTAACAAACAAGCTGTATATAAATCAAGTAATATAAAATATAATTAATATTGATTTAAGGGAGAAGTTTTATTATACTATATTCTAGATCAATATGGACTAAGAGCCCGTGAGGGCCAGACCTTCGTTATTTTATAACAGCTGAAAGTTTCATTGCGAAATGTACCCAACATGGGGAGGAACGATCAGAGACTATGAAGTTTGGATCATTGTGGCTTTGGCGGATAACAAAGACATACTACAGTTTAAAAATGTCTGGCAGGGAGTTGCCATGGCACTAAGTGTCTGGCATTGCATGATTGTAAGATATCGAAGGTCTAGCCGTCACAGGCTCTATCTGTAATACTTATTAGATGAATATCAGTTCAATTTACGAGCATGTATATTTAGTAACTAGCTGTGCCCGCGACTTCGTTCGCGTGGAATAGTGACTTTTCGCGCTTTATATAGCCACGGACGCTCCGGCGCGAGGCGCCGTGATTCTTTAAATTGACATAACTTTTTTATTTATGAACCGATTGACATGAAATAAACACTAAGTGAAGCTTACTACAATATATTAGTGAAAACCGTATCTAAATCGAATAAGCCATTTCTGATATTAGCGTGCACAAACATACAGACAAACAGACAAACAGACAAACAGACAAAAAAAAATTAATTACAATTTCGGGTTCGGCATCGATATAATAACAACCCCTGCTACTTTTTTTTTTATATATTTCCATTGTACAGACACCACTTTTCTACAATTTTATTATATGTATAGATATAGATTTCTGCATAGAGCTCAATTTCTTACCTGTATAGTACTTAAATAACTTTTTGATTTAGCATAATACTTATACCCAAAGAAAAATTTATCAAATACAATCCCAATAAATGTATAAGTAAGTAAGTATAATAATTTAGCTTTATTTGAAGTATTCGGAGGAAATCTACATCAAAAGCTTTCGAGCCCGAACCGTAAACCGTTAGGTCGATACCAATAAAGTATTAAAGAAAGTTAAGTGTACTTACATGGCCCTTATAAATGTTGACAGTACTTCGGAAACTCAAATCAATATCAGTCGACAACCTAATACGATATTCACCGGCAAGAATTTGTTAAGAAAGTTCCAAGAATACGACAGAAATGATTAAATTTTAAACTTTCGATGTGAGCGAAACGGAATGAAGAAAAGATTTTTTTTTGTTATAAATAGAATAAAACATAAAGTTTTTAAGCAAATCAGGTGTAAGAATTCAGACAGAAATAGAATAAAATTGTAGTAAATAAAAAATTTTCAAAAGAAAAATAAAACCGACTTCAAAAACGACAAACACTAAAAAGTAAAAAATAACTTTTGTTTAGCTACACGTGTAATGCACCTAGGTATGAAGTCGAGCGAGCATATTAAAACAAAATTAGAAATCCAAGAGTGAAGCTCGTCCGACTTCATACCTAGGTGCATTACACGTGTAGCTAAACAAAAGTTATTTTTTACTTTTTAGTGTTTGTCGTTTTTGAAGTCGGTTTTATTTTTCTTTTGAAAATTTTTTATTTCACAATTTTTAGTGGCCCTACTGTACTATAATATGCTGTGCCCAGTTAAAACCCTACTGTTTACTAAGCTATTACACTGATCGCGAGCAATTTGCTCCTATCCATTGAGGAGTTCTGTTCTCCATCTCCGAAGATATTCATCAGATCTTCACCAAATTTATATGGGACCACCTGCACAGTATACCCTTTCAAACAAAAAAAAAATTTCCAAATCGGTCCAGGGGTCTTTGAGTAATCGGGGAACATACATAAAAAAAAAAAAAGATCCCGACGAATTGAGAACCTCCTCCTTTTTTGGAAGTCGGTTAAAAATCATATCTATGAATCACAACAGCTCAGTAATTGAAAGGGTGGGCTGAAATTTGAAAAATCGTAACTTCAATCTCACCACATGACTATGTATGTCATATCCAGCCCTATTGGAAATATTACTCAAATACAGGTGTAAATTACATAAAAATTTATAACACCCCTGACAAGTGAAGGAACAGTAACTAGAAAAGAGCTGATTACTTTCAAACGGCTGAACCGATTTTCTTGAATTATAGCTAAGAACACTCTCGATCAAGCCACCTTTCAAACTAAAAAAAAAACGAAATTAAAATCGAGCTACGATGCCACAGACAGATACACAGATACACACGTCAAACTTATTCCACCCCTCTTTTTGGGTCGGGGGTTAAAAAATGCTTAAAAATATAACAGTAAAAATATTATATTTGAAAAAATGTTTAATAGAGAAAAATTCATCGTCATCATCAACTTCATCATATCAACCCATCGATGGCTCACTACTGAGCACGGATCTTCTCTTAGAATGAAAAGGATTTAGCCCATAAGTCCACCATACTGGCCAAGTACTTTGCAGACTTAACACAACTTTGAGAACATTTTGGAATTACCAAAGAACTTAAATTATGTAATAAGTCTACTGTGGTATACTTTACTGTACTTTACCTTTATACTGTAGTGTTAGTATAAATAGATGATTCTCGCAACTTCATGTGCTTGGTTTTTTTTTATCCCGTAGGAACTGGCTGAGTTTTCGGGATAAAAAGTAGCCTATGTCCGTCTCCAGGATACAAGCAATCTCTGTACCACAGAACTGAGTCTTCCTACATCTGTGCTCTGTACCTTTAGTGAACATCGGATAAGATGATGAACCGTAAAAAGATATACAGACAAAAAGACATACTTTTTTATTTATAATAATATTTGATTTTAAATTCTTGCGGATATGAAAGAAACGTTCCCTATTATTTTCAAGAGATTGGAACAAAATGAAACGTTTTGAAATTCAAACCGTAATTTGATGAAATGGAACGATGAAAGAATTTTTTGCATCAATGAATACGTAAATTGAATTGGGATTTTCTACTAAACTCTTATATTTGTCAGCAATCTATAACATTTAGATTTTATCTTGGTGGATTTATACTCACCTATTTCGTTACATTTTACATCACACCTGCTTACGTGATCATATAACCTAAGGCGGAACGTGTCTGCCTATAAGATTTTCACTCGTCATGCAAATCATTATTAATCCCACAAAACTTTTACCAAAAGTACCTATATTATATTGTTATATCATTTTAACATAACTGATGATTTTTTAGCCATTAAAATCACGAACTAAAGTCCTTTTGGATACGTTTTCCAAATAGGAAGTTGTAGAGACTAGAAAAACAAGAAATTTGTCACATGATCCTTATCATCGACATGCAGGTTTCTTCAAGGTGGTTTTTTTACTTTTTCTTTAAAGCAGGCAATATTTACTAAATTACCAACTTAAAGTTCACATAAGAAAGTGGTGCTTGCTCAGGATCAAACCCCGTACATTTCAAATAGGAAGCCGAAGTCTAATATCACAGAACGTCACATAATAAAGGTATGAAATGGAAGGAATTTATCGTATTAGTCGTAGGTCATAATGGTGACTTTTACTCATTAAAATAGTAAAGAAATATCGAGATTTTTTCTCGAGGCTGCTCAATTATAGGAAAAATCAAATCAAATACATAATAAGAACAAACGAATTATATAAAGCAACAAGAAATCAATAAGAACTCAAGCCCGCTCGTCCACTTCTGATTCTGAGAAAATATAATTCCTACCTTCATTGATGTACCTAGACCAATATAAAGTGGTGAGATTGTATTTCTTCAAATGAAACTTCACAAGGCGTGCCTTGAGAAAAACTAAACTCCTTTTTCAGATGGAAGTAACGTTCGCGTCACTTCCATCTTGCGTCTGTGTTTGTAATTACCACCAAACAGAACAGCTTTTCTCAGGCCGCCATCTTTTATTAGGTGTACCAAGTTTTGAACCTTTTCCTGACTTATTTTCACGCAAAAATGAATCCCGCGCAAGTTATCAACCCGCAACGTGCGTAAGTGCGTAAACCCTGCGCCAATATTATGTACTAGTTTGTGTCGATACGCGGATGTGTCATACACACTAACGTACGAATTTGTCTTCACTTTTGTCCGTCGTATCCATAGTTTTATAAAATCTTTGACTTTTACTTCAACTACGCGTTAAGGATACGCACACTAATTTTTAAAAATAACTACTATCTTAGAAGAAACACTTCTAAGATGTTTCTTGCTAAACATGAACTTCCGCAAAGTAGGTACCGCCTGATTCTATCCAATACTATCTTAGAGTTATGGTATTTGTAGTTGTAAGTGATGACAAAGCCAACAGTTTAATGAAGAAACTACACTATTCTGCATTCTTCTTTGTCGTGTCACTCTTGACAGAGCGGTCGTGGTCATCATGAAGCAACGTCTTTGAGGGCAGATGTTACACGCCTCACGAGCATTCGCCACTTCTCCCTGCTGGCTGACAGCCTGGTACACTCGTGCAAGGGACCGCCCACAGCAGATTTAATTTGGTCGGTCCATCGCATGGGCGACCTTCCTCGCCCTCTGGTGCCCTCCACCTTGCCCTGCACGACAAGACGCTCTATGGAGTTACTCTCACGCCGGGAGACGTGTCCAAAGAATTTCAATATGCGACTCTGTACTAGCGCTGAAAGCCGTTGTTTAAATCAAATCAAATCAAATCAAATCATTTTTATTCAAGTAAACTTTTACAAGTGCTTTCGAATCGTCAAAATAATCTACCACTTAATTCCGAGTTCTTGGAGTATAGAGACGTTGGTGCGAAATTCGGTCCATGAGACTCCTAGCATCCGCCTCCAGCACCACATCTCCAGAGCATCAATCTTCTTCTTCTCGGTCAGTCGCAAAGTCCACGTCTCTGCAGCGTATAAAAATATGGGGAAAATAAGTGTTCGAACGAGCCGGATCTTCGTGGCTTTTGTTATATTCCTGTTCTTCCATATTTTGTTCAGCTTATCCATCGCAGTTCTTGCTATCGCCATACGTCGCTTCACTTCTTCTACGCAACCTTCATTGTTCGAAATTAAGGCTCCAAGATATACGTAGGATTGGACGACCTCGCAGTTCGCGATCTGAGTGACTTCGGGCGAATTATTGTTGGCACGGTCTACAATCATCATCTTCGTCTTGCTGCGGTTAATCTTTAATCCGAACTCTAGGCTCACGCGCTCCATTTTGAGAAGTAGTTCTTCCATATGACAAGCACTGGTCGCAAATAAGGTGGTATCGTCAGCGTAGCGCAGATTGGATATCTTGTAGCCTCCAATAGCAACACCGTCCGTCCAGTCTTCCAGAGTAATACGCATTATGAGTTCGGTGTAAGCATTGAACAAGAGTGGTGATATTATACATCCTTGGCGAACGCCTGCGCTGGGGTGGAAGTCTTTTGACAAAACGTCATCCGTCCGCACAGATGCAGTTCCATCTTCGTAAAGGCGTCTGAGAAGATGAACTAAGTGCTGCGGTGTACCCATGTCCAGTAAAACATTCCACAGCTTGGGCCATCTTACAGAGTCAAACGCCTTCGAGAAATCAACAAAGCAGATATATGTCGGCTTGTTGAACTCTCGTGCCTTCTCTATAATTTGACGAACAATGAGGATCTGCTCACGGGTACCCTTTCCTTTAACAAAACCAGCTTGTTCTGGTGCTATCTCTTTGGACAGAAAGGTCTTCAGTCGCTCATTCAGAATGTGTAGCAGGATTTTGCTAGCGTGAGATATAAGTGCTATAAGGCGGTAGTTGCTACACTTCTTGGTTGAACCCTTTTTGTGTAAAGGAATGAAAACTGTATGAGTCCAATCTGTTGGCCATGTTCCCAAATGCCATATCTTGTTACAGATGGTGTGGAAGATATTGACACCTATATCACCTAAAGCTCTTAGCGTTTCAATAGGGATTGCATCTCTACCGGTAGCTTTCCCATTTTTGAGATGCATAATGGCGGCTTTGACTTCAGATTTGAGTATGTCTGGCTCTAGGTTTTCATATCCGGGTTCTGTATTGCGAAAGTTCTCCGACTCGTTGTCCTGGAACAGGGACTGGCAATAACTTTTCCAAACTTCAGTAATGCGATCGAGCTCAGTAACCACTATTCTGCATGTATAACTTGAAATGTTCTCATGTGAACATTTTCCAACTTAGGTACTTACCCTTTGAGTCCGGAAATCTCCTATTCCGTGCAAGGCCTCTGGCGAAATGCTTTACGACATGCGTTATAGTACTTCAAGAATCTGTAGTTCTACCTACATGTAATTCATAATTATACCTTCCTTGTCAAACTTAAATGCTCTTCTAGTTCTAAATGCCAAGTGAAATAAATTTACTCAACCAACGAGTTCCTGTAGGGAACCTAATGTTGCTTCCCTACATGAATAAATGCTCATCAAATATTAATCTATACTTAATATTATAAATGCTAAAGTGTGTCTATCTGTCTGCCTTTTTGTCTATCTGCTAGTTTTTCACGGCCCAACAGTTAAAGTATTTTGACGAAAGGTACACAGTTAGCTTACATCCCGGGGAAGGACACACGTTACCTTTTATCCCGGAAAATTAAAGGGTTCCCACGGGATTTTTGAAAATCTGAATCCACGCGGATGAAGTAGCGGGCATCAGCTACTAAAGTTAATTAAGGTGCATTTACACATTTTACATTTAAAATAAGTGGGTATATTATAATATTAGGCATAATATGCGGGACTTTGACACACATTCGTTTCAATCTCTTCTCACACACGTAAAGAAGCGAGTGACATGTCAATGATATTAACGGGAGGGTGAATATGTAAATGCACGGCAACAAAATAACTTGAAAATTAAGCTATATAAGTATAAGTAAGCATTTAGCGTGCAAAATTTGTATTCTTTCATCAAAATAATACTTGCATGTAGATTGTGGAATCGTATAAAAGCTCGGAAAAGCACCACTTACAGTATACGAAACATTTCTTATTCCGTTTAAAAGAACCGTACGTGGAGAAGAAAATGCGCTTAATTGTCCGTAAAAAGCCCTCGGACCTGAATAAAGGAAAGGCAATCTTAGTTTTGGATTCAGGGTCACGAAAACAACGCGCAAGGTATTGTCGGAGGAACACTGATGTTTTATTCAAATATTTTAGGGCTGTCACAAAATATTCCGTTAGTAAAGGGTTTGAACATTTTTATACGTGTGTATACACTCATTTGGGAAAAATGTATACATGTAGGAATACATTGATTTGGAAAAAACCTCGTTTCGACGGCCAGCTAAAACACATGTTTCAATCGACGGAGTAAAAGATTACAGTCAAAAAGTATTTAGTGATGAAATACTTGCTGAGATATTTGAGTTTAAGACCATAGAAAAATAAAGCATTAGTAGTTCTGAACTCAAAAATATATCAGAAAGTATATAATTTTCAACATTTTGTTTGTTGTTGTTTAAGAGGGCTCTCTCCGTCACTCGTTTCATACAATCGTAGTTCCAATTTCATTTGAATATTAAGCAACCAAAGTCCATAAAATTTTGCAGATATATTCTAGAAACTAATATCTATGTCTGTGGTTTTCCAGATTTCTGTTAAAATATTCGGTTTCAAAGTTACGAGGTCTTACTAATTTTCATACAAATCTTTGAGCCCCTGTAATTTTAAAACTACATATTTTTAAAAAAATCTAAAACACCACAGACACAGATATTAGTTTCTAGAATATATATGCAAAATTTCATGGACTTTGGTTGCTTAATATTCAAATGAAATTGGAACTACGATTGTATGAAACGAGTAGAAACGAGTGACAGAGAGAGCCCTGTTAAGAGCTTTGTTGTTAATCATAAGGCGATAATGTTTAATCTTAAACTTAATAATATCTTTTCTGCAATTAATATGTAGACCTCTGAGTTTTCGGTAAAAGACATAACAGGGATGGTTTATTATGTTTGACACATTCTTTAATATCGGTAAGTTACATTGACACAATACGTGCATCTGGAGTGAATCAACTAGAATTTCATTTAGAGTTTATAGTGCGTAGTAAGTAAATCTGAAAAAGAAAATATTAAAATCTTGGCGGCTGTCAGACTCCAGTGAAAAAACAACAATGTGAAATTCATTGAACCTTTTTACATAGATCTCTTTACTGTCTGGAAAAGACTTGAAGCCTCGTATTGCCTCGGGGCCTATTTGTGACAGCCCTTGCATAAAAGAAAAGATGACAGCGACGGATAAAATAAATTTGCGTACTTTTGCGTGCGTGGTACAAATATTTTTTTGTCTGTAGTACAGAGGATATAGGTTAAGCAAACTTGTCACGAAAAGAAAGATTTAATAGTATGCCACTTTTTTATTACTGCGTATTTGACTAAGCAGTCACTGATGGGTTTTATTACTGCGTAATATGACAACGCACTTACCTAAGTGATGACAGAATGCTCTTTGAATTATGGCATGCAGTACAAAATATTGAAAGAAAGAAAGAAAACTTTTTTTATTTGATCACTATTAACACAACAATATATTATCTTAAAACTAATTAATAATTAACATCTACATAATAATATTATACTTATAAGTTAAGTTGTAAGTATAATTAAGTTATAATATTGTAAGTATGATACAGAATACCAAAAGCAGATTTCAAATTAATCTTTTTTGCCGTGCCGCCAATCGTTCCGGTACGATGCCGCGTACAAACCGATAGGAGATTTAATAAACATTACATATAATTTCCATCTTAGACTCCATCATCACTTACCACCAGGTGAGATTGTAGTCAAAGTCTAACTTTTAATGAACAAATAAAAAAATACTGATATGTTACGTTTTTAAAATACCTACTATTATCAAAGTAAACAATATGTGGTGTGTGTTATAAATTTTGACGTGACAACGTCTTATAATTCGATAGAGCTGGCTGCACGCACGAAAAAACGTGACTCATGCGGCGTTACCTCGCTCTGAGGCGTTCCATGTAAGGCTTGCGACAAAGAAGCACAATCGGCCTTTGTTGTCACGTTCAACTATCGTCAGTAAACCGACTTTACAGACAACCAATTTTTTTCATCGTCGTTAGCAATAACCCTTGCAGACCATTGTTAAATGTATTAAATGTGAGAAAGGTTGAGGACAGTTTGCTCACTAGAAAAGGTTTAGTGAGCACTCTGTCGTTAGCCTTTCTCATCTAGCCACTAGCCACCGCGCTCTTTATACTGTCAATCCATCGTGCAGGAAGACGCCCCACTATACTCTTCAGCAACAGCAACCATGGCTCTTATGGCACACATGGACTGCCCACTGACTCTCCAGCTTATAGAATATATTATATTAATCCTAGTATAGTAATAAGATTAGCTATAGGTCAATAGATTTATGTTGAATGTCATGGCAAAGGTCGGTATCAGGTACCGTAATAGCCATTATGTCTACAATGCACCAGTAATTAATATACGTTGTTAATGTCAATTAGGAGTTAATCCCATTAATACGTGTTAGTATCACAAACATATAATATAAATAAACTGTATACTTAATAGATAATAAGATAGATAAGAATAGGTAATGTATAATAAGAGGTTGCCACTATCCAAAAGAAAGCATCAAAGTAGGCTTTTACCCATTTTTACACTTCGTTTCGGGGAAAAAAGGATTAAACATAAGAGTAATATTCCACAAAAATATGTCACAAACCTTGGCGGACCGACAGAATGTGGGTTTAACAATAAAAATGGACGTTCCAGCATTTGGCCCAAAAGCTTTAGTCAACAGTAAAAGATATTTTCATAAACAAATATTCAGAAATATGAAATGGAAAATTTCTGACTCTGTAAATTATACAGGTATGAAAAATGGTGGCAGTAAAAGGTAGAAGAATAAATACTAAAAAGGCACTTTGAAATCAAACGGTTCATTACCTTCGATGAATTTTAATGCGTCCGTAACGTCAAGAGCCTTAATATTGCTTTCTACCTTTGCGTCTTAGAGCCCTAACACAATGGGTAGCCATGGCGACGTCACTGGCTACGTATCCAAACAGTTCGTACAGAAATATATGACAGTTATCTCACTTGGCTACGGTCTGGCGACATCGGGAATTTAGATGCCTAACCACGACCGACCGGCCGCTACGTAGAGACTGGAAACTCTGCTGAACCAACGATACGTAGCCAAGTCGCCAGTATTTTGTATACAAGTAATTTACGCCTTCTTCACTCAGGGGCCTATTGATAGCCAGGGCGGACGCCCGCGTGTTTGTGTTTGCTACTGTTATGTTGTTGTGTGACATATTTGGCCACTTCATTTGGCAACGGTAGGTAGACAGAGGTAGCCATGGTTACGTAGCCAGCGACGACGCCATGGCGTTCTAGTGTGTTAGTGCTCCTTAATATTGCTTTCTACCTTTGAGTCTTATTTCAATGACCCAATTTAACGGAGGCCGAAAATCGGAAATGCTTCCGAATTCCGATCATTTTATTTTTCCTTCATCCGTAGTAAAAGTAGGAAATCTAATTTTAGTTTCGTTCATCTGTACCTCTGAGTGTCCTTTGTGCATTATCGAAAAGTCTGAGTGGTTCGAAAAAAAAACGATCTTAAAATTCGTAAGTAACGAGTTTTAGATCGATTTTTTCGAAACAGCTTCAAATGCAACATCTGCATGGACGAGAGAGTCGCAACGAGTCCGTAAGTCCGTCCTTACTATCGTCGGATAATCTCACTACATAATTTTGTGTAGTAGTGATATGTAAATTGCGGTGGTGGGGCGCGTCATTTCAAAATAAACAAGCTCTACAACGGTAATTCCGCTAACCTTCCGAACCCTACGAGAACGCAACGGATCGTCAAGTGACGTGACCACAACGTCTCGTTGGGCCTCTCAACTGTTGCGTAACGTGGCGGTATCGCCGCGGTATCGTCACGAGGCTCAATGGTATCGCCGCGACGAGTCCGTGACGTTACACTCGTCGAGAGTCACTCGTCGTATCGCTGCGATAATATCGCCCTGTGGAGATTGGCCCATAAGAGTTGTATCGAATTTGGTAGCACGTCGAGACAATCGCTGATGCTATCGGGCTATGCTCTCGCCCGTGGAGGTGGCGCGGCGTCTAAGTGTCTGCAACGCTCCATCGTTAATATTTCAGGGACATTTACGAAGCACTTTGTTTCTTCGTTTTTAATAGATACTCACTACTCACCGCTACGAATTGGAATGCACTTCAGCTTTTCCGTTTTTCCAACTAACTATAACTCAGCTGTATCTTTAAATCATGAACGAGTAGATTATTGTCGTGGTTTTCATTATTTAGACACTAACGACGCTGCTGAAACGATTTTACAGCGGTCATACGCTGTAACGAAGTAAATTATAACGCAAAAACCGGATGTTAACAAGGTAGGGTCTATCACGCTAATGAAGTTTTGTCTAAGGAGTATTAAAAAAGTTCCAAGTTGAACGGTTGAATTAGTTGGGTTCTAGGAGTATAACATAACAAGATAATTCGGTTGCTATGGCTGAGCAAACGTCACCTATGTGAATTCAGGCTAATCAACACTAAACAATTATTATCAAAAAAAGTGAGAATGCGTGTTTCAATGAGTGCATGCGCACGCGTGTTTTGTGTGTGTGTGTGTGTGTGTGTGTGTTGTGTGGTGTGTGTGTGTGATATGTGTTCATATGAAAAAGTAACGCAGTTGTTGCAAACACCATGCAGTGTTTCATTGGGTCGCATCGATTTTTCGAAATAATATAATTTTACAAAATATAACATTGCTGCCAACATACAATCCACTAATAATCAATTATGCCGGTGCATGTTACCGCCAAAACTTGTCCGATATAGGTACATATTGGCAGGTGCTTTTAATTAATAGGTGTGTACATAGAAACCATATTATTACAGAAAACATGGAAATTCAAATGAAAGCCAGTCTTCAAATATTTTAGACTGTCTGATGCTCAAGATGTCTAATGCTTTCTGATGCTTTGTCTGGTTTTAAAAATCCCATTGGAATACACTATTTTCGCGATAATAATATCCTATCCTATATCTGTAATGTTTCACTGTCAATAGTAAAGGAAAACATCGCGAGAAGAGCTTGCCTGAGATTTCTCCATAATGTCCTCAAAGGTGTGTGAAGTCTGCTTTTTCGCACTTGGCTGGGATAGTGACTGGTGGGCCTCAACTAAACCCTCCTCTTCTGAGAGAAGATCCGTTCTCAGTAGTGGGCCAGCGATGGGTTGTCACGTATCTACATGGAATTGAATTTCCTCTAAATTGACGATGTGGTGCTTGGATCATTAGTCAATCAGTACACAAATGAATTTGTTTGACCAGATTTTTATGTAAATTTTGTATACTAAAAACAGTCTGAATGAGTCCTCATCAATCCTCATAAAGTGGTCGTGGTTCTGCATTGAATAGGTGCCCTGAATACCTAAATACAACCTCGTTAAACGGAGTATTGATTCAACTCAAATAGAAACTCTTCCAAATGAATGTGATACAGAGTTGCACTGATCAAAGTGATCCATTAATGAAGTAGTCGCCAATCGTTATTATAACGTAGGGCTGAATTTTTAATCATAACCTTTGAGCCTACGCGATCGCGAGATACGATACTTGCGTACTATTTTATTTACAAAATATATATGGAAACGCGTAGTAGCGTCTCAAATTCCGAGCGTTATGCAAGGTGTAACCAGAACTCAAGTAAAAACCCAAGCAGCGACAGACAGAAAACTCTAGAATAAACGCGAATTTTGAAAAAATCCTGTATTTTTTGAAAGTTTACAATATATTGCATATAAACAAAACAAA
This sequence comes from Maniola jurtina, assembly GCF_905333055.1. Taxonomy (NCBI): domain Eukaryota; kingdom Metazoa; phylum Arthropoda; class Insecta; order Lepidoptera; family Nymphalidae; genus Maniola; species Maniola jurtina. The sequence continues at coordinate 3,084,037 of NC_060033.1, forward strand.
TATATTATATATAACAAAACAAATATATTATATATCATATATATTGCATATAAATAAAACATCTGGCTGACACTAGAGGTCAACGAACGTTACGTAGATAGGCCACTTGGGATCAATGTAGCGTCGTAGGTGGGGCATTACCCTGAGTTTTGCACGCTGTATGTTGCGGGTTTGAAAAATACTAAATCACTAAAACTACAAAATAAAGCAAATGGTTATTGGCATTGGATTATGTTTAGGCAGTATATAATAACACTAAGCTTTTGCTAGCGTTCTGATTACACCTTGTATATGTATTATCTACAATCTTAAAACTAGTTTAAAACCAATGCATGTGACTCTTTCAGTTTTCACCAAATGGCATTTGCAGTCTTGCAAATCTCTGTAGAGAATGTCATTTCCATGCAATTTAATTTTCTGCACGCTGTTATCGTTTATAGAAAATAGATTTTGTCAAGGCCTTCTACTTTGTTCCTGCTTTCTTCATGCAAAGTTTGGTAAAGTTTAAAGAACAGAAAACCCCAGTTTACGTACACTTGAAGGAATTTCGAAGTTATGAAATAAAATGTCCCTTAGACTGATAACCTCAGGCTAAACAAACAAGTTATAGGTACTACAATAGAGATATACAATTTCATTTATAATATTATTAGTATAGATGAACCTGGCTCTCAAAAAACTTAAAACTGTTTTTCTTTGTTTCAGAATGATCAAGAGGAGGACTTTCTTAAAACACTGGGGCAGCTAGCGAAATTCAAGCAATAATGACTATAAATTTAAGTGCGTCGAAATGTAACCAAGTTCCCCAAATGTGACGTTCACTAAATTCAGTGCCAAAACAATGTTTTGCTGTAAAGAACTTAAACTACTCTATGCCACTGTTGTTCTATTGCTTGAAGCTGAGTTGTTAGTGAACACAGGTGCTATGGAGTCGAAGCGGGCTTCCATTTTGGTCACGCAAAACGCGGACGACCTTAAGTCTCTGGAATTGTGCACTACGCGAAATCAACAAAGATTGGGTAGTGTTTTTGGGAATTTTACTCGCCATCACAAGAAAGGTAAGACGATTCATTACATTATTTTAATATTGAATTTGATAATAATATTTTCTTTTAGAGTATTATAAACATTATAGGCATACAAGTTCAAAGACAATTAAAAACAATTGTTATTTATTAGAAAGAGTATTTGAATATAGAAACAGTAATTATGTGGTTCAAGGCTATAAATAATAAACATAGCCTGGAATATAATTACTGAACAAGATAGTTATTATTATAATACATCAGCCACATCAAACGCTCTTGAAATTATCCACAGCATAGTAGATAGATTGTTATTATATTTTAATGAAGTAGAATAATATTAAACATGATTAAAAATATCAATAGATAATACAAGGTTAAAATATTCTGGATGTTGATTTGCATCTGCCAGTTAATCCATGTTGATAGAAATATAGAAAATAGAAAGCATAATAATATATGGGTAACTTAAAAGTAGCTTAGTTAGCGATTGTTAGGTAATTTGTTACTGTCTAAGGTGTAACGCACACCAGCAGACCCAAGGCATGGCGTATTTCTTGATAACAACAACAAAGTAAGCTTTATTCGTTTCGGAATAGCGGTGGTAGCATGCGGCAAGCACAGAACCACCCCAAGCGCAGCAAACGTTCTCCGTATTTTTTGGTATACCGATTTCAACGGTATTAAAGCTGGGTTTAGGTAGTTATCAAAAATACTCGACTTCATCTGTTTGCGTGAGCTCTAAGAAGATGTTTAACATACTGACAGTCTACATGCCCCACATGAATGGCGTTACGCTTGCCTGTATAACACGTTCATGCCCCTACTGATTTAGAAAATACATTTAAAATCTTCCTAGTACGACTAAAACGATTTTGAAATGTATTTTCTGAAGTTACGATTGTAATTTTTAAAAAGTTATGCGCTTATGACCACGAACCAAACTTGCGACAACGTTAAAACTACGCTACTCCTAGACAGAGGGAATAAATGAATTAATTATCAGCTATTTTGAGCTTGTTGGTTAATTATTATCAGCCATTTTGGGCTTGTCGGGTTATCAGACTGTCCTTTATGGGGACTGTGAGCGTATTAATTTATAAGGCTAATTTTACCTTTCTATAGGTCACCGAAGAAGAACCACCACTACCACGTCGTCAACGCAAACTACAATAACATATACAACAACAGACACCAATGAAGATTCCACGGAATCGTATACGACGAGTGCCTATAACTTAAGCACAAGTACCATTCATCCCAAACTACCAAAACCCCTTCGTCTCTCATCCTTAGATAAAGACTTCGATGATAATGTACATAATATAAATAATATTATAGAAGCAGTTAGAGAAATAAGTCATGAAAGACATCATAATAAACACCACGATCGGTTTCAAGATAAAGAAATCATTGCAGAATTAGATGAATCATCAATAGCTAAATCATTAAATAAAGTTAAGAAATTGTACAGAGATTCTACTGCGTCAGCAGTTAATAAGTTAAGTGGGAAAGCTAAGAATGGTATATTTTTGACTGACAATTGTACTACTGTTATAGCTCAAATAGGAACCACTGCAATATTGCATTGCGAAGTTAGTGACATAACGGAAAATACGGTAAGTAAATCACACATTTTTAAATTGTTGTAAGAATCTCAGTTGTAGTTGATACACTCCAACCGTCGTAATGTTTGGCAATGCATGACGTGATTTCTAATACAAAGAAAATATAAAAATTATACTTATACTTTGACGTCAGGTTGTTTACAACTTTTTTACCTGTTATCTCCCAAAGCCACAATGATCCAAACTTCATATTCGCTGATCGTTCCTCCCTGTGTTGGGGACAATACGCAGAGAAACTTCCAGCTTTAATATTTCTTAAGATTTTGGTAGAAAGGGCATTCCAAGGTGATAGGTTCGCTTGACGATTCAAAAGCACTACTGAAAATTTATTTCAGTAAAAAAAATCTATTTATCTTTCTATTGTGAAATTTTGATGGTAACTTAATTCCAGCTCAAGTTTATACATAAAGCTTTATGTAAGGCGAAGTAAATAATATAATAAATACAAGCAGTATTATTTTTAACGAGGTATCATTTCGCCCTTTTAACGTTCTAATCAGCTAAAACTTTGTTACTTACCATAAAATTTTATATCATCTAAAATTTCGAATAATGCGTCATACAAAATTTTGTTTAACAACTTAGCCGTGTTAGTTCAATCAGATAAACGACATTAGAATCAAGAGTAATTTCAAAACCCTTTAATGACTTTATTTGGAAACTTTCCGCGCGTCTTGGTGAACTTTGTCATGAATTGGATTTGTTTAATTAAATTATTTTCAGCTTTATTCAAATTCAATGAAGCTCTCAAGTAATTTGGAAATATTCATTGCTTTACTGTTACGTATCAGTAATATTTTGGCTTTTAAAATTAAATATTGTCAAATTAACAAAACCTTTGCAAAGAATTTTCATTTAAATACAAAAGTACCTGGTTTTAATGTTATTTTTACTAGCTTAGGGGTTTTTATTTACAAATAACTTGTACATTATAAGTAATTGTGTTAATTATTTTGGAAATTAGACAAACATCCAGACGCACGGACGTAGACCAATAACGGACAGACAAGGCGCAAATTCAATCATCATCATCACCATGATCAACCTATCGCCAGCCTACTACTGAGAGAACACTCAGAATAAGAAGGGTTTAGGTCAAAGTCTCCATTATGAAAAACTCTTAGGCATGCAGGTTTCCTCACTATGTTCACCGTTAAAGCAAGTGATATTTAATTGTTTTAACCAACACATAACTCTGTAAAGTTAGATGCCCAGAATCGAACTCCCGACCTCCCGAATAGGAAGCGAACAGCTTAACCACTAGTCTAGAAGAGAATTCCTTGGTACGGGCTAGTCAACTGTGAACAAATGTGTAAATATGCAAGCAAAAATAATTTTACACTAGTTATTCAGCCATTAACAACAAAAGTAAAACCATTCAAGTGAAACTCTATGTGAAACGTAAAATGTTTACATTGAAATGTTGAAGAGAACAATGTAGTTAAAGCGCTTGATGTCAGATTTATGCCGCCACTGCAGTTTTAAACTTCTATATGGTGCGCTGGTTTTTGAAGTGGAAACAGTGGAATTATTTTAGCTACCGACCCATGAACTGGTTTTATAATAATTGTGATGGTACTTACTAACTTCTTTGCATAGCTTTCTTTTCGTCGATTTAGGCTTTTTAAAAAATCCACTAAGATTTTTACTGTATGACCTACTCACGTGAATTTTTGTCGGAGTATACTGGACTACGAGTAGCAACAGGTAGCATACCGGTTAATTATGGTTCCTAACCAGGTTCTTCATAAACGCTTGCTCCGACAGAATCAATTCGCGAGCGTTATGATCGCTATGATTAACCTGGTTAATTTTCAAACGACAAGTGGGTAGAGCATTGTTCGGGTGACGCGATCTTGGATCACGACTCCTCATGTAGTTTTGCGTATGGCCACAGTGTACTAGAATGAGGGAACTCTCGATTTTATCCTGAATCGACGATATGTCAAATAGTAGGTTATGGGTGATGAGAAACCAAAGAAAACTAGGCGATTTATAGCTATCTATATTAATATAGCGATTTATAGATTATTTGATAATCTGGCTTTACTCTGATTAGCCAATGTCAAGTGTGTAGATATTTTCAAGTTATTGAATTTATACAAGTATGGACTCCGTCTGCGCCGGTGCCCGCCGACACACGCGCGGCGCCTCCCTAGAGCGCTTCCCAGTCAGTTCCACCACCAAAAAACACCAACTAACACAAAAACCAGCTACTCTTAGCAAAAAAAACACTCCAAACAAGCACAGCACGCGCGCCAGCAAACGCCATCACAGACGAAGTCCCGATTTATAGGCTACCAAGCGTAAATGTAGGTAACATGACTCCTGCCAGTTACGTGGAGGCCTCGACGTTTTGTTACAAGTTCCCTAAGACCTCATTTACACGAGAGCTTTTTTAACGTCCTTTAAAAAAGCGTCTAAATAGAACAAATATATCCCCGAGTATATGTTCACACGTTACACACGTATGAACAGATACTTGGGAATACATTTGTTCTATTTGGGCGCTTTTTAACAGACGTTAAAAAAGCTCTCGTGTAAATGAGGCCTAACTGTTGTGAACTGTAGTATGGCAAAGAAAGAAAGAAGCGCTGTGCAGTCTTAGCGTATGCACTGGTCCGTGTATTGAAATTCTTACTGGCTAACAAACTTAACTAAGTAATCTTTTAGGTGACGTGGATCAGAAGGAAAGATTACTCACTGTTATCCGTTGGCCTTGTCACCTACAGTGCAGACAGCAGATTTTTTTCGGCCCACGGGAGACACGTCAAGGTAAGCTTATTGATTAAATTCTTTTGTGAAAGAAGAATATTAACTATAATTCTTTATCATGACTAATATTCCCCTTTTCTCTCCAACTATGCGTAAAGTTTGTACTGAGTAGGTATGACGTAGGTACAGGCGCAAAGGAAGCCTTATTGCTGTGAGCATTCTCTTCCAGGCATCCCTTGGCTTAAAAATAAAATTAGCATAAAACCAGGAAAGTGCGAGTTATCGTAATCAAATCACATGTAATAGTAGTTGTCATGAGTATTTGTGGGTGTATGTTTGTGTGCGTAGGTATATGTGTGCGCGTGTGTGTGGCAGTGTGTGTTAGTGAGTGTGAATGATCTATAATTTGAAAATGTTAGATAAAACAAGTGTAAATTAAAAATTTATAACACCCCCGACAAGTGAAGGTTACAGTAACTAGAAAAGAGCTGATAACTTTCAAACGGCTGAATCGATTTTCTTGGATTATAGCTAAGAACACTCTCGATTAAGCCACCTTTCAAACAAAAAAAACTAAATTAAAATCGGTTCATTCGTTTAGGCGCTACGATGCCACAGACAGATACACAGATACACAGAGACACAGATACACAGATACACACGTCAAACTTATAACACCCCTCTTTTTGGGTCGGGGGTTAATAAAAAGTTTTATTTGACTATAAGAACTTTCGGTCTCTTCATATGAAAGTGATTAAAGCCGTTTCGTACATGGTTTTTTGTACATACTCATATTCTTCGTTTACATTTGCTAACATCTTCTTTCACCCTAGGACTGGGCGTTACACATACGGTTCGCTACGTCAGCTGACGCGGGTTACTACGAGTGTCAAGTGCCAACACATCCTCCTACTAGCATATTTTTTAAGCTCGTTCTTGTCGGTGAGTGTCTGTAAACATAAGATTTATTTAACATATTATTCAAAGTCAAAGTCAAAATCATTTATTCGAAGTAGTAATTGTACTCCTTTTGATGGTCGAAATTGTTAAACTTGTACGATATATTATAATGTAAAAACGGGCACATGCTCCGATTAATATGAATGCCCCTTAAAGATCGAACTTCATCTCTCGCAACACAGCAGTCTCGACCACGATTCTTGCGACATAATCGATATATCGATTTCAGTCCATGCCCACTCCCTAATCATGGTTTTTAAAAAAATAAAAAAAATAGCGAGTTATCGAGCAGATAGATCACCTGTACGTGATTACCGCCACCCATGAATATTCGCAGAACCAGAGAAACCGCCAATGCGTTGCCGGCTCTTAAAGAATTTGTTGACCCGCCCATTGAATAAGATGTTGAACTATTGGGAGCACCACCGAAGAGAGTTAGTTCGACGGTTTGCAAAGTGCGTTTTTTTTTAATTAAGATACAAGTTAGCCCTTGACTGCAATCTCACCGGGTTGTAAGTGATGATGCAGTCTAAGATGGAAGCGGGCTAACCTGAAAGGCATAGCAGTTTTCATTAAACCCATACTGTAGATATGTGCGTGAAAAAAAAATATTCCTCCATTTGTACTTTTAGAAAGGAAAAAATTACACGTGCATATTTTTAACCAACTTCAAAAAAGGAGGAGGTTCTCAATTCGTCGGAATCTTTTTTTTTAATATAAAGTTTTTGCCGACAGCGGCCTACGCAGAGATCATGGGCGAATCAGAGAAGATCATCCACGAGGGTTCGATGCTGAAGCTGGTGTGCGTGGTCAAGAGGTCCACGGAACCACCTTCCTATGTGTTCTGGTACTTCGAGAACCGAATGATCAACTATGACCTGAGTGAGTACAAATAGACCCATGGAGTCATGGTGCAAAAAAAATCTTAAGAGACATTTCACCGGGTGACAGAAGGGTTGGCTCATTTTTTGCGCAACGGATCAGCCTGGCTGTCCAGCCCGGAAGTGTAATATTCTTGGCACCATTCCACGAGGGCTTTCTTTGTATAGTTAAAGATAAGTCTTGCTTTAAGTTTTATTGTAATGTTTTCCATTAAACTACAAATATAACTTTTAAAGGATGATGGTCTATGCGTCCATCATCCTTTAAATGTCGGTATGTGGTATGGTGAGGTATGGTGTATCTGGGCGTAAGTCCAGCAAAAAGAACTAAACGAACTAAAAAGCAGAAGTACTTAACTACTTAGTGTCAATTGTTAGGACCGTTTATGACTCAATCCTAAAAAGTTTTTAACATTTATGTTAGTTCATATTATATAATCTATTTACATATTTTATGAAAGGAAAACCTGACTGAATAACTGACTGGCTGATCTATCAACGCACAGTTAAAATCACTGGACGGATCGGATTTTTTGAAAATTCAACCCCTGAGGGGTTAAAATAAAAGGTTTGAAATTGGTGTAATCCATACGAACCAAGTCGCGGGCATTAACTAGTATATTATTGTAGCACTGCCAATATCTGGCAGATATACTTCTTAACTTTTTTTTAGAATACAGCGCCCTAAACATGCGGAAAATGAAAATAATTCAATTTTTTTTGAATCCCAATTCAAGGATGTGTCGAACTAATTTGTAGTTATTATGCGATAAAAAGTGCTTTGTTCAATATTCCACTGGCTAATGCAATTTGTGTGGTGATGAATGCAGCATGAATAAATCATAGCTTCTTCTCATAAAACATCCATACGAGAGACAAAAGGTAGACGTCTTTTTTCGTTTCCAAAGAATTTTGCTGGGAAAGATATTTTGAATATTTATTATTCCACTAACTGATGCCCACGTTTTCGTCCGGGTCACGAATTCTTCGATTTATTTGGATAAAACTAGCCTATGCTACTCTTCAGGTCTTTAACGATATGCACGCAAAAAATCACATCAATTCGTTGTTCGGTTGCAGTGTGATTGAAGGACGGACTATGAAACAAACAAGCTTTCGTATTTATAGTGTGGATAGTTATATCATCATCATCCTATCACCGGCTCACTACAGTGAGCTCGGATCTCCTTTTTAGAAGGTTCACCATGTTGGCCAAGTGCGGATTGACAAATTCCAAATTCAAATTAAAATTATTTTTATTCAATTAAACTTTTACAGGTGCTTTCGAATATTCATAATAATAATTTCAAAATAATTTTACAGATTTTAAACACCTTTGAAAACATCATGGAAACCTCTCGGGCATGCTCGGGCTCAATGTTTTTCTTTACCCTTAAAGCAAGGGATATTTAATTGAAAAAGCACATAACTCCAAAAAGTTGGACGTGCATGCCTAGGAACGAACACCCAACCTCCCTATTGGAGGCCGACATCGTAAACACTAGACTTACAACGCGTAAAAATAAAATTATATTAGGTACTTTTAACAATAGCAACAGCGAGACTTAAATATTTACAAATCATTGTTGAAAGTTTACCCATCTGTTGTTTCATCCAATGTTTTATTTTAACGAAAATTATTTTCAAGGGTATTTCTAAGTCTTCTGTAGTCCCTTGTTATTTCGTTAAGGCCACAATAGGGCTTACTTAGCCTCAATGTGATCTAGTTCAATAAACTTAATGCCCCTAGACAATAGCCCGAGGGACGCATCATAAACTGCCTTGATTATGTTAAAGCGCCATCTCCACGAGTCCATCCTTCTATCGTCGGATAATATTCATGGTACAACGATAATTCAGTCAGCCGCCACGAGACCGCAACGGATCTCTATATGGTACAACGTGGTGTGGCGGTGGAGACTCGACGATATCGTTGCGAGACGCGACGAGTCCGCGATGTTATACTTACTCGCCCAGAGTCACTCGTCCTCCCTATCTTTCTTTCTTCTCTCTGGGCTGGCTTCCGTCTGTTGTGCGTGCGTTGCCCTTCCCCCCCGAAGTCTTCGCTCCAGCCATTCAAGCTCGCTCCAGAAGCCGAGCAGACCGCCCAGGTTGCCAAGGGCTTCATGAAGTGAGGTCGGGGATCCCAAATGGCTTTCTGGTTGTTCTGCCACGCCCATGCACTCCAGAAGCCACGTGCGTTGGTGTTTCTTAGACCTCCATGCAGGCCCTGCAGGACTGTCGGTAACACCTATAACGAAAAAGTGTTTGTTTAGTAGTCACCCTCCCTAAAATATGGAAAAATTAACGATAGTTCGTCATTTTGTTCTTTGTTATCATTTGCTATCTTAACCAGGTCACGGCAACACAACAAACCAGATTTATTGATTGTTAATACGGGTTTCGGTACGCAGCATTCGGTATACAAATTTTCAATATTGCAATTTGAATAGTTATGCGTTGTTGGATTCATACACAAATTAGTGAGTGATGTTGAAATGTGCACCGTTGAATTAGTTAAAATTATTATTGTGAGAATATGTTGAACAAATTTGTAGCCAAATGTACAGTTATATTGTGACTAATTATTCTGTTGTACACAATCTTTAAACTAAACTAAAAGCTAGAGGTCTAAAATCAAAATATATTGCTTCTTTCATGATGCTCCTTGCGGATAGCATTAGATTTTGATTTAGTTTAGGGATTGAGTACAGCAGAATTAGCCACATTGCGGCTAATTCTACACAATTTCTGAAGTAAACTAAAATGATAGAGCTTTGTTTTCTTGATAAAGCAGAAAAGAATAGCACAAGATATTTTTGCCTGAAAATTTATTTATTTAAATACTTTATTGCTTATAAACTATGACACAAAGTAAAATACAGGAAAGATAGCAAACAAAGGGCGACCTCATCACTATAGTGATCTCTTCCAGGCACTTTTAGGCAAGGCAGATTTATTTTATTTTATTTATTTTTATTTTTCATGTACAAAAATTGTAGTTACAAAGTAATAAAAAATTAAGCTACATTGTAAATGTTTATCTCTAAACAGAGATTTAGTTTAGTTCAGAGATTCTGTACAACAGAATTAGCCACATTGTATTGTTTATTTTTTAAGTGGTGTTTTTTCTTTTGTTATATAAGTCGTCCTCCCTTTCGGAGCTACGCGCATGCTAAGCAATTAAATAATATCACTTGCTTTATTGGTAAAAGAAAATATCGTGAGAAATCTGCATGCCTCATGTTCTCAACGCTGTATGAAGTCTGCCAATATCCGCACTTGGCCAGCGGGATGGACTATGGCCTAAACCTTGTCTCATTCCGAGACGAGCCCTATTCTCAGTATTAGATTAAGATGACAAAACTTTAAATTAATTGTAACCTAATATAATAAGACCTAGGTATATTATCACGTATCTAATAAAGTATTTCTTATAGATGAGGAAATGGATAGATCAGGCACTCGTACGTGAAGATAGAAACGACACAATGTAATTCAAGGTTTATTAGGTTACTGCGTATTTCCTATAATAACAAAAATAATAATTCTACGTCTAACAAGCCTTGATATTGTATTATATTGAATCGAGTAATAACTCCGATATTTTCTTTCATTAATCCAATAAAGCCTCTAAACATAACGTGAACGATATTTATAGAAGACCATCAATTTGTACCAAAATAGAAAATGGAATGAGAAAATTATACTCTTCTAACTAACAATTTATTTCCTTAGACAATTTTATATCACGCTTTGTATTTTGTTATGACGCATTAGATAGGTATACATACTTACGTAATACGTATACCTAGTCTGTTTTCCCTTAACTTGAAGATAAGGTAAACAAATGATAGTGACATTGGACTGGTCCGATCGCTAAAACCATTCGAATTTATTCGAACTCCGTTTGGTTTTCGGGAATTCGTTTGGTCTCTAGCCCAGCTGTGCCGTTTAAAGCTAAAGCTTTCTGGGACATTCATCTACAAAATATCACTACCTATCTACACTATCATACTAATATTATAAAGGCGAAAGTTTGTGTGTATGTGTGTGTGTTTATGTTTGTTACTCCTTCACGCAAAAACTACTGGACGGATTTGGCTGAAATTTGTAATGGAGATAGATAATATCCTGGATTAGTACATAGGCTTTTTATCCCGGAAAATCAAAGAGTTCCCACGGGATTTCGAAAAACCTAATTCGCGAAGTCGCGGGCATCGGCTAGTTGTACTATAAAATTCTACTGCTCGACTGTGCTAATATGTAACAATCATAATATTTCAATGTATCAACATTAGGTATAAAGAAACTTCGTGTGCAGATTTGCTAGCGAGAAACGCTACGTTAGTCTCTAGTCAAGTATATTTCTGTTCAGATGGAGTAAGCGTCCACAATGGGAGGCAAACCAGCGAGCTAATTATCGGAAAAGCAGAGCCACGGCATGCCGGCAACTACACTTGTGTTCCAGCCAACGCTAAAGCAGCTTCAGTCACCGTACACGTTGTACAGAGTGAGTATTCAATGCAGGTGCACTCTCTATTCCCTAATTCTCACAGACCCCTGGGACGGAAATCCGACATGACCGGAGAGAGTTCAGGCGCAGGAGCGACGGCTTATTGTGCTCTCCGAGACACGGGGGGGAAGCATCGCCAAGTACCGGGCTAGTACTGGAAATTTCTTAAGAGAACAATCCAATTCCTGACTTTTTGGCCCGACCCGGAATATAACCCATCAGTCGAGTATGCTAACCACTAGGCCAACGAGGCAGACTATGACAAAGCATCCATTATAGTATCACAATCAAATCTCTACCGTGGTGGGCGCGGCGGTGCATATTTATACTCTACCACACGCGTCTTTAATATGATTGTAACTCAGGAATTGACACTTTAAGTTGGTCAAATACGACAATGGCTAGTGTTGCATGACGTACAGTACGAAGAATCATTGTTTTTGTTGTACTTAATGTAAATTGTACTGCAATGTAAATTATTTCAATTAGTCGAATTTTTTAATTGAAAATTGTAGCTCCTACTTTCGAATGGCAATTGTTAGAAACACGGTTTCTATGCTTTGTCGTTCAATGCCCGGCAGTAATTTGTACGGAAAGGTACGAATAAATTACTTCGCTGTACTTCCTGAAACAATTATGACGAGTGTAGCCTAAAATATTAGGTTTCAAAGTTACGCGGTCTTAAAAATTCATATACAAATCTTTGAGCCCCTGTAATTTTAAAACTACATATTTTTAGAAAAATCTAAAACACCACAGGCACAGATATTAGTTTCTAGAATATGTCTGCAAAATTTCATGGACTTTGGTTGCTTAATATTCAAATGAAATTGGGAATACGATTGTATGGAGTAAGTGACGGAGAGAGCCCTGTTAAGTAACGTGTTATACAACTTTTGTTACATAACAAGTTCATGTTATTTAAAATTCGCAATCAAAAAATGAGTAAAAAGGTCAGTTATTCATTGACCATGTCCTCCTTCGCATATCTGCCAACGGCTACGAGTTATATGGAACGTGCTTTTATATTGGCTGCCATGCCAAACTTGCTCTTGAAAGATCGGTCAAAAGTAACCGGTGAAGGTGCCCAGATTTTGACCTGTCTGAAGGTCGTTGTAGAAAAAATACATTTGGATAATTATTTTGGAGAGTCTGTATAAGCCGATAACAAGAAGATAGTTTTTAAATTGCGCCGTACCATAATCCATACTAATATTATAAATGCGAAAGTGTGTCTGTCTATCTGTCTGTCTGCTACCTTTTCACGGCCCAACAGTTCAACTGATTCTGACGAAATTCGAGACAGAGTTAGCTTATATCCGGAGGACGGACATAGGCTATTTTTTATCCTGGAAAATCAAACAGTTCCCACGGGATCTTCGAAACCTAAATCAACGCGGACGAAGGCGCGGGCATCCTCTAGTATAAAATATAACCCATAAGTACATGTATTATTATAAAACGTGGTAGATATATATTTTAAAGGTTGTACGTCTGTTTATATTTTGTATGTATAAACAATGTTATGCAACCTGCACGTGTTATGCAGCAAAAGTTTTGTATCATAACACATGATATAATAACATTTACATAAGTACACATTCACAAAGCATAAGCTATGCCACTGGCTATTCTTCTACAATAAAATAGCAATATGACATAAATTACATTTAAATATATAACAGTACGAAACATAACAAAGTACCTGTACAATTACTCCCACGAGGTTTTCTGTACCTGACGCTATATTATTTATCATTTGAGAATTATATTTTATTCATAGCACTTATATCAGACGTTTATTTCACGTTATCATTTATTACATCTAGGTAGGATTCTATTTTCTTTACCTATCTTAATTTTACAGTATTTTTCTTCCTGTCACTGTTTATTACTTCAAGTGTAGACAACGCGATATTTTTGTTAGAGTACGGCAGGCTGACATAAAAAGACTTTCAGATATTTGTAATTTTGTTTATGAATCTCGGTCGATAGGATATTTCAAAGATTGTGCTAGGGAACTATTTGATCTAGTTCTCCCCTTGCCATTTTATTTTGTGTCCCCAGCCTTACATAGTCGAAATTTCAAGAACTTGTATGCAGCGATTCGCTTCTTCGTTTCTAATATGCACTGTTAGAATATGAAATGCCCTTCAAGCTTCCGTTTTCCACTCCAGCAATAGTATATTTTTGACTTTATCTTGTAGGCAGGCGCGCTCCATTTTACCATCTTCGTATCGTCATCTATTATTATTGGGTGTGATAGGTCTAGCGCATTTCTATATAATTAAAAACTAGCTTTAGAGCCTGTCCAGATGAGGCGTTTTACGCGCGAGTCGACTCGCGCGTAGAGCAAATAGAACGTAAGAACTGGGAAAAAATAGTCGAAATTTTTTGTGAACTTAGCGATTCCGAAGGAAAGACAAAAAGCTTTGAAACAAGTGTAAATTAAAAATTTATAACACCCCCGACGATCCAAAGTATTTGAGTTTTCCAAAACATCATTTTCAAATAAATAATTATGTATTTAGGCAACGTCCATCTTGACAGCTTGACATTTGTCAATTGACATAATATTATGAACCTAACGGTTATCTAACCTTCTTTTCTACAAGAAAACTAGAAAAGAGCTGATAACTCTTAAACGGCTGAACCAATTTTTTTAGATTATAGCTAAGAACACTCTCGATCAAGTCACCTTTCAAACAAAAAAAACTAAATTAAAATCGGTTCATTCGTTTAGGCGCTACGATGCCACAGACAGATACACAGATACACAGATACACAGACACACAGATACACACGTCAAACTTATAACACCCCTCTTTTTGGGTCGGGGGTTAAAAAATAAATATGATGCACGTTAAATCGTCGAATTTCTCTTCGTTTATGACGTTTCCATCAACGCTATGCAAGCCACAACACAACCACTGTTTCCGAGTCCAGGTTTATAACTGAATCCCTCCCAGCGTAGGAACGCGCGTAAAACGCCTCATCTGGACAGGCTCTAAAACTAAAATTTTTGTCAATAAAGCTTTTTAGCTGCTAGTTAATTGCATCTACCTATGATATCATCATATAAATAATGCCTAATTCGCTTAGAATATCACCAACATTAATCTATGACAACAACAGTTTTCGTTTTAAGAGGGGTCTCTCCGTCACTCGCTCCATACAAACGTAGTTTCAATTTCATTTGAATATTAAGCAACCAAAGTTCATGAAATTTTGCAGACATATTCTAGAAACTAATATCTATGCCTGTGGTTTTCCAGATTTCTGTTAAAATATTCGGTTTCAAAATTACGCGGGTTTGAATTATTGACTTAATTTCTTATTCTCTTTCCATTGCTTGTTCTTGTCGCTATAAAATACCTTTTTACTTTCTTTTCTTCGTTAGTACTTTTTTAAGTCGGATTTTCAATTAGAAATCGTCTCTAAGATTCTTAAATTAGAATCCTTACAGTTGTGAAAGACCTTTCGTCCGCTTTTCTACGTTTCTTAATAGTTTAGTTCCGATTTCTTCTAGTGTAATTTGCGTCAGTATTTAATTTTGTAGTACCTTGTGTAGTACCAGATTAAGGAACTTGTTAGGTATAAGTATTTGTAGGTATATAAATACGAAATCTAAGAAATCCTAAGTTGTGTGTAAAGCTTGTTCTGAGAAAGCCGTATTTTTGACTCTATCAAACTTAATAAAATTTTACTGAATAAAATCTTAAGAGAACTAAATATAAAATTTCCAGGAGTAGTTGTTATCTTGTATAGAGTACGGAGTAAATTAGCCAAATTAACCCTGCCGTAGCTTGAATCCGGGACTCCCTAATTATAAAACCACGCAATGGCCATTTCGTCATTGTTATGTCTTCGATAAATTAAAAAATATTAAAAATACAGCCGGCTTTCCCAAAAAATAACTAAAGAGTAAAAAGTTTCACATTTGAAAATGGCCCCATACATACATTGATTTTTTTCAAAAACATTATGCCTGAATCACTCGGGCTGATGTAAGAATTCTAAGCGATACCCCATTTTTCAAAATCTGTTCAGGCATTCAGCAGTTATGGTGATATAAACGAACTCACATATATATATGTATAAGACTATGTACATACATATATGAAAATATTACACTCTTTGGGCAGTCATGTAATAAAAATATGTGATAGTTCGATGGCCTATTTGAAATAATGCGTCCGATTTATATGTGTACTTCATTTCAGGTGAAACACCAGCCGCAATGCAGCATGGGAATAATTCGTCAGTGAAAACGCGAGGGAATTTAGCGCACTCGTTAATATTATTATCGTTATTCAGCTTGTTCGAACGAAATGTGCGACCGCCTGGATAACGATGTCTTAATGTAAAATAATTGTCGCTATGTAATTAATTATATTTTTGCCCCTCAAAATGTTAATTGATGTTTTCCACTTGAAAATGTATAATCAATGTAAAGAAATATTTTTTTTCTGTGATAGACTAACGACAGAAAGAAAATAACTGTTTATATCTGTTTTAACTTGAACTGTACGGTTTTATTACATTTTTTTTAAAATATAATATATCCCAAAAGTACTGAAGCAATTTTACATTTTGCACATATTGTAATAAATTATCTTGTTTTAAAGTTAAAAAAATACTTTAAAAAATCATAAATTTTTTGGATTAGAAATCAGCTGTTCCTACATTTTAAACATTTTGTACCTATTGTAATACGTTATTTAGGAATTGGTTTATATGTTATATGTGTGTAGTGATATTTAGTGTAGCTGTGTTATTAATGTATTTTTCATAATCTGAAATTCTATCATCTGAATTATATTTTTTTATTCATTTCAGATTCAAAAAAAAGCTTAAAAATTAAAATTTATAAGATACGAGTACGTTGAACGCAAAGTAAATTATAATTGCTGTTACTTTTAATTTATTAAAGTCTTAGAAATTTATAAAAAAATATGAAAGGTTTAAAAAATAATTTATCAATTTGTTTACTTTATAAGAATTTATCAGAGATTTAAATATGTAAGTAATAAAAGAAATACCTACATTAAAGTTAACAGTCAAAAACATTTGTAATATTATGCTCTAAGAGTATTTTTAAGTTATCTATAGGATTTGTAACACCAAATACATAATACTTCAAAAGTAAGCATATTATGTACTTATTATTTTTGTAAAGTTTGCATTTTTTTGTGATTTTCACTTTCACTATAATTGTTCTTGATATTTTTTGGATCCTATAAAGTTATAAACACTAGATAACGCAAAAAACAACGTCGACAAAAATTACTCAAAAATATGATTTTTATTTTAAAATAAAATTGGACACTATGTTCATCTTTATTAATAATCTGTCCAAATATTTTTGTACATCAGCAACAAAGAACAAAATAACATATTTTGTAGCTAAGACCTTTTTAAACTGAGTGGGTTTGAAATAATAGGAATGAAATAATTTACTTATAGGAAAATTTCAAATACTTGCATCCCGTAACCACTCTCTCATTTTCAAAGAATATTGAGAAAAATATATTTGTGTTACGACTTACGACACTTTAATTTAAAAACTGGCGAAGTACGAGTCAGATTCGCGCACTGAGGGTTCCGTACTAGGGTATTTTTTTAAACATTTTGCACGATATATCAAAAACTATTATGCATAAAAATAAATAAAAATCCGTTTAAGAATATACAGGTAAAGTTCTTTCATATGACACCCCACTTGGTATAGTTATCTTACTGTGAAAATTGAAACACATTTTAATTTTTTTTTCTGTGATGTAACCACAAATTCACAGTTTTCGGATTTATTCCGAACGGCGACGGACGGACGGACGAACAGTCAGACAAACAGATAGACAGACAACAAAGTGATTCAATAAGGGTTTCGTTTTCGTTTTGAGGTACGGAACTCCAAAAATGCCTTTAAAACGATGTATTATGCTTAAAGAATTACCTACTAGAACATACCCGAAAAATTCAAATTATTTTTAACCTTTTATTCGTTATGTAACCTACTGAATTCATAATAAGGCAAATTTTCTCGTCAGTTACCTCTCACCATGATTGGCGGCTGTTAAAATACTCAGTAATTTTTCAAGCTGGAAAACATCGCAAAGGTCAAACATTTACTACCTACAGTTGATAAAATAAGAAAGTATACCAATTGAGTACAATAATGTTTAATGTAAATATTTGTGAAATATATGCGCATATTTAAAGTGATATAAGATAAAAATAAATAAAGTATAATATTATGTATGTAAAATAAAATTATCTGTAATGGTTTTAAGAATAAATAAGATTTTGAATTTAACGTGCCAAGTCTAGTTGTGTTTCATTTTTTATTTTTATTTACCTACTAACTTTTGCGTGTCTGTAACAGTGGCGTGCAGCTCATAGAGGTATAAAAGTACTGCCTACCCTAGTTGTAATAGATCAATGCTTATTTTCCATTATGACCTGCCAGAAAATAAGTTCATACCTTAATGCTTACCCTGGCTTTAAACCCTATGCACGCCACTGGTCTGTAATAGACACGTCTTCAACAACAACTGTACCTATTTTGATTGTATTTTGCATTAGGTGTTCATTAAAATAATTGCCCTGTAATATTATGTCAATAACGAAATGTAATATAACTTATGTAACCGTTACGGAGCGACAAGCTATCACACTATATAATATTATAAAGGCGAAAGTTTGTATGTGTGTGTGTGTGTGTGTGTGTGTGTGTGTGTGTGTGTGTGTGTGTGTGTATGTTTGTTACTCCTTCACGCAAAAACCACTGGACGGATTTGGCTGAAATTCAGAATGTAGATAGATAATATCCTGGATTAGCACATAGGCTACTTTTTATCCCGGAAAATCAAAGAGTTCCCACGGGATTTCAAAAAAACCTAAATTCACGCGGGCGAAGTCGCGGGCATCGGCTAGTCTTAACAAATATTTGAAAAAAAAAGTTACTTCACAACGTTGTTATTTGTCAAATAGGACCATACAATTTTTGACAAATTATAACTCGACAGATTACGGATAGATTGACTATGTTAATTCCGGCCATTAAACTAACTGATTCTGTTAGGTAACTAACTAAATTATCAACGTAAAGCTCAATTCGTTGCGTTTATAAACTAAGAACTTTATAACTCTTACAAAAGAATTTGAAACATTCCAACGCGATATTTAAAATTCTTTGATATAATGAATTCTAAAATGGGACTAAGGGTTGATTTTAGAACTGTCAAACAACTTATCTGAGGAATAAATTTGACGTTTTGACAGATTTCCTATAGAATAAATGTCAAAAGTTCACATTTATTCCTTAGATAAAAGTTATTTGACGATTGAAAAATCAGAGCTAAGTCATGTAACTAACACTTTGACTAAGATTCCACATAGGTACAATAAATACCCACAGTAGGTAAGTACCTATACCTACCTATTACTAGATAGTATTAAATTCTGATTCCAAGTAAAACACGACTGATTAGTTTCGGGAAACGAACGTGATTTATGCATTCAATATTGCAATAATTTCTAGCAATAGCGATCGATTTAATTAGATGCCCGTATAATGTAGATGTAAACGGAGGTACCTCCCTACCTAATTATATTTTAGAGCTATAAAGATGTAGACGATGAAAATAATGACTGAAAAATTTTATCCAAATAGAAATGCAGAGGTTTTTAGACTACATTCACTGCATGGATGTAAGTTTAAAAATCCCGTGAGAACTGTTTGATTTTTATTTTTTAGGGATAAAAACCTACGTTTGTTTCCCGGATGCAATCTATCTCTATACTAAACAGATGATGCTGACTTTCATCCCCGTGGATTTAGATTTTTATTAAATCTCGTGAAAAAATAATTTAACTTAATTTTTTCGGGTTAGAACTCGGTCGCGCTGATATAAGTTTGCACCTCGCTGGAATGCGGCGCCTCTCCCACTTCCCCGCGGTCGTCTTGTCGCGGTTTGCATACCGTACCTAAGCGCCAGTGTGACGTAAGGTGCAAACTTAGCTTGACCGAGTACCTAGCCTATGTATTTTTGTAGTTTTGGCCGAAATCGGTTAAAAGGATGGGCCATGAAAAGGTTACAGACAGATGAACACACTTTCGCATTTATAATATTCATTTGAATAGTCAAGTGAATCTACCACTCTAACCTATCTATCTATAGGTGTGTTGAAAAATTATCTCCTTGGAAATTTACCATTAAAGAAGTTTTTAAGCAACTTTACTTCTCAGTAAAAGTTTTTCGATAAACTGAAAACTCTAAAAGGATTTTAATGCAATTTGTTTGAATTTCTCAATTCTTCATCGAAAGAATTCCTGATAAAAATGATTATTTTGTGTTCGAGTATTCAATTGAAAAGTTTAAACTTTGCAGTCTGACAATTTAATTTCATAAACAAAATTCGCGGCTAAATGAAAAGTTTTAACCGCAATTTTATGAAATACCTACAGAGCCAATTGAAAATGTGCTTTTCATTTATTGCCTCACAGTATTGGCAAATAAAAATGATTTATTTAGCACAAAATTCTAAACGGTTTTGTCCGCTCGAATTGGTGACTAGGTATTTGATTTAATTTAATGGTAGATATAGATTTTCTTCACTTTTTGGTAATCGTAATTGATATGCCTGATTTATTTTCAATTAAATTTTATGAACAAAAACACCAACAACATAGGTACCATTCATGTAGGTATAGATAGGTACATAAACTATCAAAAAGTTGAGCAATTTGAAACTTAACACACGAAGTCCAAATTGATAGCTTTAAAGTTTTGAACAAAGCATTCAAACGTTGTAAAACAAGCTTTAGAAACTGGGCCGACATTATGGCCAAAGTTATTCCTCGAAATGATTGGAAGGTAACAATCGATGAGGTCAGGGACACTGGTATGAAAATACAGACGGCACGACCTACATGTCATTGGGATGAAAACAATAATTGGAAAATTTTGTGTGCTGTGAGATGAACCGAAGACTTTAATGCTCAAGTATTAGAGGCACCGAGATAACCTAAACCGTAGTTATAACTGGTAATGTGTGGGCACAGCTTTCATAATAAACGTTTTTCCTTTCTTTCTTTCTTTCTTTCTTTCTTTCTAACCGTTTTATAAGCAACTATATGAGGACCGCTAGCGACGGTGGAAACGCTTTGGTTTCCGGAATACAAAGAAGCCTCAGAAGCGTATTACGCCAGGTCTTTAACTATACCCATGCAAAAAATCACGTCAATCCGTTGCTTTGTTACGACATGATTGAAGGACAAACCAACAAACCAATTAACGTTTGTGAACAAACAAACACACTTTCGCATTTATAATATGGTTGTGACTAGATAGACCGCGACTTCATGCGCCTGGTTTAAGGTTATTCATAGGTAGGATATTCATTCAAAATTAACGTGGATCAGATGCGTAAGAAATGAAGGACAAAGACGTGGAAGATAGTAAAAAATAAATAGTAGCCTGTGTCACTCTACAGTACCTTGACTATATTCACGCAAAAAACCACCTCAATTAATTGTTCCATTGCGACGTGATTGAAGAACTAACTAACCAACAAGTAAACACACTTTCGCATTTAAAACATGGGTAGGTACTAGTAATTTCGAAATATCAAGTAGATATTCTACAGCAGAAATTAGGTCAGCTGCCTTTTCAAAACACATACAACGCATCTCTTACGGCTTTTGCGACGCTTTGTCGATGAAAAGGCCACGAGATAGCATTGTCGTACTGATTGTGTTTGGACTGCTATTTATTATTTGGATTTATAGAAACTGTGACAGTACTGTTACAGTAGATAAATTCACTTTATTTGCTACGTGAGATTAGATTTTATTTTGTTTAGTTGCATGGTAATTTACTTATGCAGATATTCTTCCATGTGTTAAATAGTTTTACTCAAAATTTAACAAACCCCCGACACAAAAACCTCTTTAAGAAAACTAGAAAAGAGCTGATAACTTTCAAACGGCTGAACTGATTTACCTACTTCGATTATAGCTAAGAAGACTCTCGATCAAGCCACCTTTCAAGCAAAAAAAACTTAATTAAAATCGGTTCATTCGTTTAGGAGCTACGATTCCACAGACAGATACACACGTTAAACTTACAACACCCTTCTTTTTGGGTCGGGGGTTAAAAATTCTGATAGATACAGTAAGTATTTACCGCCTTCGTCATGGAGTGAAGTATTCATGGAGGGTAGTATGGAAGTTATTTGTGAACGCAATTGATTTCCTAGGAACGGGAACGGGCCTTCATTTGTGTTGACACATAGTCCGTGTCGTATCAGAAAGATAGCATGAAGACCGAGAGTCGCAGCAAAAATGGCTGAAACCGGTAAGCGTGGCAAGTAAGTATGCCTCTATCATCGAGATCGATTATTTTTCCGTTTGACGTGAAAACATGTGATTGGTTTGTTCTTCAATCACGCCGCAACAGAGCGATGGATCGGCGTGATTTTTTGCACGGATATAGTTAAAAACCAGGAGAATGGCATAGTCTGCTTTTTATCCTGGAAAATCAAAGCGGGTGGGTAAGGTTTTGGAAACCTAATTCCACACGGACAAAGTCGCGAGCATCAGCTAGTATTCAATAGCAATCTATTGTTGGTATTGTCTTGTACAATTTCATTTGAGCAAATAGTAGTAAAGTGCAAGCTAATTGGAATTAATTGCGATCGTCACACAGTGTTGCTGTCAAACTTTTGTGCTAGGCCTGCAGGTGAAATTCCGCTGCTCGAGGTATTTAAGTACGTTGGCCTAATTACTAACTACTTAATTAGAGAATTCGAAATCGAAAGCTTATTTAGGGTTGCCTGCATACAAATCAATTGAGAAAAGTCAATTTAATTTAATGTAGGTCACCGATCGTATATTAGAAGCTCGTTCACACAGGCTGCGTAAGCGTAGACATAGCGCGTACCATTGCGTTGCAACTGAATGAAACATGGCATACCGCTTGCGTGGCCTGAACGTTCACGTAGACGTAAGGCGTGCTGTTACGTCTACGGGTTCACGCGCGTCACTACGCACGTGTCACGTGTACGTGCTGCATACGCAATTGATGTGAATCGGTCATTGAGTTTAGTCGCAATCTCCGCAACATCCGCAAAAGCGTCTCTTCTGCAACATTATGTGGTTTTTTGAGATTCGTTGTTTTGATGTTTCGGCACATGTGGTTGCGTTTAGCTTAACAGAAAGCACGTAATATTTTGAAACAATAAAATCTGACTTGTGACTACTAACGCCGTGCTCCGGTTTCAATTGCTGAGGCCGGCTAAAAAATAGATTAGGTAGTCCGGTTTGCCAAGGTTTTCTATGCCGACAAATAAAATATTATACGGTTTTTTTTTAAGATTACAGTGCCAGTTTTTTCGATGGAAAGAAGTAGTAACTGACTACTTTAAAGATTATGGCGATGCGAAAGATTCAAGGTCATAATCTACCACGCTCACAGTTGATGAGTTAACAGGGTTCTCTCCGTCACGTACTCCATACAATCGTAGCCCCAATTTCATTTGAATATTAAGCAACCAAAGTCAAATGTTTTTCAGACATATTCTAGAAACTAATATCTGTGCCTGTGGTGTTTTAGATTTTTCTAAAAATACCTATGTAGTTTTAAAATTACAGGGGCTCAAAGATTTGTATACGAATTTTTAAGACCGCGTAACTTTGAAACCCAATATTTTAACGGAAATCTGGAAAACCACAGGCATAGATATTAGTTCTCAGAACGTTTCTCAAAATTCCATTGAGTATGATTGGTTAGTATTCCAATGAGAGACGAACTATGTTTGTATGGAGCTAGTGACGGAAAGACCACTCTTAACAGCTAGATATTTAAAGTTTCACATCACGATCCACCTAAAACAGAAATAGATGCAAATGTTCTCAACCCATTTCACAAATTAATGAAAACGTATATTATAATCATTAAAACTCGCAGAAAATCCTTCCCAAGAATTACCAAAAAGCTTTCATACGCTTTTATAATTTCACGTTACTTAAAACTGAGTTACTTTTTTGAGACCGTAAAAGTATTATGAAATGGATTAGGTATCTAGCTTTAGTGCGAGCTTTTTATAATTTCGTACCATAAAAATATGTTCGCAAAGCATGATAATATTATAAAGAGTTATATACTTTTTCACGAGAATTTCATAGCAAAACTATTCAGTAATTTGCATCCTAAACTTATCAGTATTATCAACATAAACCTGAATAAACTATGGATAAACTTTGGAAAATAGGTACCTACTGACTTATAACGAGGCTGAGAATTCTAGAATTATAACGATGGTGTTAATCTTTCTGTAAAAGCGTCAACTACGGGTAATTCTAAGGGTTTTAAAACTTATTTTAAAATTCACCCAGTGTTAGGGATAAAATTCCCAACAGTTCCTATTGAGTATGATTGGTTAGTATTCCAATGCGAGACGAACTACGTTTGTATGGAGCAAGTGACGGAGAGACCCCTCTTAAGACACTGTTAATACGAGACAGCGTTATACCGTTGGAATAAATCTTTCTCGTTTTAACTGAAACTTAAGACCGTGGTATGTGGACTGTGGAAGTCCCTACAAGATACCTATGCCCTGTGACGTCTATTGGTTGATGATTATGATAAAGTGAATCCATCTCGTGGTCAATAATTTAGAATCTTCTTCTTCTTCTTTCTTAGCCTTTGTTAATCCATTGTTGGACATAGGCCTCCTCACGTGCACGCCATTCCTCTCGGTGTTGTGCGAGCCTCCTCCAAGTCTTTCCCGCCAGCTTGGTAATGTCGTCTGACCAATTTAGAATAGACATTTAGAATAACTAAATCGATCTCATAAGTAGAATCCCATACATTTAGGTCCAATGATAACATATCAAAGTGGGAATATTTCGGGCCCGGAATATTAGATTGGCTTAATGCCAAATTCGCTCACAACATATTTATATTAAATTCGACCGCGGGCAGAATGAGGATTCTGTTTGAATTAATCGCGCACCACGTGCTGTATTTGATTAAAATGGGATGTAACGGAATATGGCGAGCTCTATTTCAGTTCAACTAAAGATGTCTACTCATTGAGTAGAGCGGCTATTGGGAAATTAAGAAAGAAGAACTAAGAATTAATCTCACTAAGATTTAATTTAATTTATTTTAGTTTTAATTTAGATTTAAGTTTATTTAAAAAATTGTCAATTACTATTATACCTAATTTTGTACATTAAATAAATCTCATATTATAATGCCGTATTAATAATTGTGGATAGCGTGGAATGGAAAGTGGCTTTGTGAGCTATCTCTTTGCCAAATTTTGTTGAAATTGATATAGCGATTTAGGTATGAAATTGTAACAAATAGACAAACAGACTTACTTTCGTATTCAGAATAGTATTATGGAGGAGCCACCCGCGAGAAATTTATAAGATCCTGTTTGAATTAATAACACGAAATAATAGCATGAATTAATAGCATAAAAACGAACTTGCGCTATTAACACTAAATTGTAGCATTGCGCGTTTTGTGGTTTTGGTTTTATCTTTTGTTGTTTTGTCCTATCTATCCTTAACATTAGGCGTAAATATCTTTGGCACTAGCAAATCATTCGCGCGTCCTTTCGAATCACTTCTGTTTAGATGTGATTTACCCGTTGTTTGTATTGATAGATTAAACAAGTATTCATCTGAGAAAACCAATGTTTGAAGTGGATGTTAATCAATATTACTCCTTGTATATTCTGGAATCCATACTAATATTATAAATGCGAAAGTGTGTCTGTCTGTCTGTCTGCTACGCTTTCACGGCTCAACCGCTGAACCGATTTCAATGAAATTTTGTACAGACTTAGGATACATTCCGGGAAAGGACATAGGCTACTTTTTATCCCAGAAAAACAAACAGTTCCCGCGGGATTCCTAAAGACTCATCCGCTTGACCGATTTGTATGTTTGGTACTGAGGTAGCTTGCATTCCTGTAATTGACAAAGGTAACTTTTTATCCCGGAAAATCAAAGAGTTCCCACGGAATCTTTAAAAACCTACATCCACGCGGACGAAGTCGCGGGCATCCTCTAGTACCTACTCTATAAATTGGAGTTCTGTCGAAATGTACCAAGCCACATTGCATTGATTTTGAAAAAATGTCGTTTAGCAGCCAGTCATCACCATCAACCCATCGTCGGCTCACTACAGAACACGTATCTCTTCTCATGGAGAGAAAGTTTTTTGGACGCCTGGCCAAGTGCGGATTGGTAGGCACTATGAAGTTTTTAATATTTTTATCTGTATAGCGCCAGTAGAAATACACACTCTGTGATAATTTCAACTCTCTACCTATTACGGTTCATGAGATACAGTCCGTTGATAGACAGACAGATGGACGGACAGATGGGTGGACAGATGGACGGATGGACGAACAGACTCAGTATTTTTTTGAATTTCCACCCAAGCGAAGCCGGGCGTGTTAGCTAGTATTATGATCTTCTTGCGTCGGTCCCTCAATTTTAAAGATCGTGGCTCCCTTGAGATATCACCTTCTTCATGATGTTGCGACATTTTTAGGGTTCCGTACCTCAAAAGGAAAAACGAAACCCTTATAGGATCACTTTGTTGTCTGTCTGTTTGTCCGTCCGTCCGTCCGTCGTGTCTGTCAAGACCTACCTACCTATAGGGTACTTCCCGTTGACCTAGAATCATGAAATTTGGCAGGTAGGCAAGTAAAGGAACAAATCAGAAAACTGTGAATTTGTGGTTACATCACAGAAAAAAATTATTAAAATGTGTTTTAAATTTTAAAGTAAGACAACTATACCAAGCGGGTTATCATAAGAAAGAGCTTTACTTGTACATTCTAAAACAGATTTTTATTTATTTTTATGTATAATGGTTTTTGATTTATCGAGCAAAATGTCGAAAAAATTACCCGAGTACGGAATCCGCGGTGCGTGAGTCTGACTCGCACTTGGCCGGTTTTTCTCTGTTAGAGGCTGTACAGAACGCATTGCAGAAGGGTGTGTCAAAATGTACCACGCTTTATTATTATAAAGCAAGTATTATGATAAAGACAGCGGTATTATTGACAGAGATATTAAAAGGCAAGTAGAGCGCCAATTTGCAGTGACAAAAATACGACATCCTTGTCAGGCGGAGGGTGTCAAGGTGTCATCACTTCTTGTCTACTATAGCACTCTCTGGGGTAAAGTAATGAAAATGTCAAAAAGTCGTAGGGGGAAATGTATTGAGAGAAATTTATTCGCTAATGGGAACAGTCTTCGGTGTTTCCTTAGACTAAAAGCAGTTTAACTGCGACATCCTTAGAAGTAGGTACTTTAGAAGTATACAATTCTATGACATTAAAGTTATGATGTACTTAGTTAGTCTTAGTGAGGGTACCTATACGTTAAGAGACCATAACATGTGAAATCTCAAGTTTCTAGATTCAGTCGTTCAAGCTGTAAACTGTTAACATATCAGTCAGTTAGTCAGAGTAGGTAAGTATTGCTTTATAAGTAGGAATAGATAATTTACCTGTTTTTTTTTGTTTCAACTTAATGAAAACCTTGTAACCCACACAAATAAAAAAGTTTAAGTAAATTCAAAGGATTTTGTAATAAATCCCTTTTTAGGGTTGCGTACCCAAAGGGTAAACTGCTGTCGGTCTGGCTGTCCGCGCGTCATTTTTTGGGATTTTATTTCACGGTTTGTTACGATGTTTGTTTTACGGAACCCTAAAAGAGTGAGGCCTGAATAGCACTTAATAAATATAATAAACTAGCTGATGCCCGCGACTTCGTTCGCGTGGATGTAGTTTTTTAAAAATCCCGTGGGAACTCTTTGATTTTCCTGGATAAAAAGTAGCCTGTGTTAATCCAGACTATAATCTATCTCCATTCTAAATTTCAATCAATCCGTCCAGTAGTTATAGCGTGAAGGAGTAACAAACATACACACACACACACATACACACACACATACAAACTTTCGCCTTTATAATATTAGTGTGATAAATCTTTTATTGTTTCACCATAAAATTACAACCAAGAATTAGGTTAAACCACTGATGCCTAAAATAAGTTGTACAATCGTGTTATAGGCATCAGAAACTTGGCTGATTTTTGTCCGTCTATCCGTCCAACTTATTTTCGAGGCGGTTGAACCGTTTTTACGGGATTTGGTGTGGAATTTGATTCAAATCAATATATAGGTACATGACGTAGGTAAATCATTTATTATGCAAATAACATCGAATCGATGGCAGTCGTCATTTCAAGTTGTCGCACTGACACGTAATTAATGCCACTGAGCTAATTAGTACATCATCACTTTTTGAAGCGGCAATTGTTGAAATTAATTGCACATTGATTACACAGAAAAACGTTTTTAAAACAAGTGAAATTTACCTTACCAAGTTACCTTAAAACTTTTTGTGCCACCGATTATAAGGCATGCATCTAAATTACGGGGACACAGTCATAAGCGCTGAAACTGACTATGATTTACTTAAGAGGGGTCCCTCCATCACTCGCTCCATACAAACGTAGTTCGTCTTTCATTGAAATACTAACCAATACTCGGTCTTAAAAATTCACATACAAATCTTTGAGCCCTTGTACGTATAATTTTAACACTACTTATTTTTAGAAAAATCTAAAACACCACAGGCACAGATATCAGAATCAGTTTCTAGAATATGTCTGCAAAATTTCATGGACTTTGGTTGCTTAATATTCAAATGAAATTGGGACGACAATTGTATGGAGTAAGTGACGGAGAGAGCCCTGTTAAAGCTTATTCGTTTAAGTCAATCGCATGTATCTAAGCAAGTATTTCAAAATCCCTCGGCTATTTCACAGAAGTTTAGTGATGGATACGAATAATTCCCTAAAAAACCTTCATATGACGTGATAAATGGGAAGGCGTACGGCCCTCAGTAAGAAAGATAGTCAAAGCAACATTTTTTCATATAACATAGTACCTATTTCGATGTCACGAATATTTTCAGCATTTGCAAATGCAGATAAAAGCTTCGATTATCTGTAAGAAAGTGATCTGTAAGGAAACGCTAAGTTGAAATCCATTGTATCCTGTCTGCCTCGTTTCGGGAGTTGGCACACACATTTATCACGGAGATCCTGGCAGGAACAAATGGTTGGAAGAAATCTCGGAGCAAGAAAATGGGTTAAGCATTTCCTTTAGATTTTTACCACTATCTACCTATATCTTTATATTTCGTTTATGATTTATTACCTTAATTTTCACAGTTTTATTATTCTGGTGTGAATTCGGAAGTCACTGTGGCCCATCCACCTTTGAAGGCAAGAGTTGAAGAAGATGGACTACCTGCATCTTTATCTCAATACATAGTCGTCCCGATACTGAGTATGGGTCTCCTCTCAGGATTATCCCATCCGAGAGGATCAGAGAGAGAGAGAGAGGCAGGAGGATCTCAGCCGAGATCAGAGGATTAGTCTACTATACAGTAGTCTACTATAGCAAATAAAGCTCAGTTTGAGTATTCTCAAAAAAGACGCCTTGCCTCAGCCACACTTCGTTCGTCAATGTGCGTTGCACCTTACGTGACGCTACGAAAAAGAAGCGCTTTTCAATGAACGCCTCCAAAAATGCCTCCTGAAAAACCTCTAAAAATTTGACTGTTATCTGCGAGATCTTTTTGTAAACAAACTTTCCAAAGTCGTTATGTCACGTAGTACCTAAAGACCGGCTGTTATCTCTGCTTGGACATCAGATTGCCTATTCAAAGGGTTAAAATGATGCCAGCATTTTGGCCATTTTACTAGTTAACTTACCCCAGCTCTCCCCACCTGGACGGGACTTTGAAAAGGAAGCTTGATAAAGGAACCTTTGAGAAGCTACTACTTGAACTCCTGAATAAAGTTCCCAACTTTACAATAAAGTTGGTATGTCAAAGTTTAGTCAAAACAGGTTAGTAAAAGGAGGTGTTTATTATATTACATTACTTTATCTCACGACATCTCTGCGTGGAATAAGGTTTTTAAAGAAAGTCCCCTGGTCTAGGTAGGTATGTTATAGAGGAACTACATATATATTATAAAAATCGCAAGTTTTTATAGACTCAGCAGTTGTGCTATACGTTGATATGTGAGTCAGTCAGTTTCTGAATTTATCGCGCCCGGACTTCACCCATGTTGACATAATATTATTATAATACTAGTCGATACCCGCGACTTCGCTTGCGTGGATTTAGGTTATTCGAAATCCCGTGGGAACTTTTTGATTTTCCGGGTTAAAAGTAGCCTATGTGCTAATCCAGGATATTATCTATCTCCACTCCAAATTTCAACCAAATCCATCTAGTAGTTTTTGCGTGAAGGAGTAACAAACATACACACACACACACATACAAACTTTCGCCTTTATAATATTATATGTTCTGTGTATTAGTGTGATGGCTGTAGGGAGTCGCGCACTGGGTTCAGAGTCAGACGGCGCGGTGGGCGGCGCGGCGGCGCAAGACTGTGGCGGGCCGCGGCGGGTGGGAGTCCCTACAAAACCTATGTCCAGCAGTGGGCGTCTCTCGGTTGATAATGATGATTATGATGTAAAAGGAGGTTTGTATTATATCTGTGGGCTCGTCGTTTCAACACAAGCTGAGTGGTCTACCTGTTCGTGGTGTTGCACTTCTGTATCCAAGAGGGTATTGCCCAAACTATTTAGACCTATACGCTGATACCTCGTATACAAATTTTTCTATTCTATTCTATAAAAGTTTATTTGAATAAAAAATATATCTATTCTATCCTAAAAATATAGACGGACATTTACAAAGATTGCAAAAGTACGATCTATCCTAATGACGCAATTCAAATGTTGCTGCAATACGTTATTCCAAGTTACGTCATTACAAAGTTGGAAACTAGTTAAGTGCTCTAAGTATACAGTTTAATGGCAACAACTGTTCGGAGCGGGAAGGCGGTAAAGCAACGTAACAACTTCATAAAAGTCCCCCAATTATTACGGTTAGCTATTTTATCACTATGTCCAGTTTTTAGATAGTGAATAAATAAATAATAAATAAATAAAGGTTTATTTAGCTCATATACAGAATCACACACAAAAACAAAAAACAAGAATAAAAATAAAGATACAATTAAACTTGAATATTAATTAAACTTAAAACTAGAAAATACTATTATACTATTGTTGTGTCTGTGAGCTAAAAGGGCTCTGCCTCAGCAAGATGCTGCAGTATTTGACTACTGCAGCGCTGATTTTCAGGCAGAGCCCTGGTGTCACGACCTGACAACGAAACAGTGCATCTGCATATTAGATTAAATAACAGATATAAAAAGCAACCAAAAAAGAAAAAAAGAATTATTAGTAGGGTAGAAAAGATATTATATATATATATATATATATATATATATATATATATATATATATATATATATATATATATATTATCATTTATTGTATATACATACATATATAGATATCATACAAATATAAACACGAGTAGGGTCGAAATGTCTTCAGCAAGGAATACGATTTTTTTTTTTTTTTATCTTTACTGTAGACTTCATGGAACAAAGAGGCAGCTTAGCATTATGGGAAACTATTGGTTATTAGTGGTGTCGGATTTGATGTTTTTCTCTAAACTAAATTTAGAGTATCTGCGTCTTTTTCTTTTTATTATTGCTAAAGGAGGAATTTCAAAAATGACTAAATTTTGGTGCAGTCTACTTTAAACAATACACGAGGTTTCACAGTTATAGAAATTAAATTAAGTTTCTTTTTCCTTTTCTTATTTCAATGGCAAGAAAAAAATTACGCTCTAACATTTAGTTGCGATCAGTACCAGTGTTGAAAATTTTACGCAAATTTCAGAGTATTCGCATCCTTTTCTTACTAGTGCAATATAAAAATGACAAAGTTTTAAATTTAATTTAGAGCTGTCAAACTCGTGGCTTTAACTGCCACTCGCTAGTCTATTTTTTAAATTTGTAGTGTGCACTAAAATTTAAAGTCTTATTTAAATTCATGCCCCGTCCTTTTTTAGCAATATTAAAAAGAAAAAGTTGCAGATACTCTAAATTTAGTTTAGTGAAAGACAACAGAATCGGCGCCACATCACACTATCTTCTAATTGAATAGTTTGATTGGTCTGCTATGTACACGTTTCCGCTCCGCTTTGCTTCACCTATCGAAAGCTCGTTCATAAAATAAGTGATTTTGACTTTGACTTCATGCAAGTTTCATAAAGTGCATACGCTCAAAGTAGTGACTGCACATACGAATTTGCTTGAATGAACTTGAAAACGTCAACCATGTAGTATGTGGATACTGGAAAGCCAGCAGTTTGTATAAGCAAAATGGCAAAATGTAGGTATGACTTATTCAGATCTAGATTTTTAGTACCTACTCAAAAATGTATGCTCGAAGCTCTATTGGACTTTTTTAATAAAATACGACATAAAAGGTGTGCACTCATAATAATTATTATCTAGCTATGTACTGTACATTCTTTACCTATTTGGTATGAAGCTGCAGTTGTTGATATTAAAGATACAGGTGTGCTAACTGTTATAGTGCTTGGAGATTCTTGGTTTGAATGATTAATATAACCATTGTCAACGTTTTCACTTAAAACAGTCGCAGTTGTACTTGTTTTTGATATGAGACTATCAGCTGTTACTAAACTATCACCTGCTGGATGCACCACCACATTCATTTACAGCCCAAGCATAATTACATGCTTCTAATTTCTTGTCCCAAACTGTACCCTGACTACATGTAAACTCGTATTTTGTAAAAGTAATGTGTACGTCCATCATCATTACAAAATAATACAAATTACCAACTAAATAATTTTTTTAAGTAAGATTTGTACCTTAAACTTCGACAAACGGTTATTTATTTTTGTGGTGCCCCACAAAAATATAGAGTGATGCGAAGTTTCAGTATTTCGGTACTACAATCGTCCGAACATCTGTTTTGTTTTAAAAATCCTACTTTTCTTTGTATTCTGCTAATGTAATTGTATCAAGATTTATGTTCAAGCTTAAATTGAAAAGGGACAGCGTGATGGGTAAGAAACCCCCATTTATAACTGAAACCCTTTAAGCATTTCTTATACTATAGATTTGCAGTTTGAATTACTCTAAAAACCGGCCAAGTGCGAGTCAGACTCGCGCACTGAGGGTTCCGTACTCGGGTATTTTTCCAACATTTTGCACAATAAATCAAAAATAAAAATAAATAAAAATCTGTTTTAGAATGTACAGGTAAAGCCATTTCATATGATACCCCACTTGGTATAGTTATCTTACTTTGAAAATCGAAACACATTTTTTTTTTTTTTTTAAATTATGTGATCACAAATTCGCAGTTTTCAGATTTATTCCTGTATTTGTGCTATAAGTCCTACCTACCTGCCAAATTTCATGATTCTAGGTCAACGGGAAGTACCCTATAGGTTTCTTGACAGACACGACGGACAGACAGACAACAAAGTGATCCTATAAAGGTTCCGTTTTTCCATTTGAGGTACGGAACCCTAAAAATAACTCTAAATTGCGTTGTAGCTTGGAATTTAAAATGCAGGATATATTATAGTTTTACTAACTCCATGTAGATCATAGATTTGTTTATTAAATATCAGGGGGCACGGCAGTGCCCCCGCCAAGACGAGCCAAACGGCGGCCGGGGCGCTACGTACCTTTTTCTCGAAGTGTTTCGCCGTATTTTCGACCCGTCATAACTTCGTTCTGGATGACGCTAGAAAGCTGAAATTTTCAGTATAAGGTGTCCTCAGCAAATTTACTAAATATACTAAATATCAAATATCTAGCTTTTATGGTTACAGATTTATTGATACCTAAAATACGCCGATTTCGTCCCTCACTGATGATCATCAAAACCTCTACTCAAAACCTCTAAGGTACTTCCCGAAGTCCTAGAAGACTGAAATTTGGTATGTAGACTAGAAATTGACTACAAACTACAGGAAAATTAAGAAATTGGAAATGCCCCCCCTCTACGCCTCTTACGGGTGAAGCAAATCTGTAAAATCTGTCGCTAGAAAGCTGATATTTTCAGGATAAGATGTCCTGGGCAGATTTATTAAACGCATTGAGTATCAATTGTCTAGCTTTTATAGTTTCAGATTTATTGACAGTCAAAACTTCTAGTCTGTAATTCTAGGGTACTTCCCGAAGTCCTAGAAGACTGAAATTTGGTGTGTACACTAGAAATTGCATACAAACTACAGGAAAATTAAGAAATTTAAAAATTTCCCCCTCCACTCCCACGTATGGGGGAAGCAAATTATTTGTAAAGTCTATCGCTAGAATGCTGATATTTTCAGGATAATATGTCCTTGACAGACTTATCAAACGTGCCAAGTATCAATTGTCTACCTGTTATGGTTTCAGATTTATTGCCATTCAAAACCCCTCTAGTCAAAAGTTCTAAAATACTTCCCTAAGTCCTAGAAGACTGAAATTTGGTATGTAGGCTAGGGATTTCATTAAAACAACAGGAAAATAAACTTTTCCCAGTCTGTACATTTAAAAAATGTGTTTCCTGAAGTCCTAAAAGACTGAAATTTGATATATCTGCTTTAAAATTGAGTTGCAAGATTCCACCCAAACAAACATAGTTACATACATTGCAAGAATAAAAGCTTTTAAAAAAAGAGGTAACGATAGAGAGCGGGCCATGAAAATGATGTAGGTACCTACAAAAAATAGATCCAAAAAAAAATCTAGGGCACCTGCCAAAAAGAAATGAAATCCCACCAAAAACATTTCATGTAAAATGTTGCCAAGACTCACAAGTTCATAATGCTTTCACTGTTAAAAAGTGATGAGATCTCTAGTAGAGCCAAGCCCCTAGCTGAGCTTAGAATTGCGCTGCCCATGGGACCTATCCCAAGTCCAAAGTATATAGCTCTTAAATGCTCTTGAGTATATCACATTTATAACAATAAAGAACAAATAACTCTACTTACAAGCTCTGATTTTACAAACCCTAAATCTTGATTAAAAAAGTACGGCTTGGCCGTTTAATGTTCGTGAAAGCATTACATGGCATAACATATTATATTAAGGTCATAAGGAATAGTTTGTTCTACAATTACTAATTTTTATTATACTTCATGATTGTCGCACAAGCTATTCCGGGCTTAAATGTCATATCAGATAAAAGTACCACGAACATTAAACGGCCAAGCCGTCCTTTTTTAACCAAGATTTAGGGTTTGTAAAATCAGAGCTTGTAAGTAGAGTTATTTGTTCTTTATTGTTATAAATGTGATATACTCAAGAGCATTTAAGAGCTATATACTTTGGACTTGGGATAGGTCCCATGGGCAGCGCAATTCTAAGCTCAGCTAGGGGCTTGGCTCTACTAGAGATCTCATCACTTTTTAACAGTGAAAGCATTATGAACTTGTGAGTCTTGGCAACATTTTACATGAAATGTTTTTGGTGGGATCTATTTATCAGTATGAGTGTAGTTTTCTAAGCTTCATTTATTGCATGTGTATTGTGTAAGCATTGAGTAATATTGATGATCCAATTTACTTCCAACTAACTGATGGGCATCTGCAAGTGTAATTTATAAAAGCTATTTTCTTGCAACTTATCTTGCAAGAGTGAAGCAAGATGCTAAGTAGAAATCTATTGTAGTATCTTGTCTTTAGTCTCTTTAGTACGAGTATGCACATGTCGATAACGTTGATCGATTTCTAGTAATGAAACTCTATAACGTCATACTAAAATAGACTTAAGTAACCTTGTTTGAATGCGTGATAGACTAGTGGTTAAGATGCCGACTTCTATTCGGAGAGGGGTCGTGGGTTCGATCCAGGGCACGCACCTCTATCTTTTCGGAGGTATGTGCGTTTTAAGCAATAATTTAACGGTAAAGGAAAATATCGAGAGGAAACTTGCATGCCTAAGAGTTCGCAGTTTGCCAGCGTGACTATTTCCAAACCCTTCTCATTCTGAAAGAAGATTAGTGCAAGTGTACAAGATCTTTATCTTCGACAACCTACCTGGTGCACAGCACTCACCACTGCGCCAGGTAGGCGAATCGAACCCGGAACGAGAGGTTCCGGGTTCGATTCCCGCCATGGGAAAATTTGGGATTTTATAATTTCTAAATTTCCTGTGGTCTGGTTTGGTGGGAGATTACGGCCGTGGGCCTTGGCTGGTTTCAACTCTACCGACTAAGCCGTATCGCCAAGCGATACCGACCGTGCAGAAACCAAACGGGTATAGGTTTAATCAAAACTGCAATATCTATTCCAGGTTAGCCCGCTATCATCTTAGACTACATCATCACTTACCACCAGATTAGAAAAACCTAGTCCGATTTGAAACATCTCCTTTATCAACATTTTCGAGATAGGTAAAGTCGTACTAAGGCTTCAGTTTCAGAGTTGGCACAAGAGGCTGGCACTCGCATTTATCACAGGGATTTCGGCAGGAACAGAACAAATAGCCGGATGATATTGCGAAACGAAACTTTCTTCTTTTACATCGTGTAGCGGCTTACGCGATGCATCCGGGTTTAATTCGTTTTCCAGTTCAGAAAGTTATATTCATATTTGTTGGCAAGTGATCGTTTCAAACCCCTCGCAGCCCAGTGCGTGTGTCCTTTTAGGCCGTATCCCCACTAGGCGCTTCCTGTTTGCCTCCCTAATAGGGTTCCATACCTCAAAAGGAAAAACGGAACCCTTATAGGATCACTTTGTTGTCTGTCTTTCTGTCTGTCTGTCAAGAAACCTATAGGGTACTTTCCCGTTGAATCTTGAAATTTGGCAGGTAGGTAGGTCTTATAGCAAAAGTACAGAAATAAATCTGAAAACCGCGAATTTGTGGTTACATCATTAAAAAAAATTAAAATGTGTTAAAATTTTCAAAGTAAGATAACTACTTATACCAAGTGGGGTATCATATGAAAGGGCTTTATTCTCGTATATTCTAAAACAGATTTTTATTATTTTAGGTTTAATAGTTTTGATTTATCGTGCAAAATGTTGGGAAAAATACCTGAGCACGAAACCCTCAGTGCGCGAGTCTGACTCGCACTTGGCCGGTTTTTTTTAATAGAGTGTCGTTAGGCGTTACATAGTAGTTACGCATTTTGCGACGTTTCGCTTGCCAACTCATTCAGTGAGCGGCTGATTCGCAGCGAAGGATGCGCGTGGTGCACTGATAAATATAATACACTATTCCGGGTTATCCCCGGGGCGTCCCCACCCCGATTGCCATCTCGAACTGTCGCGTACTATATTATATAGGAGGTATTTAGGCATGATAATATTATGTAGGTCTATAATACAGGACAGTAATTGCGTTGAGTACCCACGCTATAGTTAATTTGATACATTTTCCAACCCAATGGTCTCAAATGGCACAAGCAAATGGTATATTACGATACGTGACGCTTATGTAGTCCATCAGCGCGAGAGAAGCGTAACGTCACGCAGTGATGATAGACGTGATTATCCGTGGAATGAAGTTAGTAAAGCGTTCTCCATACAAATGATATAACCAAAAATCTCTCTGGGCGTTACCCTTTGAGTAAAACACAATCACAAACATGTTTTTAAAAAACCGGCCAAGTGCGAGTCGGACTCGCGCATCGAGGGTTCCGTACTCGGGTATTTTCTTTCGACATTTTGCACGATAAATCAAAAGTTATTATGCATAAAAATTAATAAAAATCTGTTTTTGACTGTACAGGTAAAGCCCTTGCATAATATGATACCCCACTTGATATACCTAGTTATCTTACTTTGAAAATTGAAACACATTTTTTAATGATGTTTAACCATATAAATTCATGGTTTTCGGATTTATTCCTTTACTTGTGCTATAAGACATTCCTTCCTGCCAAATTTCATGATTCTAAGTCAATGGCAAGTACCTACCCTATAGGTTTTCTTGACAGACATGACGGTCGGACAGACGGACGGACCGACAGACAGACTGACAGACAGGTAGACAGACAACAAAGTGATCCTATAAGGTACGGAACTCCTAAAAACATTCGGATTTTAATTAGAAAACATAGTTTCGTTTCGTAACCCACTGAGATTTACACACTACAAAATTATGGAGAACTCTCAGGCATGCAGGTTTCCTCACGATGTTTTCCTTCACCGTCAAAGCAAGGTACAATATAGTTAGGTAGTAGGTACTAGATTTTACTATCCAGAACACGTTGCTCCACAGCCCGTCTAAGTTTGTCTTGTTAACTAAAACATACAGGAAATCCTGTTTATCTTGAGTTGTTGCACTTGCGGGTAATAAATCAAGCAGAGTGAGGAAGTGTTTTGCGCCTCAAAGTGTTAAGAACTAAACTAGTACTTGGGTCTAAGTAGGCACAGTAAGTTACGAGGTTTGTTATATCATAAAGGTGCCAACTCCAGCCGCGACGCGCGTGCGGGGAGAATATTGTGCGGGGAGCTGCCGCGACGCGCAGTTCAGCTGCAGTTCAGTTCGAGTGCGTGGGCACCTTTAGGGTTTAGCGTCCGTAAAGTTCCTTGTTCAAAAAGAACCCTTACAGTTTCGTCTTGTCTGTATGTCTGTCCAATTGAATGTCCATCCATCGGTCTGCGGTGGGTTACCTCAGATACCTACTATTATTATTAGATACTAGAATGTTGTAAGTTGGCATGGGTAGGTATTACCTACTCACGCGGACAAAGTAGCTAAATACTTAGTTGTTTTTGATTATACTTAGTAGTAGATAATATATATACAAACTAGAGGATGCCCGCGGCTTCGCCCGCCTGGATTTCGGTTTTTTAAATCCCGCAGGAACTCTTTGATTTTCCGGGATAAAAAGTAGCCTATGTCCTTCCCCTGGATGTAGCCCATGTCTGCACCAAATTTCAACAAAATCGGGTCAGCGGTTTGGCCGTGAAAACGTAGCAGACAGACAGACAGACAGACAGACAGACAGACAGACAGACACACTTTCGCATTTATAATATTAGTATGGATAATAAATGGTACCTATAGTACAAACAACATAATTAATATAAGTATATAATAAGAGTTCGCCACACCAACTTATCCATTGTAAGACGATTAAAAGAATTCCCGGCGGAGTTTGTTGAAGACTCAACCACAATTTCACTACAATATAAAATTAATGAAATGAAAAATATTTATTTCACGTAGGTAAGCCGCTTATAACAAAATAAGTCCACCGGTTTCGGTAAGCGGATTCTACTGAGAAGAACCGGAAAAAGCTCGTCAGTTACTCTTCTTAAAAGGCAGCATATTATTATTATACTAGCTTAGGTCCGCGACTTTGTCCGCATGGACTAAGTAGACCAATTTCAAACCCCTATTTACCTCCCTTTTT
Organism: Maniola jurtina; assembly: GCF_905333055.1. Classification (NCBI taxonomy): domain Eukaryota; kingdom Metazoa; phylum Arthropoda; class Insecta; order Lepidoptera; family Nymphalidae; genus Maniola; species Maniola jurtina. The sequence goes on from NC_060033.1 coordinate 3,123,145, forward strand.
AATAATCCTTTCTTGATGGATGTCTACATCATAATAGCTATCTGCATGCCTTTCAGCCAGATCCGTCCTGTAGGGAGTTTGGGTTGTGCGTTGATGGATCAGTCAGACCCTTTTCCTTTTATAAATAAATATAATTTAGATAATATAATTATATTTTTAGAGGGAGCCGAAGTAGAAAATTATTGCTACGAAGCCCAGGTTTAAAAAACTGGCCATGTCTTTACATAAATAAAGTGAACATTGTTATCTTAGAACGTGGGCGGAAATGTAAGCATAACATGCGAGGTTAAGAAAGTTATGAAAGGAAAATATATAAAAGTAACATAAGATCGTGCTTCGTGTCGTGGAGATTGCTTTTTTGCTCACTTATTAAACATCATAATATATATACAATTATACATAGTTGCCTACATAACGCTGTCTTAACAAGTGTAAATTAAAAATTTATAACACCCCCGACAAGTGAAGCTTACAGTAATTAGAAAAGACCTGATAATTTTCAAACGGCTGAACCGATTTTCTTGGACTATTCCGCGCCTACGATCCAAAGTATCTGAGTTTTCCAAAACATCATTTTCAAATAAATAATTATGTATCAAGGCAACGTCCATCTTGACAGCTTGACATTTGTCAATTGACATAATATTATGAACCTAACGGTTATCTAACCTTCTTTTCTACCAAAAAACTAGAAAAGAGCTGATAACTCTTAAACGGCTGAACCAATTTTTTTGGATTATAGCTAAGAACACTCTCGATCAATCCACCTTTCAAACAAAAAAAAGTAAATCAAAATCGGTTCATTCGTTTAGGCGCTACGATGCCACAGACAGATACACAGATACACACGTCAAACTTATAACACCCCTCTTTTTGGGTCGGGGGTTAAAAAACCGGCCAAGTGCGAGTCAGACTCGCGCACCGAGGGTTCCGACTCGGATATTTTTTCCGACACAATAAATCAAAAACCATTATGCATAAAAATAAAAAAATAAACCTGTTATAGAATGTACAGGTAAAGCCCTTTTATATGATACCCCACTTGGTATAGTTATCTTACTGTGATGTAACCTCAAATTCAAAGTTTTCGTAATTTTTCATTTACCGCTACAAGACATACCTACTAAAGTGATGCTATAAGGGTTCCTTTTTTCTTTTTTAAGGTACGTAACACTAAAAATTAAAAGTCGTTCAACCTATAACTCGACTGTACTGTGATCACTGATCACGGAAGTAGGAAATAAGTAATACTTAATTTTTATTACAATCCTAAGTAATACTTAGTTCTTATTATTCTCGTACATTAGAATATTATAAATTCAGTTTTACGACTTATATAACTATAGTTATTAAGTTTAGTATCGTAGAGAAATGTGCAACATCCACGTAAACTCAAGAGAGTTTCAGGATGTGAAGATTGATGTGAAGTAATAAATGTAAAAATAGTTTTTGTAAAAAATAAAAAATAAAAAAAAACGATGATAGATGGATACATCAAGTGCCAAGTGCTGAAAAAAAAATTAAAACAACACAAGTGCCATAGACCTATCAAGTGTTGAAAAAAATCAAAACAATAAAAGTCACACAACATGACGATAATAACTCTGGTTCTCGTCAATTTGACGTGTCATACGAATACGTAATTAGCGGCATGCGAGGCAATTAGGGCGCCATTGACTATGGTAGTTAGGTTTATGGAATATCATTGAAATATATCGTGCGAGCCTCGAAATATCTGCTGTGTTTGTATGAAATGCGTAATTATTATTCAATATTTTTAACCCCCGACCCAAAAAGAGGGAGAATGTTATATGTTTGACGTGTGTATCTGTGTATCTGTCTGTGGCATCGTAGCTCCTAAACTAATGTACTGAATTTAATTTAGTTTTTTTTGTTTGAAAGGTGGCTTGATGGAGAGTGTTCTTAGCTATAATCCAAGAAAATCGGTTCAGCCGTTTGAAAGTTATCAGCTCTTTTCTAGTTACTGTAACCTTCACTTGTCGGGGGTGTTATAACTTTTTAATTTACACTTGTTTCAATTATTACAAGTACATTATGTAGGTATACTCTTCTTTTAAAGCAAGTGATATTTGATAATTGCTTAAAAACGCACTTAGCTCTGAAAAGTTATAGGTCATCCCACAATGTCCAATATTTCATGATGACTAGTTTCTGCAATATTTAGTCTCTTAAATTACATTATTATCAAACAATAAGGCCGAACTTAATGAAAAAACTGGAAAGTTAAAAGCTGACTTGGAAATCCGATCTCATCAGATTTATAACAGACTAATGAGGCAGTGAAAGCCTTAATCCGCCAATCCCGATGGAGTAAACTTTGGTTCCCTTAGGAAACGACGGGAAACTAGGCGAACATTTTGCAACGTAACAAAATTTTAACAACATAGGCTATCACACTAATATTATAAAGGCGAAAGTTTGTATGAGTGTGTGTGTGTGTGTGTGTGTGTATGTTTGTTACTCCTTCACGCAAAAACTACTGGACGGATTTGGCTGAAATTCGGAATGGACATAGATAATATCCTGGATTAGCACATAGGCTACTTTTTATCTCGGAAAACCAAAGAGTTCCTACGGGATTTCGAAAAACCTAAATCCACGCGGACGAAGTCGCGGGCGTCAGCTAGTTATTAAATAAAGAAGTAAAAATACTAATTGCCTCGTTGGTCTAGTGGTTAACATGTTCGACTGCAAATGAGTTCCTGGGTTCGATTTGGGGGGTCGGACCCAAAGAAATATTTTAAGAAATTCTCAATACTTACTTACCCGGAGTTAGGAAGTTGGCGGTGTTTCACCCCGTGCCTCGCAGAGCACGAAAAGCCGCTGGTCCTGTATCTGATGTTTCTACAGTAGTGTCGGATTTCCGCCTCATCCGGCTATGAGAGTGACGGAATAGAGATGTACCTGTATTGGCGCATTCACTTATGCACTATAGTAATATCTCCCGCGTAGTTCTGCTGCTCTATGACCTAACAGTTCTAAATGAATGAACCGGATGTAAGCACTATACCTACCTACTGCGCCAAAATCAATACTTCCACACTATTAATATCAATTGTAAATAAAAAAGTGTGTATGTCTATCTATCTGCCAGCTTTTCACAGCCCATCTAGTAAACTGATTTAACGAAATTTAGTACAGAGACAGATTGCATCTCGGGGATGGACATAGGCTACTTTTTATCCCAGAAAATCAAAGAGTTCTCTTGGAATTTTTGGTCAGATCCACGCGGATGAAGTCGTGGGTATCATCTAGTAGTCAGGGTAGGAACGCCCCGCACACCCGCACAGCCCCCCGCTAACCCAGTGCGGGATAGCGCGGGTGACTTGCGGGTGAGGCGGGCGTTCCCCCGCCTCATACCTACTTAGATTACCTTCTCGACCTGTCGCGTACTATCCATACTAATATTATAAATGTGAAAGTGTGTCTGTCTATCTGTCTGTCTATCTGCCTGTCTGTCTGTCTGCTACGCTTTCACGGCTCAACCGCTGATCCGATTTTAATGAAATTTTGTACAGACTTAGGATACATTTCGGGGATGGACATAGGCTACTTTTTATCCCGGAAAAACAAACAGTTCCCGCGGGATTTCTAAATACTCATCCGCTTGATCGATTTTTATGAAAGGTACCGAGATAGCTTGCGTCCCTGTAATTGACATAGGCAACTTTTTATCCCGAAAAATCAAATAGTTCCCACGGGATCTTTAAAAACCTTAATCCACGCGGACGAAGTCGCGGGCATCCTCTAGTTACCTATATACAATTTCTAAGCTTCAAGTCAAGTGTCAATTAAAACGATACTTATCAAATGGAAATAAAAATTAGCCCGAAACTTATTATTACGAGCAATAAAGCCTTCAGCGATATAGCTCCATAAAAAGTCACCAGTGCAGTCGTAGAGCGACGCGATTACACCTTCGACGATATTTCAAAAGCCGATTAGTCGAGCAGGGTGTACAATTTGTACAATAAAGTACCTATAAAATTGCATGTTGGTTTAATTGATTTCAATTTAACCCACAATCTTTATCGACAAGAAATCTTAATCAAATAATCATTCATTTAAATAGTTTTGCTTTATATTTTTTTTATTAATTCCTTAAATTATATGTTTAAAAACAAGAAATAAATAAAAGTTTAAATACTTTATAAAATTACTAAATTTAGGGCTGATTTATCAGTCTCCAAATAACTCTTATCCATCTTTGAGATATTTTATACCTATAGGAAATCTACCAAAGCTTTAAATTTATTGTCAGCAATGACTTAGAAGGTCATTGATTGTCAGAGTTTATTTCGCGGTTGGAAATCAGACATTCATAAAAAGTCCGAATGCGCCGGACCTGGCAAAAAACGACAAAAATGGCAAAACGCACACTTTAGACACAATTAGAACGAAAAAAGGCATCCGTATAGCAACTTGTCAGCCCTTCAGACTCGATCGAATCTGATATAAATCACCGTAGAAATAATGAAAGCGTGCCAAAATGCATGACTGAGCGAAAATTGGCAATATTTGGCAAAAATATTCTTCACGCGCTGTGGCGGCTTGAGCCACCATTGACACCAAAAGATTTTCACTTCATTTTTAACTGACTGAAGTCAAGTAAAAATTTAATTGCGACGTTTAGCGATAAAATAGACTTGGGAACCGATAAAGTAAATCATTTCAACTCATAGTTTTAGCTTAATCAAATTATTTTTAAACGACTTTAATAAAGGGAGCCTATTATTTCGACGCCTAGATATTGTTATAATATTATGAATTAATTTTTGTTTTTTCGCTATAGGTACCTACTACTCCTTTTCTACATCTGCTTTAATTCTAACAGTTTTGTACTGGTTAAGTAATGTTGACTCAAGTTTGTATCCGATTTGGGAGATCCACTTTAGGCATCGTTTTTTCCTCGTCGGTCCCGGTCATTATCACTAACATTTTTAATAAGAACGTAATAGCTCGTTCACACAGGCTGCGTATGCGTTGCGTAAGCGTAGACGTAGCGCGTACCATTGCGTTCTAATGTATGAGATTGTATGAAATATGGCACACCGCTTGCGTAAAGCGTGGACGTATGCGTAACCCGGTATGTTAGGGGTTTACGCGCGTCACTACGCACGTGTCAAGTGTACGCAATTGCTGTGAATCGGCCTTTAAATTGAATCGAGTAGTATGGGGAAGAATTTGGGAGTCCACCACATTGTCATCCTAGTAATTATATTTCACTAACAATAGTGAAATTTAAAAAATGAAGAAAGTGATACAGATAAAGTTTTAAAAAGCACAAGAAATATGCTAGAGTAAAGAAAAAATATTTTTAATTAAACTAATTCAATAATCAAATAAAGGTTTCAGACAGACACACTCTCGCATTCATAAAATTAATATAGAAATTGATTTAATTATTGCGATCACAAAGGTAGACAGCTTAATTTACCATTCAATTAACTTGAACTAACTTCAACAGTGATTTTTTATGTCATCCATTCAAGCTATTTTTCTAAGTGCTTAACTCCAATTTACTTTCCACCTTAACTCCCAGGAAATAGGATCTATTTCAGTATAACAATTATTCGTCAAAGCTCTATTGGTTCAGAGGTAATGTAGGTATTGCGTGATATGAGGCCAAACGTTGCGTCAATTTTATTTAATACTGTTTGCTAAGTTTATTGGTTTTTTTATTGATGACAAGCTTTGACTGCAGTCTCAATTGCTATGTATAATTAGGATAGCCAACATAGACCACTCTATAGGACACTGAGCGACTTTGAACTTGTGGATAAGGCCAACTGTCAATGTCCACGTTTTATTAACCGACTTCAAAAAAAGGAGGAGGTTCTCAATTCGTCGGAATCTTTTTTTTTTTTAATGTATGGTCACCGATTACTCAAAGACCCCAGAACCGATCTGGAAAAAATTTTTTTGTTTGAAAGGGTATACTGTGCAGGTGGTCCCATATTTTGGTGAAGATCTGATGAATATCTTCGGAGATGGAGAACAGAACTCCTCAATGGATAAGAGCAAATTGCTCGCGATCACTGTAATAGCTTAGTAAACAGTAGGGTTTTCACTGGGCATAGCATATTATAGTACAGTGGAGCCACTAAAAATTGTGATTTTTTTTTATTGTTATTCCAAGTTACGCCTTTACAAAGTTAGTTATAGGTAAGTATGCTAAGTATACAGTTTGAAAACTATTGTTCCTCTTTGAGACTATAAAGCAACAGTGCCTTATAAGGTTTCATTCCCAAATTATTTTGTCGTTCATAGTTATTATAACGGTTATAAAGTTTTTTATAGTTATACTTATAACGAAAATAATAAAGGCCTAGACTAAGGGCGCCTTCTTTTCGGCAGCGCGGCTTCAGCGCTACGACCGCGCTGCCTCCGGGTGGTAACCTACTTTACGAAAAACTAAAGAACAACATTGACACGTGATGTGTTGCCCATTTCAGAAAGCAAATAAAACCGGCAATCAATTCAACAGGTACCTACTCTTCTTTGTAAAAACATCCTACTTAATATTATTTTGAAAGTGTATTTGTTGGTTGGGTTGTCCTTCAATCACACTGCAACGAAGAAATGGGAGAAAGCCGTGGGAAAAAGCTAATCTGAATATATAAAACAAAAAGGTGACTAACTAACTGACTGATCATCAACGCACGGTCTAAACTACTGGATGGATTGGGCTGTTTGGCATGCAGATAGTTTTTATGATGTAGACTTCTGCCAAGAAATGATTTTTGGAAATTCGACCCCTAAGAGGGTAAAATTTGGGTCTGTTTGTGTAGTCCACGCGGACAAAGTCCGATACTTCGCTTAGTAATAACTCGGTTCCTAAATAATAAAAAGCATAATTATTATTATTAACTAGAGGATGCGACTTTAAAGATCCCATGGGAACCATTTGATTTTCTGGGATAAAAGGTTGCCTATGTCAATTGCAGGGACGCAAGCTACTTCGGTTCCAAATTTCACGCAAATCTGTTGAATGGATGGGTATTTAGGAATCCCGTGGGAATTCTTTGAAATTTCGGGGATAAAAAGTAGCCTATGTCCATCCCCGGGATATAAGCTAACTCTGTACCTTTCGTCAAAATCGGTTAAACTGTTGGGCCGTGAAAAGGTAGCAGACAGACAGACAGACAGACACACTTTCGCATTTATAATATTAATATATTATAGTATATATTGTATAGTATGGATTGATTTAAATTGCTAATCCTAATGCAAAAATAATATCATGCAGCACGTAGATGTGTATGATTCCGGTTGGCTAGACGCATTATCCAAATAATGCTTGTTCGATTAGCTCTCTCATTAGTGATAATGGAGATAGTATCGTATTCGAGCTTTGATTAACTGGATAATCCACGTTAACGCACTGTTAGAACTTAATGCAGTGAGATTATTTTGTTCTAGCTGTTAGCTGATACCCGCGACTTCGTCCGCGTGGATTTATATTTCAAAATCCCTCTCCAGGTCTTTGACAACACCTATTAAAAATCAAGTCGATCCGTTGCTCCTTTGTGACATGATTGAAGGACAAAAACTAACCAATAAACCAATAAACAAACACACTTTCGTATTTATAGTATGGGTATTGAAATATATATATATATATTGGGTATATTACGATACCTTGACGGATTTGGCTGAAATTTGGAATGGAGGTAGATAATATTATCCTGGATTAGCACATAGGCTACTTTTTATCCCAGAAAATCAAAGAGTTCCCGCAGGATTGCGGAAAACCTAAATACACACCGACGAAGTCGCGGGCGTCAGCTAGTTATTATTATTTATGAGTGTGTTTATTTGTATTTATAAGTCTTAGTAGGTAAATTTTTCATGAGAAAATCTTTTTGTATTTTAAAGTGTTTTCAAAACTAAGCTCAAAAGCCATTTTGTGTGAATATAACCCTGCTCGTTGGTCGCTTGTCCACATTATAGGATATTATCGTGCAACTTTACTTCCCTTTTATAGAATAAAATCTTTTGAAGGCGCTACGTAAGCTCCGGTTCATAAAAGTTTATACATTTTAGTGGGCACTTCAATGTACTTTTTATATCTCGTGTTTTCTCTGATACCGCGGTTTTAATATTATATTTTTGGATTGAGAGACTAACAGTTTTTACAGTGAAACTTTTTGAATGAAATATAGGTATAGTACTACCACTTTTGTAAGTTATGCCGATATACCTGCGCAGAAATCTTATTTTTAAATGGCGCGAAAATATCTCAGCCAAGCATAGACGCATCCGTCCGCTATTAGGTACTCGGTAGTTGTCACATACGCAGCATGTTTTGTATGTACGCGCAAATTATGAGAGATATTGTGTTAGAAATCTTAACGATCTGCATTTTATTGGTGTACATTCTGTTTTAGTTTCATTAGATAGCGAATTTTGCCGATACGACGACGTATAAAAGTGGTAATACCTATTGTACATAATAACGTTAATTTTCAATGGAACTACTTTAGGCACCTGTCCATCGGAGTGGGGCTTGGTGAAGTGGGTTGGAATGGGGCGGAGCGGACTGGTATCAATTCAAATCTATGGTGATTTAAATAAGTGTAAGTACTGCTGAACGCGGTGGCTCTTCTCCGTTTCAGTGGATAAGCAACCTAACAGGCTTCAAAACATCCGAGACTTATATTTCTAAAATGATATTGAATTTGGATTGATTTAGCGATGAAAAAAACATTTTTTCTAATGGTACAGCTTTATCTTTCACTTGTCCTCTAAATCATACAACCCTTTTATATACGTGAGCCATCTCATAATTTTGTAGGACAAGATATTTCAATCCAGCAATAAGCATTACCTCGGGCTATTCCGAGACAATGTTACTTTCAAACCCTCGTTTATGGAAACAAAATGAAAATTCTAATATTAGTAAATAATAATATTATAGCCAGTATTATTTTTATTACTAGTACGACAACAGCCGAACACGTTGAAACTAAAATATTTCTATCAAAAATCTATTTAAATACGTTCTGTATTTTTAATTTCACATTTTAATAACAGGTGCATGTATGAAGTTAGCTTACACCTTTACTTTTTAACAGTATCCAAAAAATTGTAGTCATCAATCCTACAGTAAATTAGCAGTCAAGAATTTTAAATCCTCAATTCAATAAAATACCTATCAAACAATTAAGTATTTGGCCGCTATGGTTAAAGTCTTCCTTGAATAGGGATCAAACCTCGTAAATTATGTTCAGTAAACGGATAAGCTCAGAACTTTAAACTTAGAACTCGCTAGTAGTGTGGTCGAGGTAAAAACACATTCTTAAAGTAATGAATTTTATCACGTCATCCATACTAATATAATAAATGCGTAAGTATGTCTCTAGGTCTAGCCAGTTTTTCACTGTTCACCTTTTTATAAAAACACTAAATCCGCGCCAAAAAAAGTACGAACCATCTGTTTAGTTCATAGATAGTTTGCATCCTGGAGACAGATACAGAGTACTTTTTATCACGGAAAATCTAAGAGTTCGGGATTTCCAAAAACCCGGAAATATTGCGTTCGCAGACTGATACGTTGATATACGTACACAGATTTCGTTATAAAATTATCATGTTATTTATTAGCAATGTGTTTCGTCTGCCAGACATATCTCCGCTCCACTCCTCCTCAGTGGGCAGGCATCCTTATAGCCTTAGGGTACCTATGCTTATCAGTAATAGCTTCCTCGACGCTAGGAGAGGTCCCCGCTGCAGCAAACTTTGTTTACTGCGATACTTACCGCTTAACTCCTCTTACCCTGCTGTTACCGCACAAAAGGGTATTTTCAGCGCTCAGCTGAAGATTTTTGTTAGAACTATGTATTTTTAGGATAATACTTGTAGAAGCAAATTTTAATAGTTTCGGAGTAAACTAGTTTAATACGTCAGTTAAGAGGCAACCAGCATTATTGACCATCAAGAGGTTCTAGTGTAACTTTTCAAGTTAACTTTAACCGCTCGTAAATCGGCCATTGAATGTAGATGGGAAACTTACGCAAATAAGTCGTGCTTGACATATGCTTATAATACAACGTTCATCTGTACGTCATATTATGTTACTTATCTACCACTTACATATGTACACTTAATAGTAACTTGTTAAGTTACATTCAGGAAGGTATGTATTGATTAATTAATACAGGTTCTAGAGTTTCAAGTAAACGTTAATTATGTAGGTAGGTGTATGAATCTATATTTTATTATGAACAGGAAAACGTCTTTGTCGATTTGATATATCCACAGTTTTGGCAAATTCACACTACTTTGGTGTCACTTTTTTTTCATAAAAACACTCTGTCTAAGGCTAGGCTTTGAATATTCTATGCAAGTCTGAAAAAACAATTTTATTTTAACTCTTTACGTTTTATGTAGGTACTATTTTCTTTAAGCTGGCGCACTTACAGTTAAATGCAAATACATTCATACCTACGAAATATCCTTTCGTTCTGTTTTTTTTATTATTTTTTTGAATGTTAATATTAATTTATGAAAGAAAGTATTTATTTTTCATTAAAAATATCTTTATTTTCCCGATGAACGTTATATTCGTCCAATGTTTTAAAATAAAAATGTATTAATATTAAATGCAGAATGAACGTTTAATTTTGAAAACGGTCCAGCCTTTCCTCTTCGTTAAATTTACTATACTGAAACTATACGTTGTATTTTATTCACGTTCTACGTAAAAATGTCAATTTTTCAATTTATTTTTTTGTACAAATTGTATACAATATAGTAATACTTGTTAAAATTCTTATTGTTTATTTTTAACCGACTTTAAGTTTTCATTTTGAAATCATTATTAGGGTTCCGTACCTGAAAAGGAAAAAGGAACCCTTATAGTCTACGCAACTAAGCCTGGACCTTAACGGTTTCTAAACTAGTCGGAGATAATATACCTAAGCAAAATGGTTTTTTTATCGGCAAAGCGTATATCGAAAGAAAAATTACGCTTTTGAAGATTTCTATGGCTTTTAATAAAACCGGATGATTGATTCATTTCAATTTCATTTTATTTTTACGCACTGAAAAAGTCTTTTCACAGATGAACAAAACGGAAACCCAATAAATACGAGTATTATGTCTAAATTCAAGTCGATACAAAACCTCCGTCTATTCTCGAGACAAAATGTACTAAAACTGGGACAAAATATATGGAAACGACAGGTAAGCCTGAAAAAACTGTCCCATCCCGTATCAGAGAAAACGAATTGTCAATAAAGCTTCATGAGCCCCGTGGCGCCTACTCGGTGATAAAATCTCACGTTCTTATCACTTGTGGGCACATAATATAAATTAGCTGAAACAGTTAAGTGCGAGTCAAATTCGCATACGAAAGCATCCATACTATAGTACCATACTTTTTGAATTATTAATTTGAATGGCTGCCATTTCGAAATTCGTCATGTTGGATTTTTAGTACCTTAAAAGGGAAAACGGAACTCTTATAGGATCACTTTGTTGTCTGTATGTCTGTCTGTCTGTCCGTCTGTCCACTTGACCACCTGCCCATTAATTATCCGTCTGTCCATCTGTCCATTTGTCCATTTGTCCGTCTGTCTATCTGTCCGTCTGTCCGTTTGTCCGTCTGTTGTGTCTGTCAATAAAACCTATAGGGTACTTCCTGTTGACCTAGAATCATGTTTTGCAGGTAGGTAGGTCTTATAGCAGAAATAAAGGAAAAAAACCGAAAACCGTGAATTTGTGGATAAGAAAAGAAAATGTGTTTCAATTTATAAAATAAGATAAGAAAAACTCTGTGTGAAAATTTGAAATTGAGATGATATTGCCCGCTGACAGACAGATGGACGGACGGTGGAGTCTTAGTAATAGGGTCGTATTGGCACTGTTCGGGTACGGAACCCTAAAAAAGGATCCAAAGAAAATCAACCACTATTTGTGAATACAGTTGTGTAGAATTACTTAAGTTCAGTTTAAATATTTTAGAAAATGCGTCGCTGAACTTTTTGCTAATAATATGCTCGGAGCTTTATTCTATTTCAACCGCCGAGTTTCTTGCTGGTTCTTCTCGGTAGGAAAGGCATTCCGAACCAGTGGTAGATGCTTTTGACGATTCGAAAGAACTTGTAAAAGTCTAATTGAATAAAAACATTTTGAATTTGAATTTGAATTTGAATTTGCCCATACCTACTCCTACTCCAAAGTCATTAAAATAATAAAAAGAATAATAAATGACGAACCCGTCTTGTTATAAAAATATTCCTAAGGTAGTGGTTGAAGCATGCTTAGGTACTTGAATGAGGTAGTTGTTTTATTCTGATCATTATTTAAGCGCAACAGGAAATAAAATAAAAAATCTTTCTGAGAAACCAGCATTGTAAAATATTGACAGTATATTTAAGTATTTTGAAGGAGTTAAAAAGAGTTGGGTCATACCTAATAGAAACATCTTTACCCGTGATGCCGCAATGCCCGGGACTTCAATCACTTTTATACATGGCATAATATTGTACCTAATACCTATATCAAATCTTTGAAAAGAGCAACCGCCGAATTTCTTGCTGGGTCTTCACGGTAGGAAAGGCATTCCGAACCAGTGGTAGATGCTCTTGACGATTCAAAAGTACAAGTAAAAGTCTAATTGAATAAAAATATTTTGAATTTGAATTTTAATTTGATTGCTACACCTGGTAAGTTTGCTACCCTCGATTATCCCCCTAATTTGTTTATGTAGAGTTCTAGACAAATATTTTGCCAGACTGAAATGAAACTCTTTGAAGACGAGCGTCTCAAGGTTATTTTAGCATCGGCAGAGACAAACAAATGGTTTTCTTTTGTTGTTTTAACCATTCTTCTATAGCCTAGAGGCTAGGCTGCCTTTTGTTCGACGCTTTTGTCTGTTTCGGAGCTACCTAAATATAACTTTTTAATTTGACTCTGGACTTTGTAGGTTTAAATGATTAACCTACAATGCCCAATGTCAAAAGCCATAGGAGAGATCTATGTCCAACCGTGGACATGCATTGGTTGACGATGGTGATAATGACATCATCATTGCAAACCTTAACTATTTTGGTCTTAACTGTTTGCTTCTGCACTATCTGAAGTATCGTATCGTAATAGTATCTTTCTTTATTCTGCAAATAAAATTAAAGCCCACTTTTTGAAAAGCTGATTATATGAAAAAAGAATATTCATTTAATTATTTATGTGATTCTGGCGATAGTTTGCTAGGAAAAACAACATGTACAAGTGTAAATTAAACATTTATTACACCCCCGATAAGTGAAGGTTACAGTAACTAGAAAAGAGCTGATAACTTTCAAACGGCTGAACCGATTTTCTTGGATTATAGCTAAGTACACTCTCGATCAAGCCACCTTTCAAACAAAAAAACTAAATTAAAATCGGTACATTGGTTTAGGAGCTACGATGCCACAGACAGATACACAGATATACACATCAAACTTATAACACCCCTCTTTTTGGGTCGGGGGTTAAAAACGGTTTTTACCAATCTGCATGACGTATTGTTATTAACTTACTTATCATTTTTATTTCACCGTTCATCAGAATGGGGTTAATTTGATAACTTCCAAACAATAAAAATTAATAACCACCGAAAGTGAAAACAACCTACGTTTGCGCCTAAATGCGTTACCTTACAAACAATCTCATTGTACTTATGATAATGTTCCGCCTTCAAGCTTCCACGCAAATAATATGGGCCGCTCGAACAACACTTATAACCCAAAAATGACTTCTTTTGTCGTCAACAACAAAGCATGATTTATCATCGGACAGCATATCGTGACCTCAAATTCATATTAAATAGGCCGATACCGTCAAAGAATACCGTACATATTCAGATGTGATATTTAGACTGTATACTTTCCATTTTTAACCCCCGACCCAAAATGAGGGGCGTTATAAGTTTGACGTGTGTATTTGTGTATCTGTCTGTGGCATCGTAGCTCCTAAACTAATGAACCGATTTTAATTCAGTTTTTTTTGTTTGAAAGGTGGTTTGATCGAGAGTGTTCTTAGCTATAATCCGGGAAAATCGGTTCAGCCGTTTATGTTATCAGCTCTTTTCTAGTTACTGTGACCTTCACTTGTCGGGGGTGTTATAAATTTTTAATTTACGCTTGTGTATTCTCAGCTGGACATAGTAACACGCCATCACACACGGTTTTTTGCTTTCCTCATCCAGCATATCCTATTTTTGACAACCTCTCTAGCACAGTAGTGTGCACTGTAGTCTTATAATTGGGGAGGCTCGACTCCGATTTCCGGGAGGGGCAATTCGGGTATTTATAATTCCTATATCCCGCGTGAACTATTTAATTTTCTGGGATAAAACGCAGCTTATACAACACTTCGCATCTTTAAAATCCATGCAAAATATCGTATTGAAAATTCATTGCTCCATGTGGCGTACTTGAAAGACAAACCGATAACCAAAAACATATTAGTATAAAGCAATTATAATTTAATAAACATAATAAAACAAAATAATAAAAAGCCCGACCAGGTGATGATCTTTCAGATTTAATCCATCAGATTATACCTACAATAGATACAATAACTTTGATAAAGCAACATAAAATATTCAACCCATTAGAATAATTATAAGCTCTCATAATGGGTTCGTATCAGAAGTTCTTGGGTCAAGTCTCTTGTGTATTCTATCGGAGCATTGTTCCCAATAAATAGCTATTCGATATGAACAACGCTGTTATGATCCTGTTGAATAATTTGATTGTTTTTGAAATTGTATGAATACTAGATGAGGTTATTATATTACTAGCTGATGCCCGCGACTTCGTTCGCGTGGATGTAGGTTTTTTAAAATTCCCGTGGGAAATCTTTGATTTTCCGGGATAAAAAGTAGCCTATGTGCTAATCCAGGATACTATCTATCTCCATTCCGAATTTCAGCCAAATCCGTCCAGTAGTTTTTGCGTGAAGGAGTAACAAACATACACACACACACACACACACACATACAAACTTTCGCCTTTATAATATTAGTGTGATTATTATTATTGTTTTATAACAAAATCAGATACCAGACCTCTCACTATTCGATTGTATTTTTAAAATATTATTGATTGGAGTTTAAGAACCACTTTATTGAATATTTAAGATCTTTGTTCTAATTTCAATAGAGCAATATTATTAAGCAACAAAAGCAAATCAATTAGGTACAGTCAATACAGAAATCTTTAGCGACCGAAACATTAAGCACAATTTTCTTTTATTATGAACAAAAGATTCCAAAGATGTTCTACCTCTCTAAATAAGTCATATAAGCGTCATCTTTCCCTAACTTAACCTAAAAGGTAAAAAAATACGAAATATTGGCTTCATAACGTCATGACTATCCAAAGAAAGGACAAGAAACATTGATTTCAACTACATGTAGTAATATTTTTGTTGCCTATTTGATTTGGCGTCGCTTTTGGCGTTGGCGATAAGTTCTGATTTTTGTATTTACAGATTTTATTTAGAGTAAATATGTTTGAAAGTAATATAAAATTATATGGTGCATTTCTGTGCTTTCAAAGCTAATTCATTTTTTTTTAAGTAAGTATATTTTATTTAAGTGTGTATATTGTACCTACTTGTACTTACTTTTATAGAGTTTTTTAATTGCACTTTTAGTGAATTTTATAAATTTTAAGTTTTTTCTCTCTGTTTTAATTTTTTTCTGCTTTTAAAAAATAGCCTGCATACGTCTCCTTAATCCATACTAATATTATAAATGCGAAAGTGTGTCTGTCTGTCTGTCTGCTACGTTTCACGGCCCAACCGCTGAACCGATTTTAATGAAATTTGGTACAGACTTGAGGTACATCCCGGGGAAGGACATAGGTTACTTTTTATCCTGGAAAGTCGAAGAGTTCCTACAGGATTTAAAAAATAAAATCAACGCGGGCGAAGCCGCGGGCATCCTCTAGTTTCTCTATAAATTGTGCCAAGTCTTAACGAAATCTGTTCGACGGTAAGCCGTAAAACGAAAACAAAGAAACATGTATCGTTATAATACATATCTCGTTTATAATATAATACGGAAGTATGAAATATGGAGCTCAAAAAGCCCTGAAAGCATCTGTCAACAATACATATGAATTATTTAGTAGTGTACCATCTGCTCACAATATTTTATTCTACATTCGATAGCGTATACTCACTCCACGTTAGAAGTCGCGCTGTTATTGCAAGGTGTAAAATTTATGGATGTTTTCCGTTAAAACACTCGTATAAGATAACCTTTTCGAAACTGACAGGTAGTTTTATGCGTTCTTAATTTATTGTCTGTTTACATTGTAACATGTTTTTAACCCGACCCAATAAGAGGGGTGTTATAAGTTTGACGTGTGTATCTGTGTATATGTGTGTCTGTCTGTGGCATCGTAGCTCCTAAGCGAATGAACCGATTTTAATTTAGTTTTTTTTTTGTTTGAAAGGTTTCTTGATCGAGAGTGTTCTTAGCTAAAATTCAAGAAAATCGGTTCAGCCGTTTGAAAGTTATCAGGTCTTTTCTAGTAGTAACTAACTGTAACCTTCACTTGTCGAGGGTGTTATAAATTTTTAATTTACACTTTTATTATTCTACCATAAACATAAAATAATACCACAATAATAGTAATTTACATCATCGTAATGATGATCAACCCATCGCGGGCTCAATCCTGAGCAAGGGTCTCCTCTCAGAATGAGAAGAGCTTAGTCCATAGTCTACCAAGCTGGTCAAATGCAGATTTCCAAATTTCACACACCTTTGAGAACTTTATAGATAACTCTCAGTCATGCAGGTTTCCTCACGATGTTTCCCTTCACCGATAAATCAATTAATGACATTCAATTGCTTAAATATCACTTGCTAAATAATACGCAGTATATAAAGTATTGTGTTGATATTAACACAATACTGAACACAAAAAGTAACTGAATATTGCTGTACGGATGTATTTGAACAGGCTTCGAATATTTAATTAAATTTCGGTTATATGAGTGAAGGCTTTAAGGGAAATTGTATCTAATGTTTAACGTTAAAATTTTCCAACGGCTTCCATTACATAATACCGTTACGTTTAAAAGGACATTTTAACTTAAACGATACGCACTGTAGAATTTTCGTGAGCGAGAAACATGTTAAGATTATTAAAACCCAGCTGTTATTTACTTAAAAAGTACTTAAACTACTTACTTATTTAGTAAATTATTTTATTTACCCACTAGCTGATGCCCGCAGCTTCGCCCGCGTGGATTGGTCAGATCCCCTGCAGCATCAGGATTGAGGAGTTGGACTCCAAATTTTTTATGAAACAATGTCGCAAAGTTCCTCTATCGATTAAAAAAGAAATGACGCAAATCGGTTCAGAAATCTCGGAGATTTCGGTGTACATAGGTAGAAAAACACAACTCCCTTTTTAAAAGTCGGTTAAAAAAGTAGCCTATTTTACGCCCTGGTCAATCCTCTACTTGCCTGTGAAAGTCCCGTCAAAATCGGTTCAGCCGTTCCCAAGATTAGCCTTTTCAAACAGACAGACAGACAGACAGACAGACAGACAGACAAAAATTTTAAAAACGTGTGATTCAGTTATGGTATCGTTCAAATAACCATATGAGCTTAATATGAGGTAGTTATTTCGAAATTACAGACAGACACTCCAATTTTATTTATTAGTATAGATGATTACACAGGCATTAATGGGATTTTAAAAATCTAAATCTAAAAAAGATTTTTTGAAGTTCTGAGTAATTCTAGTCCCTATTTGGAAGGTCTGGGATTCTAGAAATGAAATATCAATTGCCTTAACAGTGAAGTTAAACATCGGGAGGGAACCTGTACCCCAGAGAGTTCTCAAACGTAAGGAAATTCACTAATCTATAGCGTGCAAGCGTGGTGTGACTATGGCTTCAGTTCTGATTCTGAGAGGAGACGCTTTGCTCACGGTTGAGATGATGATGGATGATGTTACTTCGATGATTGAAAACAATTAAGTATTTCATTTCCTGAAAAGAAAGAAAAGAAAGAAAGTAAAAGTGTTTATTTAAGATGAGATGCGTTGTGTGTGGTACCAAAATGGACTCCACTCAGCATTTGCCGCGCTTGTGTCAGGAACGCAGGCACAGCGCTGGTCTTCCGTGGAGCCAGAAGTTTCCGACTGTATAAAAGATAAGATAGAATATGTATGACACCAAACTGACCTTAAGCATCTGTAATATAATAATATGTACCTAAATTGTCATCAGCATGTGTATTGAATTGGGTGAAAAAGACATTACGTTATGCTATATCGTTAAAATACAGGGTCAATCAATATTTACGATGCCTCTATTGTTACAACGACGTAGGCAGTAGGTACGTAACATGTGACCCGAAATTTCAAAGGTCAAAAAACGCTGACCCTTTATATAAAAGGGCTTAATAAAGTCGAAGCTCGGAATTCGTTAGCAAAAAATTGATCCTATCCAAAGCGACCGCTGCTTAGTTGGTTCCAAACCGTATAGTTTTGTATGGGTTAAATTATAAAAGGAAGAGATTTCGTACATAATTTCTTTTTTAATTTCTTTTTTAATTTCAGCTCCAATGAATTCAAAAGCTTTACACCATCAATGGGTCTCTTCTAAATGAAGCAACCTCACCTTTATTATGTTGAATGAAAGATTTATTTATTCAATAAAATGGTTTCTGCGCAGTAATCTCTGCTCACCTCAGAGTTCGTAAAGTTGGGAGTCGAATTCAACGCCAAATTGGAAACAAACAGACGAACAGACGGACGGGCAGACGTCGATGGCTTAGTAATAGGGTCCCATTCGCACCCTTTGGGACATGGAACCTTAAAAGTAATAGAACAAAAAGGTTCTACAATTTTTTTCGTATTTAAGGATTCTTGTGTTCTCAAATATTATTCTCTTGTAGAACAATATTGTACAAATAAAAAGCAACAGAGAGAAAAAAATTACCGAAGCAATATACATAAATTAGTCCAGGAAAACACTCTTCCGTAAGTAAATTATTGCAGAAAAAACTTTACACCTAATTTGCCTGTAAATTGCGCCACTCAGGCACGAAACGCAAAACTCTGCGCATTAATCTCCGTTCAACTCAGATTTCGCAAAGTTGGGAGCGAATTCAACGCAAAATAGGAAACAATTTGCAAATAACAACAAACCTCATAATTTTGCCCTCCCACCTTTGGCTATTGTTACCCGAATCCCAATGAATTTGGGGAGTTTGTAGATTTTTCTAAAGCGGTTATAGCCTAGTTGTTAACATGTCGGACTATTCAGGAGATATGGGGTTCGATACTGAGTACGAACTATGTACGTTCTAAGGAATTAAAATATATCACTTGCTCTAACGGTAACAAAAAACAACGTGGGGAAACCTGCATACCTAAGAGATTTGCATAGTGTTCACAAAGATATATTAAGTCTACCGATCCACAACGGAGTCAGGAAAATGGTCAAAGTTCTGCCTTTTATGACTAAATTTCAAAAATCATCTGAGAAAGTACGTTCCACCTACCAGTGAAAGACATTTTAAAATCGGCTCAGTGTATGCCGATGTGAAACCGAATTAAAGCTATGGGCAGACGATGGTGATAATGATATGAAGTGATCCTTGTATTTTGAAATCAGTATAAAGAATGAAATATTAAAGTAATTAATTTGGTTCTAAGGTACGTTGATGCCCAAGCGCAACTATTTCGATAAAGCTTTTTCGAGCTATGCCAGAATGCTATGCCAGTATCATCGACAGTCTTGCAGAAGTTGAAAGAGAGACAATAACAAGCCGTATTCAGACTACTGTTATGATTCGTAGGTATGGTAGTAATGACTTGTAGAAGATAATATTATGAGAAAAAAAATCAGAGGAAAATGCGCTAATCGGCTCAAATATAGAGTTTATGTATATTATGTTTTCGTATTTACCTGTGTCCCGACATTGACTTTGTAAATTTGGCAATTTGTGATCCTTGGCGGTTCAGAATAATGTATTATTATGGCTTAGTGCAAAAAGGTTCAAACCAAAGCTGTTGGGGCTAATTAATCGAGGTTATCAGCTCCTTAATTTGTTTACCTTGGGAATTTCGGGAGTGCCCTAATCTAATTAATCCTTCTAAAATGCCGAATAATTTTAGTAAAAGACAATTATCTTTAATGTAATTTAGCTGAAATTAAAATATCAAAAAGGCGTGTAACTCAACCGTTCAATCAATCACACTTCACACTAATATTATAAAGGCGAAAGTTTGTATGTGTGTTTGTGTGTGTGTATGTTTGTTACTCCTTCACGCAATAACTACTGGACGGATTGGGCTGAAATTTAGAATGGAGATAGATTATAACCTGGATTAGCACATAGGCTACTTTTTATCCCGGAAAATCAAAGAGTTCCCACGGGAATTTTAAAAAACCTACATCCACGCGAACAAAGTCGCGGGTATCAGCTAGTCTGTTTATATTTTTTAACCCCCGACCGAAAAAGAGGGGTGTTATAAGTTTGACGTGTGTATCTGTGTATCTGTCTGTGGCATCGTAGCTCCTAAACTAATGAACCGATTTTAATTTAGTTTTTTTTGTTTGAAAGGTGGCTTGATCGAGAGTGTTCTTAGCCATAATTCAAGAAAATCGGTTCAGCCGTTTGAAAGTTATCAGCTCTTTTCTAGTTATTACTGTAACCTTCACTTGTCGGGGGTGTTATAAATTTTTAATTTAGACTTGTTGTTTTCCCAATTTTATAATCCATATATCCAATCCATACTACCGTATTAATACTTATTTTATTAAATGCGAAAGTGTGTCTATCTGTTTGTCTGCTAGCTTATCAAGGCCGATTTTGAAGAAATATGATACAAAGAATCCTAGGGAAGGACATGGGCTACTTTTTGTCCCGGAAAGTTCCCATGGGGTTTTGAAAAACCTTAAGCGACGCCGAGGAAGTCGCGGACATCATCTAGTAGGTACGTAAAAGAAAAACTAATTGAATATCAAATTAAAGTAAAGGTCAAGGTCACCAAGACGAGCCAAACTAAATGACGGGGCACTACGTACCTTTTTTCGAAGCGTTTCGACGTATTTTCGAACCATCCTAGCTTTGGTGCAGATGACACTATAAAGCTGAAATTTTCATTATAAGGTGTAATCAGCAATTCTATGTACTAGAGCTCTCATAACTTTTTAACAGCGAAAGTAATTATGAGCATGTGAGTCTTGGCAACTAAAATATGCAATGTTTTTGGTGGGATCAAAGGTTTCTCTAAAATGTGGACCCCCACAAAGAAAAGATTTTCAAAAATCACACCAGTTTTAGAAAAGTTCAAAGAACTGCGCTTAAATCGGTTCACCTCTCTACTGTTGCGCTAACTGTAATCTTTTCGCAATATGTTCGGGTATTATTAGCTTAGAATATATTCAACAAACTTGTCAGTAAGAAAGTTACTTTGATACGGTCCTTATATGATCGCATAATAATGTATGGTAGCATATTCACAATATCACATTCAGAGCACAACTCAAACCCTCGAATATGACGACGATATTCACTTGGGGAGACATATTGAAGGACTTTCGTATAAGACCATCATTTTTCTAACTCTGGAGAGATATTTTTGACCGCCCTTTGGAATATATGAAACTTGGTGGCCTGTGTGCTTAGTATGAGATTTTACATCTCACCAACGTTGATAGAATTCGTGGATCGAAACACAATAACGTCAGAGTAAAATGAACCTAAAAGCCGTTAATTTAAAATCATAAATTCAGTACCACCGATTTTAATTTTGCAAAGAATTTGACTGTATAGATGTATGGATTTAAGTTTAAAAAAATGTATATATTATCCATTTTACTTTAATGACGAAGTGTTTCCACGCTTGAATACTATCAACTTAAGATTAAAATGCTCTAAGAAGTACATTGATAGCTTAGCCTATTCAAATATTTTCTTTATGCCTAGTGCTAATCAAATTTCAAAGTATTACTATTTACATACTATGCTACTAATAAACGCCGCTCTACTACTTACTTGCCAATGGATCTCCTCTCCGAATGAGTAGGGTTTAAGCCATAACCCACTACGCTAGCTAAGTGCAGTGCCAAGTAAATTGGAATCCCGTGCGCCACATCGAATTACACAACATGGAGTTAGCAGATTCACACACCTTTTAAAATATTATTGAGAACTCAGGTATGCAGGTTTCCTCACGATGTTTTCCTTTAACTACTATATGTATAACTTCCAGTTATTCTTGTTTGTTGTTTGTCCTTCATATACAAAGATTATCATCAGATTTTCATCAAAATATTATGGAACCATCCTGAAAGTAAAACCTATCAAGAGAAAAAGATCACTCATTAGAAGTTGTATGCAGATATCGACGAAAACATATTACATTACTACAAGCTTACAAGTGGAATTGAAACCCATTCTATTATTGAAGTTAATTAAAAATTAGAATTAGAATTTATTTATTGCAAAATATACAAGAAATGCACCAAATACCCAAAATAAATAAACAAATATGGTAGGTCTATGCAAATATGCAATAAATATAATACAAAAAATATAACAAAAAATACGTTTTTGGTTGTAAGTTGGGTCTGTCTGTATCAATGGGAAACATTTTCTCACAAATAAGGGTCAAACCCTTCGATAACGATGATATTCGCTCCGGGTGACAGTTTGAAGAAGTGAAACTGTCATTGCTTCTCCCCTTTGGATTATTTTCAGGCAAACGTTTCGTATTGAAAAGTTATTTATCGCTTTCATTACGTTCGTAACCTACTAAAGACAAGTTAATTAAGATGTCTGAAATCTCCCAAAAAAAGTGATTTTTTGTACGGGATATATTAATATGGTTTGTAGCGATATTTTCGAAATTCGTTTACGTACCTACCTTTAACTTGCTGACGTGGACAATTTTTGCACATGTATGTAAAACGTTGTGAACATTCATTGTCGTACATGAGACTGCTCGAGCAGTCGGCTCGGGCATTTTTCAACTGCTGACTATCCGAGCAGTCCGATTACGTTGTTCAACTGTTCAAGCTGTGCGTGTGTATATGTCTGCTCTAGGGAATTAGGCGACTAGGAAAATCTATTGATATACAAGTGTAAATTAAAAATTTATTACACCCCCGACAAGTGAAGATTACAGTAATAACTAGAAAAGAGCTAATAACTTTCAAACGGCTGAACCGATTTTCTTAGATTATAGCTCAGAACACTCTCGATCAAGCCACCTTTCAAACAAAAAAAACTAAATTAAAATCGGTTTATTAGTTTAGCAGCTACGATGCCACAGACAGATACACAGATACACACGTCAATCTTATAACACCCCTCTTTTTTGGTCGGGGGTTAAAAAATAGAACTTTCTTGCTTTGAGTGCAGCAGGAACTAGTATCGCATACTTTGGTTTAGTCTATTGGACATGTGAGTGCCGTAGAGTTCGTAGCCGCTTTGTAGCGACGTAGATGTAGCCATGATTATATTTCGTAGTAGCGTAGCACTTGGCGTAGAACATTTATAGCTCTACAACCTACAACTAACAGCCTGAGTCGAGGCTGTTATAAAAATAGTTAACCTCAATTTTCTTAGTATTGCTTATAAATGTGTTATATGAAATACCTTCTTCGTGAATATTTTCTACATCTTTAATTAATTTGTTTAAGATTATTTTAAAGAAGAAAGTTCACAGTATCTCTGTTGGCAATTGAGAACGCTATGCTTCTTGTGTCTCTAACTGAACCAGAAATGAGAAGATACGCAGAAAAACCAGAGTAACCGACGTAGCTCAATGAGTTGCAATCCTGAACTGGCAATGGCGGGCCGTATAGATTGAAAAATCAATAGAGGTTATGGTTCCAAAGTTTATCTATGATGCAATGGTGCCTGGTGAGAGCGCAGCTTTGACAAACTACCCCACAATGACAGGTGACATCAAAAGAGACGCAGGGAGCCGCTGGATAGCGGCGGCGCAAGACCGTAAACTTGTCAAAGTCCCTACAAAAGCCTTATTTATGTTTCTCAGTTAAAGATGATGAGAAAAGAAGAAAAGGGATACGGAAGTGATGTATCCCTACTTCATAACATTTATATTTTTTACATTTCATAATATGACTTCTTAAATCTCAACATATAGTATTATGCGATTTAAAATTAATAACATGGCGTAATAAAAGTAACTGTGATGTTTATTGTCATCTAAAAACTCAGCTATGACTCCTTAGGGATCATAAAAGAAATCGCATAAATTCAACTCTGTATGTGTCACCATAAAGAGTAACGTTGGGGTTATTAACTTTTATGAGATAATTCAATAAAGATTACGGAGATCGGTTAATAAAAATTGACTGTGATAAATTTTTAACCCCCGACCCAAAAAGAGGGGTGTTTTACATGTGTATCTATGTATCTGTCTGTGGCATTTTAGCTCCTAAACTAATGAACCGATTTTATTTTAGTTTTTTTTTTTTTGTTTGAAAGGTGGCTTGATCGAGAATGTTCTTAGCTATAATCCAAGAAAATCGATTCAGCCGTTTTAAAGTTATCAGCTCTTTTCTAGTTACTGTAACCTCCACTGCTCGGGGGTGTTATAAATTTTTAATTTACACTTGTAACCGATGTAATAGTAAATTTTACTAAAACATGTTGAAACAGATCTTCAGAAAATAAAATATAATATAAAGTGGTCTTTGTAGTATTTGTTATTCAATGTAATTATTATTAATGCTAGCTGACGCCCGCGACTTCGTCCGCGTGGATTTAGGTTTTTCAAAATCTCGTAGGAACGCTTTGATTTTCTGTGATAAAAAGTAGCCTTTGCGTTAATCCAGGGTATAATCTTTCCCCAATAAGAATTTCAGCTAAATCCGTTCAGTAGTTTTTGCGTGAAAGAGTAACAAACACACATATACACACATAGTAGTTTGTGTGTATGTATGTGACACATACATACACACAAACTTTCGTCTTTGTAATATTAATGTAAAGTGTGATAATATTAATTCAAACTGAAGCGACATTTTATAGGAAATATTCCTTTTCGTTTCACAGTTAATTATGAAATCCATTAATCCTTCACTTCTCTTGAAGTTAAATATTGGGGCATTTACAATTCATATAGCCAATCCTCTAAGAAGCTCATTAGATATGGCGTATTCCCGTCTTCATTACTCTCTCTAAAATCAATGTTAGGTAATTATAGGCTGAGAGAAAATACGACTGAAACATAGGTTTTATGTAAGGTTATATAGCAATAAATTAAATATAACTTGCTTTAACGGTGATGGAAATTATAGTGAGAAAACCTGTATGTATGCAAAAGTGTGTGAAGTCTGGCAACCCGCACTCGGTCACCAACGTGGCAGACTATGGCCTAAACCCTTCTCATTCTTAGAAGAGGAGACCGTGCTCATTTATTTAAGTAGATAAGTAAAACTATAAAACACTTAAATACTGACTCAACCAATTTTAAAGAAGCTAAGCATATAAGTACCTTGAACTTTGAGAACAGGCAAACCTACTTTTATCTTAAAAGAAAACAATGTGTTTCCAATTCGGGGGCAAAAGCTAGTTTATTTATAAAGTACTTAGTTGGATTAATCTTTATCATGTTTCAATATTGATTCGAAAAGCCAAATATAAACCAAAGGTAGATTCGAAAATAATGTCCTAGAAGTTTTGCTTAACATAATCCTGTAATTAACTTGTATTAACAAATTCTGATTTAAGTCTCAATTTATTCAACAGTTCAAAGAAACACTGATTAGTTATTCTGGCTTCGTTTGTAAGTATAATTTAAGGAAACAGAAGGATGGAAGTTTAATTTATTCTTGTTATTTAGCTAGTAAGTACCATTTGAAAGATTTCTAATTTTCAAAACAGCACTGTGAGCAGAGTTAACTGTATGAAAAACATCTTCAGTTTAGCACACGTTCTATTCTTCTCGACGTCAAAAATCGAATTAAAAGTGTTACCCATTTTAGTCAGCATTCGTTAGTTTTAGGGTTCCGTATCTCAAAAGGAGAATCCGTTTCTCCTTTTGAGATATTCTATCAGAGTCTCCACTTTGTTGTCTGTCTGTCCGTCTGTCGTGTTTTGTCAAGAAAACCTATAGTATGTATAATACCCGTTTACCTAGAATCATGGGCAGGTAGGTAGGTCTAATAGTGCAAGTAAAGAAAAAAATTGGAAAACCGTGAATTTGTAGTTAAGTATAATATCACACATAAAAAAATTAAAATGTGTTCACGAAAAATTTAATTCACTAAAGCACATAGTTCTCCATAAAGGTATATCTTGTACGATAGTACGGAACCCTTCGTGCGCGAGTCCGACTCGAACTTGACCGGTTTTTTCTAATTTCGTCGACTTTAATCAGACCAACTATTATTTTATTCAACAACTAGCCGATGCCCGCGACTTCGCCCGCGTGGATTTAGGTTTTTCGAAATCCCGTGGACACTCTTTGATTTTCCGGTATAAAAAGTAGCCTTTGTGCTAATCCAGGATTTTATCTATCTCCATTCCAAACAGCCAAATCAGTCCAGTAGTTTTTGCGTGAAGGACTAACGAACATACACACATACACAAACTTTCGCCTTTATAATATTAGTGTGATAGTCTGATTACTTTATTAATTATCTTACACTCTAAGTATTTATCTAGGACTATAAATGCCTTCGCTTGGGTAGAGTATTTGAAAATGGGTATTGCCTATAATTTATGTCTAATAAGAGTTAAGATGGACACCAAGTTAGCTCCATTTTGAAAGTTGTCCTTTATTTTTAATAGGTGCCTAATCTTTGTCCATTATATCTCAAAAAAGAAGCACCCTCAATTACAGATGCTCTAAACTTTGAGAAACTTCGTCCATTATAGAAACGCAGACCTTTTGATCGTTATTCGACATAACCAGTAAACTTGGACACCGCCTATCTTAACTTCCATGAACTTTATTTAGAGACTTTGGGTTTTGTGAAGGTCAAATTAAATTGGTCCATAACAGCATTACTCTGGAATCTATTAAGAAAAGAGCATTTGTTTTGAATGACTTTCGGCTCTTGTGTTGTTCCAAGAAATTATCGAGACGTTTAGATTCTTTATAATATCATCGGGAGTTTTGTAATTAGCTTTATTCATGTTATAGCTACCTATATTTATATTGGACGACCGTTTAAGCTTAAATCGATGTTTTTCAAAATCGATTTTAAAAGAACTTGGTTACATCTACAATATTGGTTACACTTGGTTGGTAAGAAATGATTAACAAAATTATGATTCATGAATCCATCAGCCCGTATGCGTCCAAAGCATTATTATGATGATAAATGAAGAATATATTCTAATATCCATGCTTCTATACATACATACTTCTATACTAACTTGCCGGTTCTTCTCAGTGGAATCTCCTTTGCGAACCGGTGGTAGAATCCTGAGATATCATAAGTGGCACATGCTGTCCTGCCCACATGAAATAAATAAATGCATTTGATTAAATTAGTTTCGTTACATTTTAAAAGTGAAAAGGTATCATTTGATACCATTTCAGAGCTCAATCCATCTTGATGAAATTTGGCAAGGAGACACTTTGACCCTGGGTACAAACATATTATGATACCTTTTATCCCGGAAAATGAAACATTTCCCGCGTGATTTTTAAAAGACCCGAATCCGCGGAGATGAAGCTGCAGCTTCAGCTATCAGCTAATAACAGTATAAAACATGTCAAGAAAACAATACGGACGATTATTTAAAATCAGCATAAGATTTAATAAAAGATGTTCGTGGCAATTTATCAGAGATTTCACTTGTCTATGTTTTCTGTGAGTCTATCTATGACTTTCGACTCTACAAAGTGTCATGGCGTCTTGTAATAATTTTTGTAACTGTAAAATAATTAAGTAAATAAAACAGTTGTGATCTTAAATTAAAGTATTCATTCTCCGAAGCTGTGTTAATATAAGACACCTCGCAAGTATGAGTGGTTTTTACACATTTCACATGAGCCAATCCAAAATTCCACTTCGCGTGAATCTGAAGACACCTTAAAACGCAATTAATCAAACTTTAGCAAGGGTAATGCTCTAGAGTCAAGACCCGGACTAGAAGTAACTAGTTTTATACCTGTGTCTAGATTCGGTATACAATCAAACTTTGTTACTAAATTTTCAGCTCTTAGATGTCGCAACTCTAAGAAACTTAACTCATTATAGCTTTGAATCCTTCTTGAAAGTTATAAATAGCACTCACACTGCTTTGTACAGTGCCCGGCAGGAAATATTGTACAGCGAACTGTAGAAAAAGATTTCGGCTTCGTAGACTCTTCTCAAATTCTCGTAATCTCGTTCGCTTAGAGAGTTGTATGCGGAAGGATCTGGGAACCCACCGCATTATTATCCCAAGAGAACTACCATTATAGGATTAATGGAAAATGGTCACGACCCTCAGTAATGAGGAATAACGACAATAGAGAGTCTCTTCTCTTCGTAGTCTCTGTCACTATGTGATGTTTCGTCGGTCTTAACGACAGAAAGAAAACTCAACAAAACCGTTAACTCTTTCTTAAGTTCGATGTACCTACAATATTTCCTACCGGGCAGTGTACTTTTAACTGATTCCAAGAAGGGGATAATTAGTTTCTAACCCCCGACCCAAAAAGAGGAATATTATAAGTTTAACGTGTGTATCTGTGTATCTGTCTATGGCTATGGCATCGTAGCTCGTAAACTAATGAACCGATTTTAAATTAGTTTTTTTTTTGTTTGAAAGGTGGCTTGATCGAGAGTGTTCTTAGCTATACCTAATCCAAGAAATCGAGTTCAGCCGTTTGAAAGTTATCAGCTCTTTTCTTGTTACTGTAACCTTCACTTGTCGGGCGTGTTATAAATTTTTAATTTACACTTGTTGGGTCGGGGGTTAGAAACTAATTATAAATGCAAAAGTTTGTTTTTCTTTTCCACCGATTGAAACAAAATTTTATAAAAAGATAAGTAGCTTGCATCCTGAAGAATTTAGGTATATGTTTTTATTTCACAAAATCAAAGAGTTCCCACTGAATTTTTAAAAACCTTTTAGTATAAGGCAGACTATTCGGTTAGGAGACATTATTTTATTTATTTTTCAATGAGACTATACAATGAAATTGCATTTAAGGTTTTTTGCCTCTATTTTAGCAGATTTCTCTCTCATTTTTCACATTATCATTAGGGTGGCAAGTAATGTGCTGATTCCTATTTTATCCAGGGCAAGGTGATTAGGGCCGCCCATCTCGAGGGCATCGCACTAATGAAAGCGTTTTTGGAAACAAAGAAATCGTTCAGTAAAGCACTAGCTCTTTTTCTACACCCTTATTTGGAATTCTGTAGGTACCTGTAAACTCCGAATTTAATGTGTTTCTTAAGCTTCTGTTATTTACTTGTAGAAAGTAAAAAGTTTGCTCTTTAGTTTACATATAAGTACTTATACTACGCCACAGGTCGAGTTGTCAGTCAGGTGTGCAGGGCGTCCCCCCGCCTCATACCCCGATTGCCATCTCGGCGCGTTTGGAACCCTCGTAGCTTTAGTTTTAAGTTTACGTAATTAATTAACACTACTATGTTTTCATCTTACAAATCTAACAATTCTAACCATCAAAAAGGAATATACAATAGTATCTACTTTGAATAAATGATTTGAGTTTATTGGTTTTTCAAACTACCGAATGTATTATACAATAACTAGCTTTTTCCCTCGAATATGTCCGCGCAGATTTAGGTTATTCGCAATGGTACATATTATATTTATAAAAATTTAAAGTACTTAATGTAAATTGCATCTTACTGGAATATAAAAATGCGTGGCCATGCAGAGGTCGACGTCCCGTCATAGTAACCAGACCCTAGCCAATTTAGAAAAGATCATTTCTAGTTAAGCCACAGTACTATCTGGCATCTGACAGTTCCAAAATAAACGATCCCCCATCCATAGACAAGTCTCCTAAAAGATAATCACAGTAAATGGCCAGGATATTAATGAGGCGTCCCAACGTCGACTAAATCAAATTAACTACAGGCCATTTTGATCGTAGGCCTACGAAAACCTCTAAGGAAGGAAGGGGTTGGCCATATCGCAACAATCGATTCAGTTGCAAAACTTGATTGTTCTTTTCTTTTTTAGGGTTCTGTTTGTTCCTCAAAAATAAAAAGTCTGTCTATCAGTCTGTATCATGTCTGTCAAGAAAACCTACGGGGTAGGTACTTTCCGTTGATCTAGAATTATGAAATTTGGTCTTATAACACAAATAAAGGAAAAAATTCAAAAACCGTTAATTTGTGATTACATCACAAAAAATTCACGGAAAAATTAATTGGCTAAATCGCAAATAACTAGATAATCTTCTATCCGGGCGATTCATAACACTCGATTCGGTAAGTTATCGTTCGATAATCGATTTGAGTGTTCTGATTAGCCCACTTCCATCTTAGATTGCTTCATCATTTACCACCAGGTGAGATTGTAGTCAAGGGTTAACTTGTATCTGAATTTAAAAAAAAAGAATTCTGCCCTATGTCGCCATCGTCGCTCTACGGTTTCAGTACACTTAGGCCAGCTATTAATTTGACGCCAAATTCAATTACAAAAGATCACTGCGCCCGTTCAGCTCGTTTGAACAACGTGATTAATCAGATTGCTGCGGCCTTTCGCTTCTATAAAGTGCGCCGATAACGTCTGATGGTCGGTTAGTAAGGTCGCGTCCTTTGAGTTATTTGTGTCCCACATTAATTGATCTGCAGGGTGTAGGGTAAATCATGGAATGTTACATAAAATGGAGATACATAGAGGAGAAGGGAAGACGAAAGATAAAATAACCATCTTCGCACTATTGCCTTTCTAATGAAACTGGTTTTGGGCACATCTGGTTCTGATTTCAAATTCTATAACGGACATAATCGTAGGTAGGTAGAAACATTTTTTGTTTTTATATGAGAAGATAAATACCTAATGCATATAATATTATGGTTTTGTCAATGGCATCAAAAATTATACCCTAATGTAACATTCATTTACCAAATCTCTTCCCAGTATTTCTTATTAGAAATCTACATATTTCAGTCATCTTCGTTATACATAATATTATGATTCTATTTATGTTATGAACTACTTTATAAAAGCTTTTTACATACTTTACGTTTAGATGCTAACTTTAGCAAAATGAATATTACACAGTTGATGAGTTATAACGTGCTCTAAAAGGGGATCGAAACATTCTAGAACTTTCCGCTACTGGAAAATCAGTACAAAATTACTTGTAAGTGGCAATATAAGATAAATCGACGCTCTACCCGTAGCGTATCCTTCTATTAGGGAATGTGAAACTTAGTTTCTTGTTAGGAGCGTAAGCGATATTATAATAATATTTTTTAATCACACTAATATAATAAAGGCGAAAGTTTGTGTGTATGAGTGTGTGTGTGTATGTTTGTTACTCCTTCACGCAAAAACTACTTGACGGATTTGGCTGAAATTTGGAACGGAGATAGATAATATCCTGGATTAGCACATAGGCTAATTTTGATCTTGGAAAATAAAAAAAATTCCCACGGGATTTCGAAAAACCTAAATCCACGCGGGCGAAATCGCGGGCATCAGCTAGTAAATAATATTTTCTGCTGTTTTCTTCTGTTGTGTTAGTAAGTAGGTAAACTTCAGATGATGGAAAGTTACCCTAGTAATTTCTCTACAAGTTCAAATTATGTGTAACGCCACACCGCCTCAGCCAATCGCAACGCGCCAACGCCAACCAGACTATCCGAGTCAAGCCGAGCCAAACGCCGGCCAATCATAGCCTAGTGGCCATTGAACGCCAACGCCAGCGCCATTGACAGCCGAACGCCACTCAGCAACAACTGCCGAATGCCTTCGGTGGGGATAACGCCATATAAAGCCCTGCGAGCTCATTTTTAGGATTATTATTGTATCGTACGCATTATAAGCTGAAATACTGCCGGTCTCTGTAAATAAGTGTGTAATAAATGTGTAATAAGTAAATAAGTGTAGTAGTAACAAATATATGAGAGTAATTATTAGTGTGTTGAGTGAAGTGATAAAATAAATTAGTGCGATTATACTGATTTGCTCTTTTTATTTAACCCCACTGTTTCATCTCAGAAGTGGGATTAATAAAGAAAGTTATGATGCATAATCGCGCCAATTAACGATTCGGCAAATACATGCCGGCTACTTTGTTCCTCCGCAAGAGGGAAACGAATCACCGTGTAAAAATCAAGCGACAATGAAGATCGTCCACTTCTGGGGCCCGGAAGGTCCTTAGAAGAGTTTTGAACCGGAGGTACATTCATCTGCAGCGTGCATGGTTTCTACGCCCGATGGCAATCTACCCTCAACTTCTACGCGTAATAACTGAGGTATGATCCATCCATTATTCCATTTTAAATTTTAATCCCGTTTTTAATGATATTGATGCATAGTGTAATGAGGTTGATCGTGTTTGTAACCTCTACTGATGAGATGACCGTGAAAGGTTAATATTGCTAACACCCTGTTTGAGGTTATGAAATTAGTATTAGGGCACGCGGGTTATGATAGGTGGTCATTATACGCTCGCGGATAGAGTGAATGGTTTGAGTGATAGCTGAAGCTAAAAATATAACTATAATTTGTGGCATATCTGACCGTCAAATAAAGGTTTAGGTTTAAAGACGTATTCTCATAAAAAAAAAGGTCATTTACATGAGAAAATAAAGTTTACAATATTCGCCATTTAATGAAGTACTCATTCAGCGCATTTGCTGAAGTAGTTCGCATTACTCATAATGTGAGCAGCTAATTATTCAGTTTTAAATGGATTGAATGAGTGTACATTTTTTTTTATGTGTGCAGGTATTTTGTTGTACAGTTTAGCTCCTTCATAGGTAAGGGTTTTTCTGCCATAAATTGTTCTAGTTTTGGGTAAGGCAAGGTAGCTAGCTCGACGAGTTTTAGTTTTAATTTTTGTGAATGTGATATTCGTGTGTATTGTTTTATTTACAGTTTTCCTAACAAAAATACACGTGCTGTATGTATATAACTGATGAAATAAAGGCGGTAAATACTAATGCTAAAATTTCAACCAATTTATTTAGTCAACTTTTTATCGAATTAGGTAAAAACCCGCTCAACCATCCACTTTTCACGTTGCACCTCGCTGAGATACCCGCAATTTGAATTCGCAGTTTAATTCTAGAGTGCTACCGGTACGAAAAAGTTAACAAGTAATTCACTAAGTTAAATAGTAAAAAAATAAAAACTCCCGACTGCTGTTTGCGCTGCATATTTTTCGGCTCTTACATTAAATCTTATAAAATCCACCACATTGATTGTTTAAAGAATTTTATGTATCCATTGACACACACGCCATCAAGACGAATGACGTATCATTTATCAAAATCGGTTAAAATTGTTGAGAGGTTATGAACTGACACAAATACATACTGATTAAACGCCTAATCCCTACTTTTGCAGCAATTAATAAAAAAAAAAAATTTTAGTATATCGGATGGTAACAATAGTTCTCAGACTACCCGCAAATTTCAACCAGAAGTTTTTAAGAAACAAGCTTTGACGCTATTAGTGTTTTTATTTGCACAAGGCTCAGTCATAGTATAAGGTTCTATAAACCTTTAAGGTTATTTTTTTCGCGTCGTCAGTGATATTCCCGCTGCAGTCATACAGACAACACTGGGTACGTGTGGGGTACCTATAAATTATTTTTAAGGGTACAATAATATCATTTACGTCAGAATCGGTTGATGAGCACACTTGCATATAGCATGGCGATCGCAATTTGAATGTAAAATCGAATTATTTTATGATGTTCACTTTTGAGTTTCTTGTGAAATTAATTTTCATGTGGTTATGATTGTTATGTAATATGAATATAGATCTTCATAATTGGGGCAGACGTACTTTATGAATCGACTGGGAGCTACTTGTAGTCAAACAATAATATTGTGCTTATCTTTCTTTTCTCGGAATTTTTGGTGAGTTCATGAAGTGCAAACGTCATCGCCTACGATGGTCACCACTGATGCTTTGCTGTGCGCTGTGTACCTGATGCCGAGCGCGTCACTGCGAGGCACCTCATCGTGGCGCGCTAACGATGCAGGGTTGCAGCCAATGGGTATCTATAAGCCGCCGCATTGTCGCCTATTTGGGGTCACATAAGCGCTGTTAAGCGTTTATGCTGTATGGTATGACTGTTCTTTTATTTTTACTAAAAGTTGGTGTTTATGAAGTCTGTACGTGTTGTAACTTGTAGTTTAAATCACATTCTTTAAATGATTGAGAGCATAGTAAGTAGATCTTACTTACGGCTTTGGGACTGTCTCGTATAATATACATGCCAGTGGCACAGCGTATGAGTAAATACAAATAGGTAGTGTAATGTAGGCAGAATCGGGCACTTGGAGGAAACGTAATAATAATTATTACCAGTTAGACATCCTTATGATTTTGATAATGCTTTTGTCATTTTAGAAAAAAAGTAGTGCTTGTAGGCAGCATAATATCTCTATGGTAGGCAGCATGTACGTTACGTACTTTTGCCAACAAGCTTTCAATCGAGTCAATTTTATCATTCTACCTTTAGATTGTCGGTCCAATCATAATGTAAGTAGAAAGTTCAAGTGGCACTTTTAATTACAGCCATGATTTAGCTTTGTGCCGTTCATTGTTAGTCAGGTGGACCGGACGTACCGTAAGAATTTTCACTAAGCCGACTAGACTGACATTTTACATAATATCTTGAGTTCAGTTGGTGTTAGTATGCCTGCCTGGTTATGTAGCTTACATAGTAGGGAATAGGAATGGAATAGAAAACTGTTATTTAACTGATGATCCTGTATTACCTAAATTCAATCGTGAACTGTTTTCGGAATTACATAGATGCCGAAGTGAAGACAGTAGCCAAGTCTTACTTTCTGCAGCCAAGTCTTACTTTCTGCAGCCAAGTCTTACTTTCTGCAGCCAAGTCTTACTTTCTGCAGCCAAGTCTTACTTTCTGCAGCCAAGTCTTACTTTCTGAAGCCAAGTCTTACTTTCTGCAGCCAAGTCTTACTTTCTGCAGCCAAGTCTTACTTTCTGCAGCCAAGTCTTACTTTCTGCCGCCAAGTCTTACTTTCTGTTAAAGTTTTACTTTCGGTAGCCAAGTTTTACTTTCGGTAGCCAAGTTTTACTTTCGGTAGCCAAGTTATACTTTCGGTAGCCAAGTTTTACTTTCGGTAGCCAAGTTTTACTTTCGGTAGCCAAGTTTTACTTTCGGTAGCCAAGTTTTACTTTCGGTAGCCAAGTTTTACTTTCGGTTGCCAAGTTTTACTTTCGGTAGCCAAGTTTTACTTTCGGTAGCCAAGTTTTACTTTCGGTAGCCAAGTTTTACTTTCGGTAGCCAAGTTTTACTTGATAGCCAAGTTTTACTTTCGGTAGCCAATTTTTACTTTCGAAAGCCAAGTTTTACTTTCGATAGGAGTACTTTCATCTCGTTGCTCGTTGAGAGATCTCCCTGCAAGGATTTAAGTGAGATTCCTTTTCAAGTCAGAGTAATAGCATTCACAGCTTCACGAGAAGCTATTCACTTCCTTTCTACAAGCCAGTCTGTTGACGGTTTTTCTTTCAAAAATGTCTCTAAAGTAAAACGTGGAAAAATAGTACAACTGAAAAACGATAATAATTTATAAATTAAATAATGTTCTTTTGTTTCGTCTTGGTTTTAAAGTAGATAAGATTGCAGTTTAGATCACAGAACAATAGCATTGGATTAGAATTTTGTAGAATTCATACTGACCACATTTTGTAAAACCATTTTGTAAGACAGCGAAAGGATATCGCTCATCAGTAGTATAGGTACAATTTGATTATTACAGATGCTTTTGCAAAATTTGTTACTAGCCGAAAACGATCAGTTTCGTAGAATATTATACATAATTTGGCTTATTTGAACATCCTAGCAAACTTATAAAGTGACCATAAGAATGCTTTTACTAGTAGACATTTTAGAGTTTTCGAGTGTCGACTGATTAATAGTTAGGTATGTTTTGACCTCCATGATACTACCACGAGCCAAGTGCCTAGTCAAGCCAAGCCAAGCACTAACCAGACCATGTCAAACGCGTTGTGCCACAGGCCCTAGCGAGACTGCGAATAAAATGATTGGACAAACTGTTAACTGATATTATTTGGACTACTGAAAATACTCTCAATGAATGTGATATCCATAATTTGGTATTTACCTAGGTCACGATGCCATGTTGCTATTAATGTAAAATTAGCAAACTCTGGGAGGTTATACGTAACAAGGCAAATGCTCGGTAAAGGATAGCAAGCGATAGGATAAAGCTAACTAGATAATGTAACTGATAAAATTAATATTTCATTTAATTATAACAAAGGAATTTAGTTATTTAGTGGCAAGTTCCCACAAGCATTGCGACAAAAGTAAACACTGATAGCATTTACTCAGGTTCATTTTCGTAACCAAGCTGGTAGGCACTAAGAGAACCCGCAGTGTTAAGGGATTTCGAGGCTACAGAGCTTGTAGTATGCCTGAGCAAACTCTTTAAAGCCATATCACAACGCCTACGGTTCTTATATCCAACAGTGCTAACTGTTCCGATAAATAACTTGAAACCGAAGACCTTATTGAGCTATTGCCTACCAGAAAGCTAACCAAGCATTTTCCCATTGCGGGAGCAATTCATTGTTTCAGGACGGCCGAATGTAACGCCACACCGCCTCAGCCAATCGCAACGCGCCAACGCCAACCAGACTATCCGAGTCAAGCCGAGCCAAACGCCGGCCAATCATAGCCTAGTGGCCATTGAACGCCAACGCCAGCGCCATTGACAGCCGAACGCCACTCAGCAACAACTGCCGAATGCCTTCGGTGGGGATAACGCCATATAAAGCCCTGCGAGCTCATTTTTAGGATTATTATTGTATCGTACGCATTATAAGCTGAAATACTGCCGGTCTCTGTAAATAAGTGTGTAATAAATGTGTAATAAGTAAATAAGTGTAGTAGTAACAAATATATGAGAGTAATTATTAGTGTGTTGAGTGAAGTGATAAAATAAATTAGTGCGATTATACTGATTTGCTCTTTTTATTTAACCCCACTGTTTCATATGACAAGTTCTGGAGAATAAACACTGGCATAACTTAAAAAGTTGCTACGTTGGTGTGGCTAATAACCGATAAGCATTCAGGTAAAAAGGATCTAAATGTCTCTATATGGTGATCTAGCATTTGCCTAAGCCAATGCATATGATCCTTTTGTGTAGTGTTGGCAGATAATAATATCAAGGAAAATCGTCACGATCTGCTGGGCTTAAGCAGTGCTTGCTCAGCGCTCGTATTCTGTAGAAATCTTTGCGAAAGGCGAACAAGGCCAGTCGATGCCAATCAATTGAACCGATGTCAAAGCAGATTAACTAACTTTAGGTATTAGAATTTGTAAAGGTTGTAGAATCGTGGTCTAACTGTATTCAGGTTCCAAGTATCTATAACTATGTGTCTAGGAAGCAATCTAGCATCGGAATAGCGTAGTGTTGGAATACACCATACTAAGTTTAGGGATAATCTCAAACAATACCGCTGTAATTCATAGTCAAACGACGCGGCGCTTACCCATCGCTTGTGTTCTGTGGAAATCGTTGCAAGAGACCTTGTTTGTCAGTGGACGCCAATCGATTAAAACTATGACAAAGCAGATCTAAGTTGACATACAAGGAACCAAAAGCTTATTTTGCTATAATCCAGCAAACCAAAGAAATCTGTATGGTGCAACATGCAGCATGCGACATGCACCGCCCGCCCTCCCACTGATAAACATGCAGGAAAAGCCAGCCACCAAGCAAGCCACACGGACCACCACCACGTAGCACCTCACAAATCCCAACACCACTCGACGCACGTTTCGCCCCGACACCGGAGCATCCTCAGGAGATGTAGACCTTACAATGCCTAATTGCAAAGTAGACTTTGTTGAAAATGTAGACTTTGTTGAATTTGTAGAAATCTGTATGGTGTATCTAGAAATCATGGACTTCCGCAAAATAACGCCTGCTTCTATACTACAGATCTAAGTTGAGGTATTCCTATTGTTTTTTTGCCAATAATAACGCTTTCTCTTATGTTTTATACCACATCACACCATACTAAGACTGCTCAGTAAATTCACCATGAAATTGAATTGCAGTGCTAACTCGGAGTTGGCCGTTTGATGCACTCCACGCGGCGCCAAAGATATACATTTTCATTGCTTATTGCTGCAATATAATGGGATTCCCAATGCAATGTATCTACTTCGAATGATAGACCATTCAAAAGTTTTACATTAGTAAACGATTGAGATAATCCCATCGATATTCACGCCTATTCGAGCGGGTTTTCATTTTATATTTTAACAGTTTTCGAAGTTTTTTTCCGCGTTGATTATGAATAATAATATAATACTTATGTATGAAAATTCTATTTTATTAGCTGATGCCAGTAACTTAATCCACGTGTAATATATGACATAATAATAATTTAATAACTAAATATTATTTCTTATATACGATGGTAGCTACGGAACCCTTCGTTTGCGAGTCTAACTCACACTTGACCAATTCTTTTAGTAGACGCCACTACAGCTTTGTAAAGCTGTCGAACAACTGCGCAAATTGTGTGGCTTTGAGTTCTAACTAAATAATAAACCTTTTCTACAGGTATTCGCCCTGTTATGGCAATTAAAAGTTTGTCGTATATTAGGTTCGTGAGTAAAAGAAAATAGGTAAAAAAATTCTATAACAAATACGAAAAACAATTTTTAGTCAATTTCTCTCAAAGGATTTTCTAATTATACATCGAGCTTGAACTCGTGAATGCTTTCATAACAATCTGATCTTCAAGCGGTAATTGTTTCGATAATAGCTTTTAAAAATACTACTTTCATATTGCTTAATGGAATTCGAACTCTCTTTAGTCTGCTTTAAGGTCGTAAATTACTAACATTGAAATATTATGTCACAAATAAACCTAGCCTTTGAAGAAACGATCAACACAGCTCTTTGCAACCAACGCCCATTTTATCACTATTATTGCGCAATAGGATTGAAAAAACCGATTTCTTAGGGTGATAATGATGGCTTTGATTAAACTACCATAAATTTTCTAAGTTAGCTCGCTTGTCTCCCCTTGTACCTAAATCTACACTAATATTATTAATGCGAAAGTGCGTCTGCCTGTCTGTTTATCTGCTAGCTTTTCACGGTTTATCCGTTTAACCCATGACGATATTTGGTAAGTAGGTACAAAGATGGCTTGCATCCCGGGGACATAGGATATTTTTTGTCCCGGAAAATTAAAAAATTACCATGCGATCATCGAAAACCTAAATCTACGCGGGCGATGCTTAGGGCATCAACTATTAGTAATTAATAATTTGAAATAGATGATGTTTGGAAAATATTATAAAAAGGTGGTAACCTATCACTACCTATAATATGAATGTGAAAGTGTGTTTGTTTGTGGGTGTGTCTTTGAACCTATCGGAGCAAAGGATTGACGTATCTTATGTATGGGTAATATAGTCAAAGCACTGGAGAGTGGCACAGGCTTCTTTTCAGAAATCGAAGAACTTTCGAGGAATGCTGATGCATGCGGATGACATCGCAGGCATCAGCTAGTTCTGATTAAGGGAAAAATCGGTCAAGTGCGAGTTGGACTCGCACACGAAGGGTTCCGTACCCTCCTAAAAGAAGTAACGCTTTTTAATTTTTTTAATTTTTTTGGCAGCCATTTCGAAATGTTTATAGTTTGTTGTTATAGTGGCAATAGAAATACGCGTTCTGTGAAAATTTTAACTCTCTACCTATTACGGTTTATGAGACACAGACAGACAGACAGACGCGTCTGTCTGTCAGCGGCCGTTAGACGGCTGGACGTCTGGACTCTGGACGGGCGTACATGGTACAACGGAGGATCAATAGGGTCCCGTTGGCAACGTTCGGGTACGGAACCCAAAAAATGAAAACATCTTCACGTCCTAGATACGAGGCAGGAAGACAGGTAGAAAGCTACGAATTTAAAATACAAACCATCGCGAACTATAACCAAAATTGAAATTGAATATTTTAAGCGAACGGAAATACATCTTTTCAACAATGAACGAGGATTTTAGAATTGGGTCAGTGCGAATTCCTATTCGTTCAGTTTATATTCTGAAACTTAGCTTTATCATATTACTAGCTGATGCCCGCGACTTCGTTCGATATAGGCTTTTGGAAATTCTGTGAGGACTTATTGATTTTCCGGGATAAAAAGTAGCCTATGTGTTAATCCAGAGTAAAATCTATCTCCATTTCTTTTAGCCAAATCCATCCAGTAGTTACGTCCATACGCATATTTTTCGTCGTTGTTAGTTTCATGAAAATATTCAGAGATAAGCTCATACAAAGGGCCAAAACTAATTTGTATCTTTCTACGAGAATATTGTTTTTGGCAAAGGCTGGGATAATCTAGTGTTAGAACAGTATTAAGACGTTAAAAGCTATAAATTACGACTAAAGCTGTGAGATCCCATACCCCACTTGGTACAATGGAGGTTCCATTAATTAATTATAAGGTTTCGGGGCTTACCTTACCGAGACGTTTTGTTGGGAGATAGTTCAGTTAGTTAATACTACGTACATATTGTATTGTGAACACAATGTTGGCTCGGGGACAAAAAGGTTCATGAATTAATTTCTATTCTATCTACGTTAGGTGTTTCTCTGAAGGCAAAATCCGTAACGAGGAAATCTAGGCAGTAAGTAGTCTATCACTACCCATAACTACCCATCACTGCCCATCACTGCCCATCACTACCTTTCACTACCCTTTACTACCCATATTAGGTATATAAATTCGAAAATGTGTTGGTTTATTGGTTTATGGGTTTGTAGCGGTTGCCACATTCGCAAGAAGATGTCGCTTCTATACTCAATCAATCAACAACGCTCGATACACGACCTACGGCCTAGATGGCAGCACGGGTAGCTTAATTGGCATACAAGGAGAAACATCGCATCGCATCGACAGAGCGTTTACCAAATTGGACTATATATAGAAGTTTCAACGTACTACCGTCGGCCCAGCTGGCGCTACCGAGCACAACACCGCTCGGTTGGGAAATTTCCCTATTGGTACGGTCGAGCACACAGCCACGCTCCCGTACAGGTTAATTAGTTTGTTGCTTAGCTAGTTTGTCTTTCAATCTCGTCACAAGGGAGCAACGGATTGACGTGATTTTTGCATGGTTAAGTTAAAGACCTGGAGAGAGACTTAAGGTTTTATCCCGGAAAATCAAAGAGTTGCAACGGTATTTTAAAAATCTAAATCCACGCGGACAAAGTCACGGATATCAGCTAGTAGTATATTATGTCTATAGTATGTAGTATGGTAGCAAGCTGTATTGTTTGAACCAAGTTAATGATACCCGCAACTTCGTTGATGTGGAATTGAATTTTAAAAATCCCGTGGGGTCCTTTTGATTTTCCGAGACCAAAAGTAGCCTAGGTTCTTCACTGGGATGTAAGTTGTGTACCAAACATTAAAATTGGCTTATCGGATAGGCCGTGAAAAGTTTTCAGACAGACAAACTTCCGCAGTTTTATAAGTATAGAAGGGTGGATATGGATGTAATCAAATTAAATCGATATCTTGGAATCCATACTAATATTATAAATTCGAAAGTGTGTCTGTTTGTCTGTCTGCGTGCTACCTTTTCACAGCCTAACAGTTTAACCGATTCTGACGAAATTTGGTACAAGGTTAGCTTATATCCCGGGGACAGACATAGGCTACTTTTTATCGCGGAAAATCAAAGAGTTCCCACGGGATTCCTAAAAACCCATCTGCTTAACCGATTTGTATGAAAGGTCCAGAGGTAGCTTGCGTTCCTGTAATTGACATAGGCATTTTATCCCGGAAAATCAAAAAGTTCTCACGGGATCTTCATCTCGCCGGCATCCTCTAGTATAATTACCTACATATTAATTATTAAGTACCTTGTACGCTTAGTCATTTTTAACCCCCGACCCAAAAAGAGGGGTGTTATAAGTTTGACGTGTGTATCTGTGTGTCTGTGTATCTGTCTGTGGCATCGTAGCGCCTAAACGAATGAACCGATTTTCATTTACTTTTTTTTGTTTGAAAGGTGGCTTGATCGAGAGTGTTCTTAGCTATAATCCAAAAAAATTGGTTCAGCCGTTTAAGAGTTATCAGCTCTTTTCTAGTTTTCTTGTAGAAAAGAAGGTTAGATAACCGTTAGGTTCATAATATTATGTCAATTGACAAATGTCAAGCTGTCAAGATGGACGTTGCCTAAATACATAATTATTTATTTGAAAATGATGTTTTGGAAAAC
This sequence comes from Maniola jurtina, assembly GCF_905333055.1. Lineage (NCBI taxonomy): Eukaryota > Metazoa > Arthropoda > Insecta > Lepidoptera > Nymphalidae > Maniola > Maniola jurtina. Next base: position 3,165,594 of record NC_060033.1, read on the forward strand.
TCAGATACTTTAGATAGTAGGCGCGGAATAGTCCAAGAAAATAAGTTCAGCCGTTTGAAAGTTATCAGGTCTTTTCGGTCTTTTCTAGTTACTGTAACCTTCACTTGTCGGGGGTGTTATAAATTTTTAATTTACACTTGTATCAGTTTTATTCAAGGTGATTGTGACTATGAAAGTGTTGCGCAATAACCCTCTGTCCCTGAAACGTTACAAATATCAGGGTGTTCGGCAAAATCCGGCCAAATATTTACCCACCGGCAGCCGGGTGGAGGCTAATTTATCTTGCAAAGTCGCAACTTCTCCTAAATATACTCCGTTTAAAATATCGGCTCAATCCTCATAACTTTTAGTAAAACCTTGTGTATAGTGAGCGACTGCTTGCTTATTTTAACTCTTCTACTTTTGTTAAAACTTTTCTACTTGGCCATTGGAGGGTCGAACGTGCAAAATCTCACAACCAATGCCGAAAATTTGTCTATTATCACAGAATACTATAATTATAATTAATTAAACCTACTGTTTTCTAAACTATTACACTGATCACGAACAATTTACTCTTATCCATTTAGAAGTTCTGTTCTCCATCTCCAAACTAAAATGGTGGCCCATTTTAGTTTGGAGAAAGTGTGACCTACCAAAAGAAAAAGAATTATCAAAATCGGTTCATATTTGGCGGAGTAATCGCGTAACAAACATACAAAAAAAACACACATACGAACAGTCGAATAGTGAACTTCCTCTTTTTTTTGAAGTCGGTTAAAAAGGCAAAACTTAGCGCCAACAACAGTCATTCAGAGTAGGCACGAATACGTACAGTATTGCGTCTGTAATATTCATAGGCCGTCGTACATTTTTTTTATTTCTGTGCGCCATACCTACTTACCTACTTGCAGGTTCGTAAATTTTAGGGACCTAACTTACCTTTACTTTTTCAACAGTTTTACGATCTTGATATCATTGCTGTGACAGCTAGTTTATTTCTAATCTTTCAATATCTAAAGGAAATGATTTATTTTAAAGAATTTAATTACTTAAAACGCACTTATCCGCGAAAAGTTAGAAATCCTTGCCTGGACCCCTATATAGGAGGCAAACGTCTTAACCATCTATTCTATTAAAGGTAATAATTGTGTTTGATTTTTGACTGGTCGTTTTATATTTTTCTTTAGTCTCTAAGCGCAAAAAATAACCACCTTATATTTTTCATTTGCAACAAATCAACTGAGCAAATTATATGTTTGTAACACGACATAATATACAAAACTCCTATTTCCTGTTCCAATTCACGTAAAACAGACAAAAAGGCAACGCTTAGCGGGTTGTTTTGTGCTGAATAGGTATCAGCAAATACCATGGTATAAATACACGGATCACGCTTATAGCACTGGGTCACGGTAGAGTTATTACAATAGCTACGAATGTACCAGTCTACTGTGATTTTTAACCCCCGACCCGAAAAGAGGGGTGTTATAAGTTTGAAGTGTGTATCTGTGTATCTGTGTGTCTGTGTATCTGTGTATCTGTGTATCTGTCTGTGGCATCGTAGCTCCTAAACTAATGAACCGATTTTAATTTAGTTTTTTTTGTTTGAAAGTTGGCTTGATCGAGAGTGTTCTTAGCTATAATAGAAGAAAATCGGTTCAGCCGTTTGAAAGTTATCAGCTCTTTTCTAGTTCTTACTGTAACCTTCACTTGTCGGGGGTGTTATAAATTTTTAATTTACACTTGTTATTGCTTGTGTTATGATACACATTGCCTTTACGAACACGATTAGATTACGACACTAGAATACAACATGGGGCGGACCAACAAATTCCTGAAAGGCGGTTCCTCTGTTGCTGCAAATATTCATGGGCGGCGGTAATCACTTAACATCAGGTGACCCGTCTGCTCGTTTGCTCGCTATCTTATATTAAAAAAAAAACCATTTTCCTTCATTTCGTATTTGCTCTAAAAACTCGGTCATGAGCGAGTCGGAGTCGCACACGAAGGGTCATTTTGAAATTTTTATGATTTTTTGTTATAGCGGCAATAGGAATACACATTCTGTGAAAATTTCAACTCTCTACCTATTACGGTTCATGAGTTACAGCCCGCTAACATACAGACGGGCTGACAGACATTGGAGGCTTCGTAATAGGGCCCCGTTGGCATCCTTTAGGTATGGAACCCTAAAAAATCATTTCACTTGAGCCAAATGTAGGATATAATGTTTACGAGAAGCTCCATTAGTACAAAGTTTAATGTTATGTGTCGACAAAATAATTAACCATCTGCCTTATCTACTTAATAATATAAATTTTAATATTAATTAGCAACGGTGGACACAAGAAACATGAAATTTTGCACAGAAGCTCCTAGGTATAACGGAGATTTTCGAAAATTCATCCCCTAAGAGTCGATTCACATTGGCAGCGAATCAAAATTCTATACAATACATATCCATAATATTTCCACTGTGTAAAGCACAAATTACAGCGAAAAATTCACGTATTTTTCTTTCAACAATTTGATAACATGAAAGTTGCTATGACTACATTATTATTTGCCAACGAAGTCGACGATTAGGTACATTATTATTCGCCGACGAAGCCATAAAAACCATTTAGAATGCAAATATCCTAGCTTAGCTTGTTTGCTTACTAAACAGTACCTAGTTGTCCCTAAGTTATAATTATTGCAAAGTTAAGCCTAGTTAACAGGGCTCTCTCCGTCACTCGTTTCATACAATCGTAGTTCCAATTTCATTTGAATATTAAGCAACCAAAGTCCATGAAATTTTGCAGACATATTCTAGAAACTAATATCTGTGTCTGTGGTGTTTTAGATTTTTCTAAAAATATGTAGTTTTAAAATTACAGGGGCTCAAAGATTTCTATGAAAATTTTTAATACCGCGTAACTTTGAAACCGAATATTTTAACAGAAATCTGGAAAACCACAGACATAGATATTAGTTTCTAGAATATGTCTGCAAAATTTCATGGACTTTGGTTACCTAATATTCAAATGAAATTGGAACTACGATTGTATGAAATGAGTGACGGAGAGAGCCCTCTTAAGCTTAATATTCTTACTCTACAAACAATGCTATGCTCTTTGGAATCGTAAGTCACCCAGTTGGATTGAAACGTGTGAACTGCGCACGTTACCCTATGCACTGCGTATAAGACTACGTAGCATTTGTTCTGGTCGGTATAATTACCACCTGCAACTTCCAAAACATACACTTAACAGGGCTCTTTCCGTCACTTACTCCATACAAACTTAGTTCCAATTTCATTTGAATATTAAGCAACCAAAGTCCATGAAATTTTGCAGACATATTCTAAAAAATAATATCTGTGCCTGTGGTGTTTTAGATTTTTCAAAAAATATGTAGTTTTAAAATTACAGGGGCTCAAAGATTTGTATGTGAATTTTTAAGACCGCGTAACTTTGAAACCGAATATTTTAACAGAAATCTGGAACTACGTTTCTATACGGAGAGACCCCTCTTAACCAAGCTCAAAAACGCACTAGATTGTCCTATTTTTGCCAAAAAACCACTATTAACAGTTGGAACAAAATAGTTAACCATTTATGGTTGAATGTATTGTTTCTAAACAGTTTTCTGTATTGTTTGGGAACTGTATATATAAGTGAAATAGTGTAGAAAGTAGGCTGAAAATATTATATTGGATATTGGCTGAAAGTCAGTTTTAACAGCTTACCTAAGCTTTATTTATACCAGATCAAGTAAAAGCTAACTTCAGAGAAAAGAAAGGAACGCGCATCTCTTGCGAGCCTAGACGCGCTTATGCTCACATACCTAAGGGTGAGTTGCATGAGATAACATATCAGTATAACTGTGTATTGACCACAGAGTACTATTGACTGTATTGACTGACCTATTGGTGTCGCTAGGAACACGCTGGATTGAGCGCGCGTACGCACGTTCGGTTTAATATTGAAGCGTGAATGGAGCGCACAGAAAAAACAATAATCGACGAAACTATCCTTAGAGCTAATTTGAAGCTGAGAGTTAATCTTACTCAACCTTGCATAGTCTAAGAAAGTTTATTTTTCCATCCCATTCCATTCTATCAGCCTATAAGCGTCCACATCTGGACACAGGCCTTTCCAAGAGTGCGCCACCAAACACGGTCCTCCGCCTTCTTCAACGACCGTCGGTTCTGAAAATGTCTGTCGCAGAACCGACGGCCGTTGGGGCAGACGTGTTCTGGAGTGGAGACCGCGTACCGGTAAGTGCAGTGTGGGACGACCTCCAGCCCGCTGGACCGATGACCTGAAGAAGGTAGCGGGGAGCGGGTGGATGAGGAAGTTTTTTGCTGGGTTATAAATAGGTATATCTACAAGTTTCAAATACTATCGCAAAAGTCGATATAACTGAGATGGTCCCCGCTGCAAAGTTTGCTACTGATACACAAAAAGCCATTGAAGTTTAAATTGAAAACAAACCGATGCCCCTCTCCGGGGCGATCAGTGCGGCACTTTGCGACCAACACCCGTTCGATCTCCATTATTGCGGGTTAACGACAAACTGTACCGATTACAGTTTATTCAGCCACTCGATAATGTTACTTCATTAACAATCGCTTCAAGTCCCGTTGAACAATGAAGCCCGCAAATAACGTTTAGACTAGTACTTCAGACTCCAGCCCAGCTAGCATGGGCAGTAGATAAAGTTATACCCCCCGATTATATCCACTGATGTCATAGAAATCAGTGGATATAATCGGGGATATAATTTTTATCTACTGCCCATGCTAGCCGGGCAGAAGTAAAAGACATTATGAATAGAACTTCTGATGGTTCGTGACAAAAATCGGTCTGAAATCGACGCGAGTATAGCTACAAAATTCATACAAGATTCAGCTTGACTGGTTGACTTGTAAGCAGAGATTTATTTAAATCAATTGAGTTTATTACTGGCAAAATAATAACTAAATTGAAATTAATGCATAAGAAAAAATACTAAGGGCGCATTTACATTAAGTCGGTGGCCGAATTCCTCAACCTATATTCGATGTAGATATTTAACAGTTCAATGCACGTTAAGTCGGTGGTTGAATTTTTCAACCGATGTTTAACAGTTTAATGCACGTTAAACATTGGTAGGTATACGAATTCGGCCACTGTTTTAGCTCAAATAATAAAGCATACATAATATTATAAGAACTAAAGTTATATTTAATCTATTATTTAAAATTTAGTCTATTCGTAAAATCATCTTTCCTTAAGTTTCGTTAAGTATTGATTTAAATAAATTTTACGTAAGTTCTCTAATCGCTTTATTTACGTTCTCTATATTGTAACAGTGTTTACACAATCCATAAATTACCTCTTATCGTACGTGGTGTAACACAATATACGGACACGGACGCCCGTCGTACGATTACCGTACGATCTATCATTGTCTACGTACATTGCGACATAATAATGCCATGCTACGAGCTCTATGATTAATAGTGTCGCCCCAGTAATCATTGACTTAGCATATAATGTTTGAATCAAATCTGATTGACCTGAATTGACCAATAAGCTAGGTTCATTTGCCGACTCAATTAGTGACTGGGGTTCCTAACTTTGCCTACTAACTAGGCAACTTTACCTTTTGATACCAGGTTGCCATTGAAAGTTTTGCATACCGCAAGCAATTTCACCTGGGTGCCTGGTGCACTTCGACCGCCCGTTTCGCCAAATCCACGCACATGCAAACTGTGGAATCAACATACAACCCATCGGCGGTATTCTCAATAAATTACAACATAAGGTTATTCAATGGGCGGACCAACGAATTCCTGAAAGGCCGGCATCGCGTCGGCGGTACCTTTGGTGCTGAAAATGGCGGCGGTAATCACTTAACACCAAATGACCCACCTGCTCGTTTGCTCGCTATTTATTATTTAAAAAATGTTTGCCGGGATAAAAAGTAGCCTATGTCCGGCCCCGGGATATAAGCTAACTCTGTACCAAATTTCGTCAAAAGGTAGCAGACAGACAGACAGACAGATAGACAGACAGACACACTTTTGCATTTATAATATTAGTATGGATCCATATATTCCCCATAATTTTTATTTTTTATTTATTTAACTGAGACTTAATTATAAAAGAACATTTTACACCAATTGTTGTAGACCAAAGCACTAGACAACAAGTGTAAATTAAAAATTTTCAACACCCCCGACAAATCATTTTCAAATAAATATTTATGTATATCTAGGCAACGTCCATCTTGACAGCTTGACATTTGTCAATTGACACTTGAATATTATGAACCTAAGGGTTATCTAACCTTCTTTTCTACAAGAAAACTAGAAAATAGCTAATAACTTTTAAACGGCTGAACCAATTTTTTTGCATTATAGCTAAGAACACTCTCGATCAAGCCACCATTCAAACAAAAAAAACTAAATTAAAATCGGTTCATTCGTTTAGGCGCTACGATGCCACAGACAGATACACAGATACACAGATACACAGACACACAGATACACAGATACACACGTCAAACTTATAACACCCCTCTTTTTGGGTCGGGGGTTAAAAACTGAGACTGGTGCTTGAAATTTTGCAGCCCAAATAGACCGTAGTCCGTGCTAGGGCTGACAAAAAAAAAACGATTATCTGGTATCATCTAGTAAATTTTTTTTCTCTCGTCTGTTGTATGACTTACAAGAGCATCTATCGCATAGACGCTCTTGTATCTCTATGCCATATCGATTACCGTGCGATATATCAATGTCTGGCGTCCACACTGATATAATAATGTTGCGTAACATCGTCTATGATTAATAGTTGGAGCATTGTTATCATTGACCCACTGAGTGACTGTTTGATGGCTAAGTGATTAGGATCGAGCTTCATTGTGTGCCCTTTTCTCCTCCTTCCTTTATCGTTTCCCGTATTATTGACCATTATGTGTTTCCCTCATATTAATTATTAATTATACCTGATGTCATATTATTTCCCTCATATTAATTTACTAGCTAAGCTCCACCACGCTTTGCTGTCTGATGTTAATTATTAGGGAAGTAAATAATTCCCATTCCCTGGAACGTAGGGTTAAAAATATATAAAAACTCTAGGAATGCAACGTTGCGTTGTGATAAGTCAATCCATCGACTACTTTCGAGTTTTGAGAGAGATTTTTTTAATATTTTTCGTATAAACATAACTTATAAATAATTTATTTCCTGTTTTGCAAGATTTCTATAATATACCTACCTACATGTCGCAACAAAATGTTAAAACCCCAACTCAATTAGACCATTTCACTAAACAAATCTAGTGATATCATAGAATACTAAACGAGAAGTAAGTGGTCGGGATCGAACTTCCGACTTTCCCAATGCGAGGCGGACGTCCTAACCACTAGGCTATCACGGCAGAGAGACAAGAGACATTACCAGTTTTTTATTACGTTAGTCGTATACCTGTGGTCTACACCTAACAATGGGAGACGACAATAAAGTTCTATCCACAGGGACCATGTAACAAATTCAAACTATGTAAACTAATAGCCGTTCAACGGTTGAATTACTGCTGTGAAATAAACGTTAAATGAATGACCTTTGGGATCTTTCACACTAGTTAAACAGATATTGTTTAATTAATGATATTTGAGACGTTTTGGAGTTGTAAATAAAATAAAAAGCTGACATGCCTATTATACTTTAAGAGTTTCTTACTTACCTCAAAAAGAAAAAAGCAATCACACTTTGATGTCTGTCTGTCCGTCTGTCCATCTGTTGTGTCTGTCAAGAAAACCTATAGGGTACTTTCCGTTGATCTAGAATCATGGAATTTTGGCGGGTAGGTATGTCTTATATAGCACAAGTATAGTTAAAGATTTTTTGAATATAGCTACGACATAGAATTTTAACTTTATTCAAGTAAATCTATTCTTTAAAGTGCTTGTACAAAGTACAATCAGTAGTGTAAATAAAATAAAAAATCACATTAGGTAAAGAAAGCGCAGAAACTACAATATTTATAGCTCTTACAAAACTCTTATTTGCTGTAGCTGAAAATTTGTGGCCTCGTAAATTTTATCGAGCAGGCTTGGGCCCCGTTTTTTTACATTTTACGGCTCTTGTACCGGAGTATCAGAAATAACTTAGCCAGAATTTCCCGCTTCGCTGATCACTTTTCAGGGTTCCTGTGCCGTTGAGCAAAAACGGAATACGTATTTTTTTGATAACGTATGGAACACAACTATACGCATTGATTCACCTTTCCTAATGCCACACCATAGGCACACCATGGTAGCGAAGTGATTGAATTACCGTTTACTACTACTTGACCACCGGTCTGTCCGCACATGATTTGTATGCGTGGTAGGGCTAAGATCTGAGCGAAGCCAATCGAGAGGGACAAGTACGATATACATGAGCAATCACTGCATCTGGAACGCGAACAACAAGGTGAGAATTGAGTGACGCCAGCGCAGTATGCTGGGGGTGGCGCTCCAAAATCGATGGCAGCATGCAGTCCCTCCACACTGAGTGCCTGTAGAGGTACCATTACGTTGCGGATGGCAATGAATTAGCGGAAGGAGTGAGTGTCGCTTCTTTACGTATTAGATTTTTTTATATTTAGAAACCAAAGGGGTATGGGTTAAGTAAAAACTGCCATACCGCAAGTTAGATCACTTCCATCTTAGACTGCATGATCACTTACCACCAGGTGAGATTGCAGTCAAGGGCTAACTTGTACATCAGAATTTAAAAAAAAATCTCTTATGGTTTTCTCTTCTTCATTTTTTCGAGTCAAGTGTAAGCCTGTGCGCTATCTTTGAGGGTCAACTTTATGGCATCCCTAAAGGATAATTCGTAGCGTTAGATGGAGTTCATCCTTATTATATGCTTTAAATCGTACAATAATGTGAATCGCTGTCAGACATATTTTGTTTGTTTTAGGGATCTATAAGGGTTAAAGGCCTCTTATGGTTTCTACAAAATTTATTGGGTCCCATTACTTGAGTCGAAGACCCTCGAAAGAAAAGAGTTTGATCCAATTTTGCATTGACACCAGTGATCATCCACTTTGTTCAATTTTTGTGGGAATTCCAGTGCAATTTCACCTGGTGGTCAGAGTGTAGTTATGAAAATATTATTAGGTTGAAAGAAATGAAAGGTGATTTAAAAAAAAAATCGGCCAAGTGCGAGTCGGACTCGCAGACGAAGGGTTTCGTACTATGGTGCTATCGTACAAAAAATAACACATTTTAATTTTTTCAATTCCATGGCAGCCATTTTGAAATTATTAATTGTTCTTATAGCGGCATTAGAAATGCATATTCTGTGAAAATTTTGACTCTCTACCTATTACGGTTTGTAAGATACAGCCAGCTGATAGACTGACAACGGACGGACGGATGGACAGCGGAGGCTTAGCATTTAGCAATAGGGTCCTATTGGCACTCTTCGGGTACGGAACCTTAAAAGCAATTCAAATATTTAATTAAATTATATCTTTTACTTTTGACCTTTGACCCTTATAACTTTTCCATCGTTCTTTTATCCATTATAACTTGTAAGAACTGACCTTTAAATAAATATGTATTTTACTCTTTCAAGTCGAAGATATTGAGTTCCTCTTTGATATGTATTTTTCCTTTGTTAAAATGGGTTTGATTTTTGCCTTACTCTTCTGCTTGACATTATTATATTTAGAACTGGATTGAGAAAAGTCACAATCAACCCACTGCGGCCTACTACTGAGCACGAGTCACCATTCAGAATGAGAAGGGTTCAGGCCATAGTCTGCCACGCTGGCTCAGTGCAAATTAGCAGACTTCACAAACCTGTGAGAACAGAAGAACTTTCAGGCATGCAGGTTTCTTCGTGATGTTTCCCTTCACCGTTAAAGCAAGTGATATATTTAATTGTTTAAAATGCCTTATCTTGTAATTTTGGTGATTTATTTTTCACTTAAGAGACTTCGAGTGACCTATTTACGGAACGTTCGTTGACCTCTAGCGTTAGTCATATGTTTTATTTGCAATATATTGTGAACTTTTAAAAAATACAAGATTTAAAAAAAATCGTAGTTTTTTTTATGGTAGATCTTATCAGTAATCATCAGTACTATCTTCTTTCGTTTTTGTTGGCATTCTGGTTACACTCTGTATATTTAGGATCTGCTCATGTAGCATTCATCAAACAAAAACACGATAAAAAACCTAGTTTTAAAATTATATGCGTCAAACTATACGATAACTCAACGCCAAACTATTAAAACTTTGTCCTCCACTCAAAATGAGAGCGAATTTAAATTTGCTGAAACTTGGCTAGCAAAAAGAGAGTCTGCAACTCAATTAACAACTTCTGATATATGCTATCATGGTTATTCACATTAAGCCGTTAGGTAAAATCTCCTAGCTAGAATTCATATTAGTAATATTTTGTTTGAAATACCAGCTTTGAATGTATGTTCCTGCTGAAACGGATTTAAAAAAAAATCTATAAGTTCTTATATCAATAGTGACTCGACAGAACGATCGCAGTATACTAAGATGACAAGAAACACCAAAACAAACCATATTATAACAACAAGACACGTAAGGTGGATGGAAAGAGATAAAGGTTTTTGCTAACGTATTCTAAACTAGTTTTTAAGTACTGTTACAATACTTGCTTACAGAGCTAATATCATTTACAGGTCGTTCACACAGACTGCGTAAGCGTTGCGTAAGCGTAGACGTAGCGCGTACCATTGCGTTGTAATGTATAGAACTGAATGAAACATGGCACACCGCTTGCGTAAAACGTGGACGTATGCGTAACCTGGTGTGTTACGGGTTTATGCGCGTCACTACGCACGTGTCACGTGTACTTGGTGTGAATTGGCCTTTCATGACAATCTTATTAACTAAACCATAGTTTCTATCCGTTTTGAAATCCATTACATAATAATAAATCAATAAAATCATTATAAACTCGTGCTAATCACATAGTGAGAATTCAAAAAGTGTAAATCACACTTCTGTAATACTGTATGTAGGTATAGAAAACAATAAAAATTGTAACAACTTATATTTAATTGGACATAATATAATATTAGTTTTTCAATGTAACATTTTCATAAAGCGGTATTCTTTATTCCGCAAAGGCCCTTGAACTGTGATAACTACTAAATCTATATAACAAACATGCCTAAAAAGTACAATACAACATCTGAATGTAAAGAAATCCTCCAACAGAAAGTTCAATAGAGATATTCCAATAACGAGGTAAAATATTGAGAATATTTCCGGTGAAGATCAAATTTGAATTGAGCCTGCGGTTTTCCTCGTATCTCCTTACTTTGTCGTTTTATCTTTAAATATTTATCCGTTTGTTATTTTCTTTTCTTTAGAAAAATGCTCTAAGACGTGCTTGTAAGAAAATATCGGATTACAATGATGAGGGACTTTGGGGCCTAGTTGTGAAATGTATTTCAAACTATGTATAAACTAACTTTGGGGGCGAATTTGGTCTTTTCGTTTCCCCCATGCCTTCAAGAGCACGTGAAGTCATCAGTCTCGGTTATAATATTCATTAACATCTGATAGTGGCAGGTAAAAACTTAAGAACTGAACTCGTTCTCTTAGTCGAGTTGTATACTGAAAGATCTAGGAAACCATCGCGCCCAAGAAACTACCAACCCAAGAAATATAATAATTAAACTACTTCGTGGCTTACAACAACTTACGTGGTAGGTGTCGATAAGTACCTAGTAGGTATACCTACTAGGTAACGGTACTAGGTACCGGTAGGTACTAGGTACTGAAACGATAATAAATTTAATAAATTTATTATCGTTTCAGTCCGTTATGACCACTTGCCAATATGACCATTTTCCGATACGACCACTTCTCGATATGACCACTGCCCGATACGACTACTTCCCGATACGGCAACTTTCGATGGGTTTCCAACGAGTAACACCAAAACAAGTAAGTCTTTCTGATGCGACCACTTATCGGTACAATTACAGATGATAACAATCAAACTTTATTCAATTAAAAACTTGAACTTCAGAAACAGAGAGGTACTTCGAAAACTAATAAACTTCTAAACACTGTCAGTTTTAACAAGGAAACTAAACTAAACACTTAATTGGATTGGAAGTGGACACTTCCTTCCTAAACTATAATAATAATAATTAATCAAACTAGTTAGTAAATTACCTGCTAATCTATCTATGCTAATTAACTATGCTATCTATATACGCTAATTAACTATGTTTTTACATCCATACTAATATTATACAAATCCCCCAAACCATACTTGATGCACGTTTCTTTCCAACACGGGAACATGCTCAGGAAATGCAGCCTTTCAATGCACAATTGCATTTGTGCATTGCACGGATTATAGCAAATTATTATTATTAAGTTTTTGGTTCCTCGTAAGTATATCATTGACTTCCGCAAAGTGACGCCTGTTTCTATACAACATCAGCCAAGTTCACCCACTAGACGAGATCCAAGAAAATCGATGAGCTATTTCTAGATTCGAAAATTGAGCCCGGAACCTTCAATTGATTATAGGGTAATAAAGGTGTCTGTCCACTGAAACCGAGCGGAGCACCCGACCAATCATTCGACATCAGAGTGATAATTGAAAAACCAGTGAAGTGCGAGTCGGACTCACACAAAGGGTTCCATACCAACAAGCTATAATTTTTTTTTAAATTAACCACTTTACGGATTTCAGATATTTGTCTATACTTGTGCTACGTAAGACACTGCTACCTGTCGAATATCATGACTCTAGGTCAACGAGAAGTACCTTATAGGTTTTTTGCTCTTGATAAGTCATGACAAAGTCGAAAGACAGATAGACAGAGGCAATTTTGCAATGTTTTTTACTAGGAAAGTTGCAACAAAACACTGTCACACTGATTGCGCTTGGGCTGCAGGAAAAACGTTATAGTTTATGAGTTAACTGTTAAGTTTCGTGATTCAGGCTATCTATGGTAAACGGAGCAAAGGTCGTATCGCGATGATATTATTTTTTTGCTTGTTTTAACATTACTGCATTTGTGGTGGTCACGAAACCTGTCAGAGATATCAAGATACCTACTATGAAAATGTTTGATTTAAGCAAGCTTGAATTTTAAGTGAATTTAAAACCAAAACATACTAATATTATAAATGCGAAAGTGTGTCTGTCTGTCTATCTGTCTGTCTGTCTGTCTGCTACGTTTTCACGGCTAAACCACTCAGCCGATTTTAATGAAAGGTACAGACTTGGGATACATCCCGGAGATAGACATAGGCTACTTTTTGTTCCGGAAAATCAACATTTAAAAATTCCTTTTAAACTTTTAAAAATTTTATTCCTACAGGATTTTCAAAAATCGAAATCCACGCGGGCGAAGCCGCGGGCATCCCCTAGTAATTAAATATATGACAGGAAAAAAGCGGTGATAGCCTAGCTGGTCTGGGGTTTGCGACCTCTTACTTTTCGGAGTTATGTGCGTTATATGCAATGGCGGACTTCACACACCTTTGAGGACATTATGGAGAACTCTCAGGCATGCAGGTTTCCTCACGATGTTTTCCTTCACCGTTAAAGCAAGTGAAATTTAATTGCTTAAAATTCACATTACTGCAAGAGGTTACATGCTCGGGATCGAATCCCAGACCTCCCGAATAGAAGGCCGATGTTTTAACCACTAAGTTGTCACAGTTACAATAGCACAGTTATTAATATACCTAAATTAAACAAATGAATCAAGTACCTATGCTTGTTATGGGATTTTCTGTAGTTCAGCAACAAATTTTCCACTCTACAAAGCCTACAACATTAGGGAATAGTTGACAAATACCAAGGCATCATAAGTTTACAAGCGTCCAACCTGTTGCTTCGAAGGCAATTTATGCGGTACAGTGTGTGAGTGCTGACGTATTTATTACCAGGAATTGACGCGTGAAAGGATGAAACATTGTTTCGGGAACGTGGGTTGAATTTCCACGGTAAGTTGGGATCTCAAAGGATATAACGACAGTAGTATACAGACTTATTACATCATCGTTCATGCAAACTTAGTGGATACTTGCTTTGTATTCGCCTATTACATTAAGAAACTATTCATTTACTAGCTAACTAGAGATTTAGGTCTTTAAAGATCCTGTGGGAACTGTTTAATTTTCCGGGATAAAAAGTTGCCTATGTCAATCACAGGGACGCAAGTTACCTAGGTACTTTTCATACAAATCGGTTAAGCGGGTGGGTTTTTAGGAATCCCGTGGGAACTCTTTGATTATTCGGGATAAAAAGTAGCCTCTGTCCTCCGCGGGATATAAGCTAACCCTGTACCAAATTTCGTCAGAATCGGTCAAACTGTTGGGCCGTGAAAAGGTAGCAGACAGACAGACACACTTTCGCATTTATAATATTAAGTATGGACTAGATGATGGCTACGTCTTCGTCCGCGTGGATTTACGTTTGTATAATTCCTGCGGGAACTCTTTGATTTTACGGAACGAAAATAGCCTATACCTATCCATCCCTGGGAGGCAAGCAATCTCTGTACTAAATTCCATCTAATTCGGTTAAACGGAGGGTTGTGTAAAGCTACCAGACAGACACTTTTTCTTTACGTTACTTAAGTTTTAATACCACATAATATGTCCAAGCAAGTTACAGGAGAGCGAAAAAACTTGCTATTTTTGGATCATTATTTTCTTGAATACCACGCAGTTTTCTTTTTATTCTTTTGAGACTGGCCGAAAGGACGCCTCTCCCGATTCTCTAACGAATGGCTTCGAAAACCGCCAAAAATGACTCACTTGGTTATTAAATATAGAAACGACAATTCATAAGTCGCATAGCATTGTAATCATGATAGTTAGGTATTATTGATTGAATTTTATATAATATAACAAGTGTAAATAAAAAATTTATAACACCCCCGACAAGTGAAGGTTACAGTAACTAGAAAAGAGCTGATAACTTTCAAACGGCTGAACCGATTTTCTTGGATTATAGCTAAGAACACTCTCGATCAAGCCACCTTTCAAATAAAAAAACTAAATTAAAATCGGTTCATTAGTTTAGGCGCTACGGTGCCTGTGGCAGATACACAGACACACAGATACACAGATACACACGTCAAACTTATAACACCCCTCTTTTTGGGTCGGGGGTTAAAAACTGAGAATCACTTTTATGAGTATCAGCCAATCAAAAGAAGTGAATTGAAGCCTCTTATATTATGTAGCTGTATCAGTGTGGGCAACCCTATTAGTTTAATTGAAAGTGGATTGATGCATCGTATATGTATCTAGGTACGCTTTGTAGGTAGGTACCCTATTAGTCCAATAGAGATTAATTAATATTCAATGTTATCAGAGTCTAGACAGAATACCATGCTTATCATAAGTAAACAAGCATTAGACCTGTTGCTTATCATCATCGTTATCAAATCAAATCAAATCAAATTGCTTTATTGCGAATTTGGGTAAACAGTGGAGATGTTACAAAGACAAATTCTGCTTAAATAAGCATGCAATATGTAACATTAAATTAAAATACATTTTGGTCACACAAAAAAACATTTAAATAGCAAAATGCAAATTAATAGCAAAATGTCCAAAATTAAAATAAAGTTATAACTTTTCTGAGAGGTAATCATTAATTGAGTAATATGTCTTTTCTAATAATAGTTTTTTCAATTTTCTCTTAAATAAAGGAAGTTCGTGGGTCTCAATTATATAGCTGGGCAAGTGATTATACAAAAGTGGCCCAGTGGAGAAAAAACTTTTAGAAAAATGAGCACGGTGGTCGTCTATCGACCGATAGACGTCCACCGCTGGACATACTTAGGTCTCTTGTAGGGATTTCCACACGCCACGGTTTTGCACCTTCTGAATCCAGCCGCTTCCATCGACATGTTTAATATCGTCTGTCCACTCATCTCACTTTCTCTCATCGATTGATCGATTGATGAATGACGAACATAATCATTATAATTTTTGGCATGGGATGGGTAATATAACAATTTCAAGCAATTTCACCGCTAAGGACATGGGTATAATTTACGACTGAACCCTAAATTTTACGTTTTGACATTTACGTCGCACCCCACTTGGCCATTGAAATGGACATATTATACAGGTACGCTCGAAGAGGTGTGCCATAAAAATGATAGTTATTTTTTGTAGCAATTCGAAGCGCTTCACCCAGCGTAAGTATACCTACTGGGAATGAAAATTGACACTTTATGTCAAATGTTCTTCGTGTTGACACTATGTTGGAAGATGTCTGATGTCATCACTGCTGCTATCAGCGCCAAATTGGCAAACATCTAGTTAAAACAGGTCCGCAATCGCAGGTCCAGCGTCTATTAGTAGAGGTCTTTGTCATTTGGCACTCAAATGAATATTTAACAGAATAATAAACACATTCATAGACCCAAATGCTGGACTACTTTCAAAGGTACTCTGACCATAACTTTTCGGTCCCGAGGGACAGAGTTGAGGTCTAATTTTGAAGAACACTCGAAGTGTTTGTAGTGTAACAATATTTAACTTCCGCCCTATTTGCGACATTCCAGCTGCTTAGTACCTAATTTAAGTAGAATTCATACTGAAATGTTAATTCTGGAAGATTATTACAAGCCAGCTTACAACCAGCAAAACAAACAAGCCCAAAACTGGGCGTTGACTTTAGTTATTGCCCGCGACTTAGTCGTGAATTGTGTTTGTTTCTTTTGAAAACTACATGCAATTCCGTTATTTCTGGAAAACTATTCCTTAACCTTTGCGCGCAAAATTTCTTACAAATCGATCTAGTACCTACTTAGTACTTAGTTCCGTAAATGAATAACAAACAAACACCGACAATTTTTCAAAATACATAGTATAAAATATTGCGGAACCAGCAGGATTTGAATCTTTCATCTGTTTGACCGCTAGGCCACCGTCCCCAATCCTGTAGCATTACATTCCTAGCTATCTATAATGGCAATCTGAGCAATTATGCTTTTTAGTAGCGATGCAATACACTATTTATCGATTTACTCAAAGGCCGATATTATTATAATACTTACAATGGAGCTTGTTCATGATAAGAAATATTCTCTAGAGTCTAGACTTAGCTTATTTTCTAGCCTTAGGTTAACGGATTACACCTTTCGATATATCGATTACACTACACACTACTTCTATTTTTCCCCCTAAGATGTGGAATTTTCAAAAACTTTCTTTTTTAGCGGATGTCTGTCATAATAGCTATCTGCATGCCAAATTTCAGCTCGATCCATCCATTAGTTTGAGCTGTGCGTTAATAGATCAGTCAGTCAGTCAATTTTTCATTCTATATATTCAGATATTTACTAGCAAAATACTAAAAGATATCGTATTTTGTTAGCGCTAACACAAGTTCACTTCTACTATAAAAGAAGGATCATAATTAGGTATGGGCTGCTCGAATTCAGACCTTTGAAAACATTTTTACGAACCAAACTAAAACCTACTAAAACTTGTTCATATTTTATTTATCCTGTAGTGGAAAGAGGCAGCCGCATGTTTTTATACGAGGGCTTACGCAATCTGATAAAAGAGCTTAGCAACAGATAAAAGTGGCGCATTTCACTATTTCATACAACTATTAGCTTCCTGAAAACTCATACGAAAATCCTCCTTATTTCTAAAGAGTTAAAGTTTGCGTGTATTGTGTTCGTAAATAGGCTTTATGTGTCGTAAATAATTTCATTGCAATATACGTCGGAGCCTCGTAGAATTTCTCGGTAAGCGCTGGTAAGTGTTATAAGTTTGATTACTTTCTGTTCAATAGATTCTTTTATTGCACTTTCAGATAGTTTCAGGTTGGATTCACAACAAATTTATGACTTAGAGTAGAACATAGGTAGGTACTATAGTTATACAACACTAGATACTTAGACAGCTATTTTTACCACCTTTAGTTAGTACCTGTAGTTTAGTAGATAAAGCTAGTTTCCATTATAGACTGTGTTGACACTTATCACCAGGTGAGATCACAGCCAATGGCTATATCTGGTAGCTGAATAAAAAAACATTACCACAAATTTTTTATTAATTATTTTGGCGATTCAAAAGCACTTGTAATAGTTTACTTAAATAAAAATATTATATTCTATTCTATTCTATTACCTACTAGGCTACCTACAAACAAATGAACAAGAATTGGATTTTTAAGTTATATTTTAATTTAGTTACTTGCGCTGAGACCTGGCTTCTTGCCTTTCCTTAGTCTGGGACTCTAGGTCAATGGGAAAAAGGTATCCTCTAGGATTTAATATTGCGAGTATCAAAAATTAAAATATCGACATAAAAATAATAGCTTCATCGGGTGACAGAAGGGCTGGCTCATTTTTTGCGCAACGGATCAGCCTGGCTGTCCAGCGCGGAAATGCAGTCAGTATTCTTGGCACCATTCCACGCGGGCATGATTTGTAGGTATAGTAATTAGATAAAGCTTTAAGCTTTAAGTTTTATTGTAATATTTTCAATAAAACAAAACATAAAAATGTCGCAATGATTTTAATAATTTTGATTACATTAATATAGGCTTGATTGTTTTTACAGCTCCAATCATCATAGACTTATAGTTCTTGATAGTAATTTCAACTTGATACCTTTACGCGTTTTTGAGAAAAAGGGTTTTATTGTCACGGACAACTAAGAACGAGGTTTTTATTTCCATTTGAGGCACGGAACCTTAAAAATAGACTTCTCTTTTTGTAGACACTATAGAGTAAAGTATATAACTACAATTTATCCAAAGAGTTACTTAGACAGTAAAGCGACAAGAGCGAACTTCGTAATGGTCATTTAGCTGTTAAATTACCGCTGAAAAACAAAAGTAATGTAACATAAGACCCAAATAAAAGACCTTTGGGATCTTTCGGGACAATATTACAATGAGCTCGCCGTTTTAAAGTACAGATGCGGCATAGAAAATTTTTTCCTGGAACAAAAGTATTCTATGTCCAAACTCGTTAAAATTGAGTGGTTGAGGTGCTAAGCAACAAAAAACACCAATAATAATTATTCTTAGAAGCTAAGAAATGACCAAAAACAGATTATCTACAAGATTATCTATTGACTGGCAAATCAACGTGCATTTCAAATCACGGGTAAAGTAACTTAAAATTTCACGGGTCGATAGTTTCCCTGTATAACGTAGAACACTATTATTAAAAGGTTTTAGAAATTCTTTTTATGTCTTAAGCGAAGACGGGACGGGTCGGCTATTTTCAGGATTCCGTAGTAAGAGAAAAATCTATAGTTTCGTCTACCAGACAGTCCGTGTGTCACAGCTGTCATACCTCGTTGAATAGGCATTT
The DNA here is from genome assembly GCF_905333055.1 of Maniola jurtina. NCBI lineage: Eukaryota > Metazoa > Arthropoda > Insecta > Lepidoptera > Nymphalidae > Maniola > Maniola jurtina. Next base: position 3,184,925 of record NC_060033.1, read on the forward strand.
TTAACCTCCGACCCAAAAAGAGGGGAGTTATAAGTTTGACGTGTGTATCTGTGTATCTATCTGTGGCATTGTAGCGCCTAAACGAATGAACCGATTTTAATTTACTTTTTTTTGTTTGAAAGGTGGCTTGATCGAGAGTGTTCTTAGCTATAATCCAAAAAAATTGGTTCAGCCGTTTAAGAGTTATCAGCTCTTTTCTAGTTTTCTTGTAGAAAAGAAGGTTAGATAACCGTTAGGTTCATAATATTATGTCAATTGACAAATGTCAAGCTGTCAAGATGGACGCGTTGCCTAGATACATAATTATTTATTTGAAAATGATGTTTTGGAAAACTCAAATACTTTGTCGGGGGTGTTATAAATTTTTAATTTACACTTGTTAAATCATTATGAGATGTCTTAGAAAGTTTTTGTAACAAGACTTTTATCTTTTTTCTTTCTTTCCTTTCTTTTTTTCCTTTCTTTTCAAACTATCTTCATTTAATTTTTATAAAATTTGGTACAGATATAGCTTGTAGGTTAAAGACGGTCATAAGATAATCTTTATCCTGGAAAACCAAGGAGTTCCTACGGGATTTTGTAGAACCTGAGCCCGCGGACATCATCCAGATTTCACATAATTTATTTACATTATGCTGCATACTTGTTATTTCATTTGCTTCAAACATCTACGTCCATTCATTAGCAAGAAGCCCTTATCAGCGAGGGTAATTTTCATTATTTATTACACTGGCCCAGTCACCGATCCGACTCGATAGTGTCACCTCTGTTATTTACAGCTTTCACTAATAATATGGTATTACGATTTTATTATCGCGGCCAAATTATACTTGATTGTTGCTATTTTGGTTTATTGGGCTTTATAAGACCATCTACTTTACAACGCTTTGTAATATACGAAAACGAAACGAAAATCAATATTTTTGCTATTTCGCCTACATAACATGCATTGCATGAAATAAAGACGTAAGTCAACAGTATACTAATTATTATTAATAAAACCTTCCAGGTACAAAAATAACAGTTCGGAAAAACGTTTAAATAATGCTTTTTACCCGACTACGGCAAAGCCGAAAGGAAGGGTTATGATTTTAGCAGTCTATGTATGTATGTATGTAAATATGTATGTATGTTTTTACAACACAATAAAGGCTGATTTAGCTCACACAGCATTGCGGCCTAATCTCTTTTGTCTTATCTCTCTCTGTCCTTCCCTCTCTCTCTCTTATAAGAGATAGAGTTACACGAGAGTGGTCAACCCTCCATAGGTAACTATATCTGAGCTCGGCCTGGTATCTCCTAATTGCGACAGTACTGTATAATGTTTATCAAAGTACTAATATAATATTCTGTGAATATCACAACAATATTGATAGCCTAGTGGTTAACTTCGATCACCTATTCGTCGGGCCCGAGATTCAATCCCGGGCACACATCTCTATCTTTTCAGTTGATTTGGTGAATAAAAACATGTAAGGAAACTTGCAAGCCTGAGAGTTCTCCATAAAGCTGTTGAAAGATATTTTTAAAGCCTCCCAATCCCATTGAACTACACTATGTACTCTGTCCAATCAGCACTTGTCCAGAATGGAGGACTAATGGCCTAAGTCGTTCTTATTCTGAGAGAAGACCTCTACTCAGTCGTCGGCGTTTGATAGGTTGCAATTATGATGATTATGAGAAATATATTTATATCCTACGTGCTATAGCCCAATAATTACCTTATCCGGCATAAGAAAATTCTAGTCACAAGTAAAGCAATAGGTACCACATTAACGAATAACGAGAAAGCCACAGTACTAAAGACAAAAAGTCACGATAAGTCAAAAGTACAATGCCAATTTAGGATCACCCATTACTGTACGTGACCAAATGCAATAAAATCTAAGCGTGATACAGTTAAAGGATGAAAATCCAATGAACTGAGCGACTTTCACTCCTATTACCACGTATTAAAGACTACACAGCTACATTATTCAACTTGGAAAATATACGCTAATTGCGTTAATAGATTTTGTACTTTGTGTTACCAATTATAAGATTCAAAATTGAGTTATTCTTGAACATGCTTTTCGATGCCATGAAGTAACAGTAGCGAATGTGACGAATGAACTAGGAATTGGTTCAGTTGGTCGTTTTTTCCGCAATAATGGAGACCGAATGGGTGGTGGCTGCAAAGTGCTGTGTTGATCGTTTCTGTGAAATGCTACCTATCGTGATTCGTGTTGTTTTCAATTTAAACGTCAATTGCTTGCGCGATGCAAACTTGTTGTAGGACATTGATGATAACAGGTTAAACTACAATTTATGATAACAGATTAAACTACCAGATCATTACCCATCACTTCCTATATAAAAAATGCGTTAGTGTATGTTTGTTGGTTCAGCCGCGACGTACCTACCTTAAATTACTACGCAACGATATTGTGTTGAGATGATAATGATGATTTTGTACCCTAGAGACATAATAACATGATAGTACCTTTACTTTTCAGAAGGAAACAAAGTACTAACGGACTTTTAACAATTATTAGTTTAACCTCCTCCCCCAAGGATCCGTGTACTATGATGTTCTTTATTACACAATATGCAGACTATATTAAACCAATATCTTTTAATATCCATGTCGGTAACCGAGGTTATAATATAAAAAGGCATTCAAACTTTGTAAATAATAAATAAAAACATATATACAGGTCAAACACATAACCCTCCTTTGGGCTTCACCGCAGTCGGGTAATAAATAAGACTAGAGACTCAAATAAGACATAAGAGAAGTCTATAATTCTAGCTCAGACATCTCACGTGTAAGTACGACTATTGTTGCAAAAATTTGATAAATCGGTACAAGTTCTGACGAGGGTCCTTTTACGCCAATCATCAATTACCGGGGATTTCGGAGTGTTCTTTTGTTACATTGTGTGTTTACTTTCTTTCCCGACCGTATGACGGTAATATGAGCGAAGTACCGTTTTTTGTTTGCTACAGGAAATCTCTTAATTATGTCCGACCTCCTGACAAAATACATCTAGTATTTTTCCATGAGAGATTTAAGAGTGGTCTCTCCGTCACTCGCTCCATACAAACGTAGTTCCAATTTCATTTGAATATGAAGCAACCAAAGTCCATGAAATTTTGCAGACATATTCTAGAAACTAATATCTATGCCTGTGGTTTTCCAGATTTCTGTTAAAATATTCGGTTTCAAAGTTACGCAGTCTTAAAAATTCACCATGCCAGTTGCATATCCATGATGACGAGACGAGATGTAACCACAAATTCGTGGTTTTTGGATTTTTCCCTTCACTTGTTGTATTGTAAGGCATCCCTGATAGGCACAACGCGTTTACGATCATCGCGCGAGTAAGCGATCATACGGGATCGCGCGAATGCCAGTTAGGACACCTATTCGAGATCAGTAGGTATGTTCGTAGTTCGTACGAGTAAAATTCGCGTGAATTTCATTCGTCATTAGGTCGACACGGGACGCCTAAGACATTGCTATTTGCTACCTACTAAAGTTCATGATTCTAGGTCAATGGGAAATATCCTATAGCTCTTGAATCCTCCGAATTGACACACACGACAACAGACAGACAGACAACGATGCTAACCTATGTGGGTTCCTTTTTCCCTTTAAGGTACGGAACCCTAAAAATATCTTAATGAAAAAAAAAACACATAATGCGACAGAAAAGCATGCATACTACAAGTTCGTGCTGCATAACAATCACATGCAGGTATTTACGATTTAAATTGCCATTTACCTTGTTGTAATTACAATTACAGTCAAAATACGATTGTGTGTTCATAAATAATGTAATTATGCATTGTAAATAGTGCTTTTCGAATAGCATTAAGACTTTAATTAATATAAACATTAATCCCATTTAATTATGTTTTTAACCATTTATCTGAAGTGTCAGAGTTGTTCTGTTACTGAATACCTAGAGCAGCAATGTACCTAAGTCTACACCAAACAGACTTAATAATATGACTGATTATGATGTACAACTTTTTTTAATTACTTACATAATTAATAATGAGTTAATGAGTAAGTGGCCTACTTATGCAACGTTCGTTGACCTCTAGCATCAGTGAGATTTATTTGGCATTTATTGTGAACTTTTGAAAATACAGGATTTTTTACTTATTGTTTTCGCGTTTTTTTTTGAGGTATCTTATCAGTAATCATCAGTCTTATCACCTGTCTTCGTTTTTGTTAGCGTTCTGGTTTACACCACTTTGGGTCTGGGCGTAGCTTTCTTGTAGAGATTTCCACACGCCAAATTCTTGTGCCGCCCACACCCTGCGGCTCCGATGATTCATAACTTTGCTGTTAGGTACCTATAATAAAACTTGTATAATTAATATTATTTTATTAAATCCAATGTTATTTGAAATTGAGCCTCCTACTGGTAGAGTTTTCCGGATAAGCTAATACCAGAACGATTGTTTTAAATCGAATTGTTTTGCAAAGATTTCAACTGTAGGCACTTTTAATAATATGCAAATTATATTAATCAGAATCCGAATATCTAATCTAACACAAACAGACCCCGTAGTGGGTTGAGATATATGAATAAATTAGCAAGTGCTTGAAAGTGACCTTCGTCGGCATTCTCGGTATTAGGGATCTGGGAAGTTTCACAAAGCATACATTGTCTCAGCATATTATGTATATTATATGTGTACTATAATATATATGCGTGTATAGGTAGCTAGAAAGGTAGTCTTGGAGCCGCTATACGTTCTAAAGCGGCCGATAGGTGTTTTTTTTTTTAATTTTCAAAAACTAATGTTTTAAAAAGACTGTTACGTAAGACCAAACTAAAAACCTTACGCAGCATTTTTTTTTTTGAGAAATTTATTCAGTGATATTTAAAAAAAATTTTTTTTGACCCTGCGGCAGCATTGTGGACACGATATCATATAATATTAACAAACCATATATTATAAATGCAAACCATATCATACAAACAATCCATAATATACTTAATTATTATCTGCGTGTAGCCTCCTTAGGGAGACGACATGATTACAATATTCAGTTGAAATGGAAATTAGGAATTTGGTATCCAATCTAATAAAATTAATAGTTAATGATGATTAGTATTTTTAATTTTAATTTTTACTTAATTTTAATTTTATTGCACTGAACTTGAACTTGAACTTTTCTAATATGGCAGATTATGACATGTATAATAAGTTGTACACTGTTCCGGGGTTGTATATCTAACAATGTGTGTGTATCTAACAATGTGTGTGTGTGTACGTATTGTATGCGTTTCGTTTCCTTTCATCCATACTAATATTTATAAATTCGAAAGTGTGTCCGTCTGATTGTAGACTAGCTTTTTAGGGCTCACGTTTGGTACGAAGACAGATTTTATCCTGGGGTCGGCCATACATTAGGCTGTTTTTGTCCCGGCAACAAACAATTCTCACGGGATTTTTCAAACCTAAGTCCACGGAGTCGAAAGAGCAGATATTATCAGTTTGGTACATAGATAACTTAAATCCTAGGGATGGAAATAGGTTCTTTTTTATCCCGGGAAATTAAAGAATTTACGTACCTACGAGATTTCACAAACCGTGGGTACGAGTACGTATCCACACGGATGCATAAACCCTCTGAATATATTGTTTTTGCCCAGGTTCAGTTTTCGGCCAAAACATCCAAAGGTTTCAAGGTTAATTGACCCATTGGCCGTTATGGACCTCATGGAAGGGCTTCAGAGTGACAATTGCAGGAATCTGATTTATCACGTTGTTTAAACGGGCTGAATCGCCACAGTGATCTTTATTAGTGATTGAATTCGGCGCTAGGCGCAGCCCCACTATGTCGTAACGTTTAATTTATCGTTAATCGTACGACTATCATATTATCGTCTCTAGCTGTTCCCATTAAAATGTCGTAAAAAAGATATCGTATAATATGTCGTATAATATGTGAAAAAAGGAACCCATATCGGATCACCTTCTTGTTTGTCTGTCTGTCCGACTGTGCGTGTGTTCGTCTGTCTGTCTTTCTGTCGTGTCTGCCAATAAACCTATAAGATACTTTCCGTTGACCTAGAATCATGAAATTTGGTAGGTAGGTAGGTCTTATACCACAAATAAAGGAAAAAATTCGAAAACCGTGAATTTGTGGTCACATCTTTATCGCTTTATAAATAACATATTTAATTATATTTATTTAAGCAGTTTGTCATTAACTTGCAGTGTTCTACATAAAAGTATAAAGTGAAGTATATTTTGCGGTGGTACGGAACCTTTCATGTGCGAGTCCGACTCGCAATTGACCGTTTTTTAACGTTTTACGAATGTCGTGCTAGCTGTTGCCATTGTTTTAAAAATCTATCGTCACTGCAAAAAAATCGTGGATGACATAGTTAATCGTGCCGTCCTATATGTGAACACGTCCATTCAAGTAATATACAAGCCATGACGCTTTAAATTATTGCACGACTCTCTGTCGTCACGACAAAGTGGGAATGGGCACTTAATGGCCGGCCTAAGTGACCGAAACCGCTGTGCTTAAGTTGATTTAGTTCACGTCGGGACGACTCAATATCTTTGCCATTATCTCATAAGAATCTGACTCGAAAGATTGCTCATAGTTTACTATTATAAGAGGAGCTTTCATCTCGACTGGTCCAGATAGCGCTGCATACAAACGTAGTTTGATCCTCATTTAAATAGTAACCAGTCAATTATAAATATAGATGATCCCGACTGATTTCTCGCAACGCAGCGCGGTTGAGACTGCGTGCTGCTCAGCCGCAGCCTTTGAGGACGGCTTTGAGGGAGGCTGAGGTGGCGGGAGAGATGGCTGCAGATAATCTCGCGACAATTCCTACAGATCTTACCGTAATCCAAGCAAGCGGAGCTAATAGTGTCCTGTCTTATGACTGATGACGTTGTCTTAGCGTTAATAACTCAAAATTTAATAACCCCCGACACAAAAACCTCTATAAGAAAACTAGAAAAGAACTGATAACTTTCAAACGGCTGAACCGATTGTCTTCGATTATAGCTAAGAACACTCTCGATCAAGCCACCTTACAACCAAAAAACTAAATCAAAATCGGGTTATTCGTTTAGGAGCTACGATGCCACAGACAGAAACGCAGATACACACTTCAAATTATAACACCACTCTTTATGGGTCGGGGGTTAAAAACTAGTCGGGCTTACACATCTGACTTAACATATATGTAGACTATTTTTGTCTTGGAAAATTAAGGAGTTCCCACGGGAATTTTAAAAACGTTCCTCCACTTGAACGAATTCACGGTCACCATCTAGTATAATATAACAGTTTTTCAGTATCTAAAAATACTGAAACAGGGAATCCACCTTACGAGCAACATATTATGAAAGTATTCCTGCTTTCAACGGGAAACGTGACCTGGTTCATAATGTGTATCTATCAAAGTGAAAATTCTTACTGACTGCGGATGAAAAACGTTGATTTTTTTCACTATGTATTATTTTCTACTAGATGATACCCGCGACTTTGTAAGTGTGGATATAGGTTTTTTAATCCCGCTAGAATCTCGATTTTTCCAAGATAAAAAGTAGCCCTTGTATTTATTAAGAGGGCTCTCTCCGTCACTCGTTTCATACAAACGTAGTTCCAATTTCATTTGAATATTAAGCAACCAAAGTCCAGGTTTTGCATACATATTCTAGAAACTATTATCTATGTCTGTGGTTTTCCAGATTTCTGTTAAAATATTCGGTTTCAAAGTTACGCGGTCTTAAAGGTTTACATACAAATCTTTGAGCCCCTGTAATTTTAAAACTACATATTTTTAGAAAAATCTAAAACACCACAGACACAGATATTAGTTTCTAGAATATGTCTGCAAAATTTCATGGACTTTGGTTGCTTAATATTCAAATGAAATTGGAACTACGATTGTATGAAACGAGTGGAAACGAGTGACGGAGAGAGCCCTGTTAAGTCAGGGTATAAGGTTATCTCCACTTCAAACAGATAAATCCATCCTGCAGTTTTTGTGTGAAAGAGTAACAAACCTACACACACACATACAAACTTACTGGTTTGAGACATTTATTGTTCCATGAAGGAATTTCCACATAAATGGAACTTACAGGCTATGTTACAAAGTACAAAATTACATCTGAGCGCACAATAGATACATGTTAGTAGGTAATAAAAATTAAAACTTTCGCCTTTATAATATTAGTATGATATAATATTAGTGTGACATAGCTTATACTTACCCGTGGCTTCGTTTGCGGGGAATTACTACTTTTTAATCCAGATATCCATTACCTCAAAATTCTGTGTGTCGAAAAAAAAAGTGACGAAAGGTCTATTAAAAAACTTTTGTACTTTTGTTTTTAATAAATTTTCGTGAATCGTGATTTATTTCAGAAAAATTAAGAGTCTCGGCATATTTTAATAAGATTGTGTTTTGACAAACGACTTTGTGAGTGCAAATCAGGGGACCGAAGCGTAATTTAATCCATGGGGTGGAATTCCAAGCGAAATTTGATAGTCACGTGTCTGTCACGAAAATTTCCTATAAAAAGTTGTAAATGATAGGAATATAATTAGATGATGATTGTGGATTCTTATAGGTTTTCTACAAGATTTAAAGCGTAGAAAATGATTGAACTGAAACCTTGAACTATTTTGTAGCGTTCCGTACAAGGTACTTACCTTTAGAATTTCGTCCCGTCCGTCTGTCTGTCTCTCCATCTGTCCATGTGTCGCAGCGATTTTAAAAATAAACTATAGGAGCTGTAAGAAATTTAGTACAGTTATACAAGCTTTGTAAAAAAAATTAAGAAATAATGGCTGCCAAATTTTTAGCAACTAGCATGGCTACGGAATTCTATCTTATGCGCGTTCTGACCAGTTTTGGAAATCTGTAGGTAAAGTTATACTTATCTACATGAAAATACCTACATCTTTTGTTAATCTACCTATCTAATTGAGTAAAGCATAAAGATAAAAAATAGACTGTCATTTTCATTCCACAAACTGCAGTTATCGTTTAACGAGAATCCGGCAAAATCTCGAATAATTTGAAAAAATAATGAGCATTTTACTTTAGTTTGAAAAGTTGGATGGTACTGACCATCCTAATCTTCCAAAACAAAATAAAATGCTCTTGATAGAGTGCCATATGTTGAGGAAGAATCCTTATAAATGTTGGTAAATGAAAAGAGACGTTACAAAAATACAAAGCAAAACAAGTTTGAACAGAAGTTTGTTTACTTTTATGAAATCTCGCACAATAACAAGAAAAACACTTGAATAAGCCCTTTGACATTACAAACATCCAAAAGAAAGAACACAAAACAACAGACTTGTTGGAGAACTTTTGCTTGCTCCTGAAACTTTCGGTCTGTCACGAAGTCGGTGCCGCAATTTGTTTTCCGAGTCGTCTTGCGTCGCGTCGCCTCGTGGAGAATGTGAAAGCGGGTTAAAATGCTGCAATCTACTGGCAAAATTTTTCTGCCCGTAATTGGCAGGGCAGCTAATTGAGGGCAGGACAATGAAAATCTTTATTATTTACTACGGAATAAGGGCGGTTACGCACTTAACCGACCCGAGTCTGTGAAAAAAATATGTTCCGAAGAACATATACATATACAGTACACACACACGTAGAACTATTTGTATGGTAGCTTACGCACTAGATCTGACTTTCGTTATCCGATGTCTATCCGTCCGCGTCATCCGTGAGAATATCTCAGATGTGCCTCGAATTCAAGTCGGACACATTATGACGTAGATATGTCAAAGGTGTCCACTGAATAGGTTGGATTTGGATCAGAGATCGGATTAGTGCGTAACCAATATCCGAGTTTATTATCTTCGCATTTTCACAGATTCGGATCGGATGAGTGCGTAATCGCTCTTACGCGTTACATTTTAAATTAAAAATGCTTCATTTCAGTGTGATATTGGTCTGGATCTGCAGTACGACGTAGATCATGATAAGTGCTATCAACTTTATCACCGTAGTTATGTCGAAGTAGAACATCCCGAGAATTGAGAATCGTGAGTTCCTGGAATGTATTATGTTTTGGACAGTTTCTGCGACGTCGATGACTTTTTCTGAAAAAAAAAAAACAATCATAATAATCATGCATTTGCTATTTAAATGATATTAAATTCTAACATTTTAAACACAAACACCAATGTTTTCAATATCCACAATGGATTCATTAAAAAGACGTCTTGTTCTTAATGACTGACTGACTGTCTGATTGGTTGACTGATTGATGTAAGTATCAACGTATGATACAGCCAAAGTCACTAGGATTAGAAACTTGCAATTTTGACGGTAAGATTCTTTCATTACGCAAACATTCACTTGAAAAAGTGGTTTTGGAAATTCCGTTTTAAGGGGTAAATGTTTGTATTGAAGTCCCTCATTTAAACGATTTCTGAAAATTCTGCCCCTAAGGGGATTCAAAATAGGTTCGAAGTTTATTAGAAACACCCTAATTTTTTAAGTTGTATCTATGAAAATTGGTATTTGGGTTTTCGGTTAAAAATGAAAAAAAAATACGTAGGTATATCAGGATTTTTAGAATCTCCAATTTTCAAAAATTCTACTCGAGTGAAGCTGGGGTGAATCAGACTGTATTTTATACCTACAATAATTATAATTGTTTTAATCTTACTTGGTATTGAAGACTTCAGTTGTATGTAGGTACATATCAGATTAGTTTGTTGAATTTGTTCATCGAAGAAGTCTTGTTCTGCAGCACAAGAGGCGAATAATACCCAACATGCGCTAATCGTTAACACAATCGTAATTGTTCGCATCAAATCTCTGTCCTATAAAATAAAGGTCTTTCATTATAAAATGTTTCTTAATCTTATTATCATGGCTCTCCCAGGCATGATGGAAAGAAAAGTTCAACGACTTTGATGCTACGGTACTATGGATGTGTGTGATATCCTCCAATCATATTCATTGCTTCAAATAGTAGTATTGGTGGAAATACGTACAAGATAAAAGTGACCAACATAGCTTAAAGGTTTAGCAAGTTGAAGTGGCAGTGGGCAGGCCATAATATCTGTCGCAGAGACGACAGCTGATGCAATTGGGTAGACTTGTTCTGGCGTGCCGATCGCGTACCGATAAACGTTGTGTAGGATGACCTTCAGCCCGCTAAAGGTGGTTCAGAAGGTGATGGAAAACGCGTGAATATGGAAGGCAGAGGACTGTGTTTGGTGGTGCGCTCTTGACAAGGCATGTCTCCAGCAGTGGACCCATACTGACTGATAAATTTTATTAGATAGAGATATAGAAAGGTCTATTAGAAAATGTTTGAAAAATCAACGTCAAAATAATTATGTTTACCAGTTTGAAGTCGGTTTTTTAAAATAATTTCTGAGTAAGATTATTTAAATACTTACCGGCTTTATTACGTATTCAATAATTGCTTGCACTTCCACAAACGCGGCAAAAATGAGGGTTATTGTATACATACACATCTACAACGTACAAAATATCTCTAATTATATTATTATACATATTAAACAAAGTCGGGGGACTTATCGCATTTGCTTATGTGTGCGCGCTAATAATATTCTTTTGGATTCTATTCAAACATCTGATCTTTCAGGTTTGAATGTAATAGCCTTCAAGGTTTATTGGCTGAGTTTAAACGATATTTGTCGACTAAGTTACCAAAAATCGTTTTACTTGAGCATTTAAATTTATGTTGAAAAAAATGAAATAAGAAAATATACTCCTTAAGTTAGTTAAAATTATGTTACTAGTCTACATTCTAAGCTACCAAATATATTATGTGTCATCAAAAATACAACTAAGGAACCGCAACCAACTATTAACTACATCTCAAGTATGTACATAGGCAACCGAGACGGGTCGCTAGTGCACTATGCAATATTAAATCATCGGAAAAAAAGCTTCGAATTAAAAAATGTATAAACTCGAACACTAACTTTTTATCAAATAAATATAAATGAAAATGTCTGTGACATACGTACGTCAAATTCAAAACATTTGTGTATACGATGTATTTGAACAAGTATTGTCTTATAGGCCTCTGCAAAATCCTTCAAGTCAGCGCGTTTATGAAATTTTACTAAATCATCAAACTTTCTCATCCAAAATATAGTAGTAAAGGGGAACTGTCTCGGAAAATAGGTCGGATTTAGTTTAGCTAGTTTAATTAAGGCAATGTTTAAATAACGAACTCGTAACGTTAGAGAAATATAAAGTGTGTGGTATAAGGCGAATTCATACATAGCGATAAAAAGAGATATACACACTTGAGTGGTCAAATACAAAGCCCAAGATAAATCATCCCACCAAAACATAATACCCATACATAGCAATGTCATAAATAAGACAAGAATAGAACTTTTAAATGTTCTGATGGCAATTCGTCTCATAAATTTAGTTTCAGTAACACCTAGCAGAACGTCGAGATTGATTTTATCATCAATGAAGTCCATACCAATGTTCTTGTTAAGAAAACTGACATTGATAAAGCAAGACATTTCCAAGTTCCAAAGTAAAAGTAACGAAAGCACATCTAGATACGTGTACTTAGTGTCATCACGCACTACTACATGGTATATCATGTAAGACATGCATACATCCACTACGATAAAGGCTATAACGTTATGCCAGAAATTAGACAATGTATTTTTAATAAATTGACCATCTTGAATATTAACTCTAGACACTCCTGTAATTTTAAATGGCCATAAATAGAAACTGTTGAGTATATTAACGTATTCCTTAGCAAGCTTTTCTCTGTCAGAGTTCATTTTGGTCCGAGCGTCCATGTCGAATAAAATTTAATTCAGAACTGCGCATTATAAGCCATAAATCATTTTGTTTTATAGTCATTGTAATTTACTCAGGGGATAAGATTTAAATTCCCAGTTTGACATTTATTTTTGTGGTTAGATGTCATCAAAAAACTATTAGCAATGTGGCTAATTTTAAAAATCAATTAAGAAATGTCAATTGCACCAACAACATTTCATGTGGTTGACAAGACTCACAAGTTTATAATGCTGTTAAAAAGTTATGAGATTTCTGGAATCTAGAGCCAAACCCCTAGTTGAGCTTCGATTTGTGCTGCCCATGCGGCCTGTCCCAAGTCCAAAGTTTATTATAGCTCTTAAGTGCTCTTGACTGTACCATATTTATATACCTAAGTAAAAGCTTAGTACACAGTAAGTTTTTAACCGGGTATACCATCTTTTATTATAGTGGGGCCACTAATAATTGTAAAATAAAAAAATTCTAAAAATTAATAAAAACCGACTTCAATAACCAACACTAAAAAGTATAAAAATAATTAATTTATTACCAAATATATTATTATGTATACAAAAGTAAAATATGTAGTTCTATAGTCTATAGTAACATTTTTTGGAGTCGGTGTCTATGAAGTGCCAATGTGAAGTCACAAACAATACGAAGTAAGTTCATGCGGCTTCTTTTCGTTCTACGAATATCGTGCTAGCCGTTGACATTGTCTTGAAAATCTGTCGTCACTGCAAAAAATTAGTGGTCGACAGTTAATCGTGCCGTCTTATATATGAACACCTCATTCAAGTTATATACAAGCCATGACGCTTTAAATTGCATGACTGTCTGTCGTCACGACAGAGGGGGAATGGACACTTAACGGCCAGTCTAAGTGACCGAAACCGTTGTACTTAGATTGATTCAGTTCACGTCGGGACGACTCAATATCTTTGCCATTTGCCATAATCTTTCAGGAATCTGAGTCGAAAGATTGCTTATAATTTATTACGAGGAGTTCACCTCAAGTGCTCACGATAGCGCTGCATACAAACGTAGTTTAATCCTCATTTAAATAGAAACCGATCAATTATTATTAACATAATAACGATCCCAACTGGTTTCTTTCAGGGTCAGCGCGGTTGAGACTGCGTGCTGCTTACGCCGCAGCCTTTGAGGGACGGCTTTGAGGAACGCTGAGGTGGCGGGAGAGATGGCTGCAGATCACAGACAGTTCCTACAGATCTTCATCGCTGTAGGAACTAGATTACGGTGGCCCTGTCACCGTAATCTAAGCAAGCGGAGCCAATAATGTCCTATCTTTCGAATGATGACGTTGTCTTAGCGTTAAAAACTAGTCGGGGTTACACATCTACTACTTTTATTTCGGAAAATTAAAGAGGTCCCACGGGAATTTTAAAAAGTCAACGCGAATGAAGTCACGGGCATCAGCTTAATAAAACCGTAAGTAATGGGACCTCTGCCAACGTTGAATTTTCCATTGCAAGGTCACCATTTAAGGATTTTGGGACTTGGGATCCAAAAAAACGGTCAAGTGCTAGTCGACTCACAAACGAAGAGTTCCATACCATCGTAAGAGAATAATAAAAAAAAAATTCAAAAGAAAAAAAAACCGACTTCCAAAACCACAAACACTAAAAAGTAAAAATAATTTTTGTTTAGCTACACGTGTAATGTACCTAGGTATGAAGTCGAGCGAGCATATTAAAACAAAATTAGAAATCCAAGAGTGAAGCTTGCCCGACTTCATACCGAGGTACATTACACGTGTAGCTGAACAAAAATTATTTTTTACTTTTTAGTGTTTGTGGTTTTTGAAGTCGGTTTATTTTTCATTTGAAATTTTTTTATTTCACAATTTTTAGTGGCCCCACTGCACTATAATATGCTATGCCCAGTTAAAACCCTACTGTTTACTAAGCTATTACACTGATCGCGAGAAATTTTCTCTTATCCATTGAGGAGTTCTGTTCTCCATCTCCGAAGATATTCATCAGATATTCACCAAATTTATATTCGACCACCTGCACCCTTTCAAACAAAAAACAAAATCCAAATTGGTCCAGGGGTCTTTGAGTAATCGGAGAACATACATAAAAAATAAAATAAAAATAAAAAAAAAGATTCCGACGAATTGAGAACCTCCTCCTTTTTTGGAAGTCTGTTAATAAATAAGAAATACTTACATGAAACATTGTCTTTTGTTAAAATTAACATTGTAGCTATGCATGATAATATTCAGCAATTCTAAAAACGGAATATCTATCTGATTGTGTAAAGAATAAAGATAAAAAAGATGAGTGACTTTCAAGCCACCGTTATCGTTTAATGAGAACCCAACAAAATCTCGAATAATTTGAACATATTGAATAAAAAAAAAAATGAACATTTAAATTTAGTTTAGGTAAAAGGTTGGATGGTAGTGAGCATTACAGATCTCTTAAACCAAAATAAAATGCTCATAATGGAGTGCCATATGCGTAGGTTGAGGAAGAATCCTTATAAATATTGATAAATGAAAAGAGACGTTACAAAAATACAAAACAAAATAAGTTTGCACAAAAGTTTCTTTACTTTTATGAAATGTCGCACAATAATAAGAAAAACACTTGAATAAGCCCTTTGCTATTACAAAAATCCAGAAGAAAGAACACAAAACAACAGACTTGTTGGAGAACTTTTGCTTGCTCCTGAAACTTTCGGTCTGTCACGAAGTTGGTGCCGCAATTTGTTTTTCGAGTCGTCTTGCGTCGCGTCGCCCCGTGGAGAATGTGAAAGCGGGTTAAAATGCTGCACTCTATTGCCGAAAATTTTGTGCCCCCAATTGGCTGGGCAGCTTATTGAGGGCAGGAAATTGAAAGTCTATATTTACTACGGAATAACGCGTTACATTTTAAATTAAAAATGCTTCATTTCAGGGTGATATTGGTCTGGATCTGCAGTATGACGTAGATCATGGTAAGTCCTATCAACTTTATCACCATAGCTATGTCGAAGTAGAACATCCCGAGAATTGAGAATCGTAAGTTCCTGGAATGTACTAGGTTTTGGACAGTTTCTGCGACATCCATGACTTTTTCTGAAAAAATAAAACAGAAAACAATAATTTTCCTGCATTTACTATTTAAATCATATTGAATTCTAGCATTTTAAACACAAACACTAAAATTTTAACTATCCGGAATATGATTTGCACCTTAGTAACATTATACATCTGTTCATGTAAAATGACTCGTACTTTGTGACGAACTGACTGACTGGCTGACTGACTGGCTGATTGGCTGACTGATTGATTGATTGATGCATCAACGTACCTACAGCCCAAGCCGCTAGGGTTAGAAACTTGTAATTTTGACGGTAAGATTCTTTCATTACGCAGACATTTACTTAGGAAGGGGGTTTGGAAATTCTATCCTAAGAGGGCTACAGGGTAAAAGTTTGTATTGAAGTCCGTCATTAAACGATTTCTGAAAATTCTACCCCCAATGGGATTCAAAATAGGTTCGAAGTTGATTTGACACGCTCTTATATTTCAAGTTGTATTTATGAAAATTGGTATTTGGGCTTTTGGTTAAAAAGGAAAAAAATACGGAAGTATAACAGCATTTCTGGAAACTCCAATTTTCAAAAAATCCATTCGAGTGAAGCTGGGGCGAATCAGCCTGTATTTTATATCTACAATAATTATAATTGTTTTAATCTTACTTGGTATTGAAGGCTTCAGTTGTATGTAGGTACATATCAGATTAGTTTGTTGGATTTGTCCATCAAAGAAGTCTTGTTCTGCAGCACAAGAGATGAATAATAGCCAACCTGTGCTAATCGTTAACACAATCGTAGCTGTTCGGATCATATCTCTATCCTATAAAATTAAGGTATTTCGTTATAAGAGGAAAATGCTTCTTAATCTTATTACCATGGATCTAAAAGGCACGATGGAAAAGAAAAAATCAACGACATTGATATCTCCCGTAAATTAGACTGCCTTTCCACCAGAGATATTATGTGCTGTGCTACGCTACTGTATTGATGTGTGTGATATCCAACAATCATATTCATTGCTTCACATAGGTTAGTATTGGTGAAAACGGGATCAACAAAGCTATGTTTTTATGTAAATGAATGCGTGCTATAGATGAGAGCTAAGGATGGGAGCTATTTATGAGAGCTATGCAATGGGTGGGAGCTACGGATGCGCGAGTGGTGTAGCCTCATGCTCTCCCTACCGTCGATGCATTGCTTAGCACATCTCGCGGCGGCGCATCTTCATAGTACATCTTAGCAGCTCCACTACATCGCTTAGCACCAGTGGAAGCGGTTACTTAGTTTCGTACCTTATCTCTGACCTACTCACAGCAATAGCTGCGTAGCACATCTCTGGTGGAAAACCAGCCTAACTTGGAGTTGTGAGTGAAGTTAAGGGCAATGACGCGACTGTTAAGAAATAAGGCAATAAGTTTCCTTGTTGTATTATAAATTATCAATGTGTAATGTTGGCTGACCCACAGTTAAAAGTCTCTCAGTGCGTTATGGAGCGAACTTTTACGTATCTCTGCAATGAAAAAATGCGGACCAAGGAAATACGTAAGTACAAGAAAAAAAGTGACGACATAGCTCAAAGGTTTAGCAAGTTAAAGTGGCAGTGGACAGGCCATAATATCAGCAGTTAGAAGTCGGTTGTTTTAAAATAATTTCTGAGTAAAATTATTTAAATACTTACAGGCTTTATTACGTATTCAATAATTGCTTGCACACCTACAAACGTGGCTAAAGTGAGGCTTATTGTATACATACATATCTAAAACATACAAAATATATCTAATCAAAATATTATACATATTTTTATACAAATTAAACAAAAAATCATATAATTGTACAATGTACATATCAAACAAAGTCGGGGGACTTATCGCATTTGCTCGTCTATGCGCAATATCTCAGAAGATTCTAAAATGTTATAGCCTTCAAGGTTTATTGACTGAGCTTAAATAATAACTGTCGATTAAGTTAACAAAAATCGTTCTATTTGAGAGGTTTTAGATTTAAGTTGAAAAAAATGAAATAAGGAAATATATACCTCTTCAGTGAGTTAAAATTATGTTACAAGTCTATCTTCTAAGATTAATTCACAATTATCAAATATATGTGTCATTACAAATACAACTAAGCAACCGCAACCTACTACTACGTCTATACCTTGGCAACCGGGGCGGGTCGCTAGTGAAGAAGACAATATTAAATCATCGGGAAAGAAGCTTCGAATAAAAGTCAATAGACTCGAACACTAACTTTTTATCAAATAAATAAAAAGCGAAAATGTCTGTGACATACGTACATCAAATTCAAAACATTTGTGTATACGATGTACTTGAACAAGTATTGTCTTATAGGCCTCTGCAAAATCCTTCAAGTCAGCGCGTTTATGAAATTTTACTAAATCGTCAAACTTTCTCATCCAAAATATAGTAGTAAAGGGGAACTGTCTTGGAAAATAGCTTGGGTTCAGTTTAGCTAGTTTAATTAAGGCAATGTTTAAATAACGAACCCGTAAAGTTAGAAAAATGTAAAGTGTGTGGTATAAAGAGAATTCATACAAAGCGACAAACAAAATTATACACACTTGAGTGTTCAAATACAAGGCCCAAGAAAAATTATCCCACCAAAACATAATAGTTACACATATCAATGCCATAAATAAGACAAAAACAGAACTTTTAAATGTTCTAATAGCGATTCGTCTCATAAATTTAGTTTCAGTAACTCCTAGCAGAACATCGAGATTGATTTTATCATCAATGAAGTCCATACCGATGTTCTTGTTGAGAAAGCTGACATTTATAAAGCAAAAAATTTCTACGCTCCAAAGTAAAAGTGACGAAAGCACGTCTAGATACGTGTATTTAGCGTCATCAGTATTTAATACAAAATAACATATCATAGCGTAAGACATGCATATATTGAATACGACAAAGGCAATGACGCTACGCCAGAAATGTAACGATGTATTTTTAAGAAATTGGCCATCTTTAGTATTAACTCTAGAAACTCCTGTAGTTTTAAGAGGCCATAAATAGAAACTGTTGAGTATATTAACGTATTCCTTCGTAAGCTTTTCTCTGTCAGAGTTCATTTTTGTTCGAGCGTCCATGTCGAGTAAAATTTAATTCAGAACTGCGCATTATAAGCCATAAATCATTTTGTTTTATAGTCATAGTAAATTACTCAGGGGATAAGATTTGAATTCCCAGTTTGATATTTATTTTTGTGGTTAGATGTCATCAAAAAACTATTAGCTGTGTGGTTAAATTTAAAAATTAATTTAGAAAATGTCAATCGCACCAAAAACATTTCATGTGGTTGCCAAGACTAACAAGTTTATAATGTTGTTAAAAAGTTATGAGATTTCTGGAATCTAAGGCCAAACCCATAGTTGAGCTTCGATTTGTGCTGCCCATGGGGCCTGTCCCAAGTCCTAAGTATATTATAGTTCTTAAGTGCTCTTGACTGTACCATATTTATATAGCTTTGTAAAGGCTGGGTTAACAGTAAGTTTAAACCAGATTTAGCATATTTTCATACAGCGAGGCCACTAAAATTTGTGAAATAAAAAAAACCAAACAAATAAATAAAAACAGGAGACGGAAAAGGTGGCAGCTACCTCGGATAAAGAAATAGTCTAGTTATTCAAAGGGGGAATGATGCCAGTATCTTCGGAACCTTGCCTAAAGGGACTTCTTTTAATAATTTATTTTAGTTATTATATATTATTATATTTTTAAAGTTTTTAGTTTTAAGTTCATTGTTTTAATAATTGAGATTTTAGATGTTCTGAAATTAAATATTTTGCAATAAAACCGACTTCAATAACCACAAACACTAAAATGAAAAAAAAATACAGAATATATTATGTATAACTACAGGAGTAAATTATGTAGTTCTATAGTACTCAATATTTTTGGAGTCGGTGCCAATGAGGTGCCAATGTGGAGTGACAAACAATATGAAAAATTTCATGTGGTTTTTTTTTTCGTTTTACGTATGTCGTGCTAGCCATAAATGTATCTGAACATCTCATTTAAACAAAGTGTCATTCAAAGTGTCATATACAAGCTATGACACTTTAAATGACACGACTAACTGTCGTCACGACAAAGTAAGAATGGACATGGAATGGACACTTAATGGCCGGCCTAAGTGACCGAAACCGCTGTACTTAGGTTGATGTAGTTCACGTCGGGACGACTCAATATCCTTACCATTTGCCGTTATCTGTTAGGAATCTGATTCGAAAGATTGCTTATAATTTATTACGAGGAGTTCACCTCGAGTGCTCACGATAGCGCTGCATACAATATGGTTAAAGAACTTTATTCTCACTAAGAATTTTACAATTCACTTACATGAGAAAGAAACAAATTGATAAGTAACTTATTCATTTAACGTTGCGATTATATAAAACAAAGTGGGTAGAAATGTATTATAAAGTAAACGAGTCGGTCGAGTGCGCCGATTGCGTGGACAAAACATGGATCATTAGAGACTAGATACGGCTTGGCACTTCAGGGTAAGTACAGTTAGTATTTTATGTACCTAATGTGTATGGCATGTAAAAGGTAAGTATAGGGGTAATAGTATGTAAATGTACACATATATGTATGTTTATATATGTTAATTTGTATCTATTTCATTTTCATTTTTATAGTCGTGCATGTGAATTTAGTATTAATAGTAATAATAATATTATATGTATAGATTATAATTATTTATTTATAAATTATAAATATATAATGCGGCAAATTTTTTATTTTTATCTTTTAATGTACTAAAGTTATTTTCGTTAGTGTAATTTATCGTTTGGTTCCAGAGTTATTGTTCAATATATAATATTTTAGCAGTTTTTTATATGTTTGTAAAGACTGTGTATTTTTTATGTCACTGGGGAGTTTATTATATAATTGTGCGCCTTCGTACAAAAGATTTACGTAGTTTAATCCTCATTTAAATAGTTACCGGTCAATTATAAATATAACGATCCCAACTGATTTCTTCCAGGGTCTCAGCTCGGCTTTGAGGAACGCTGAGGTGGCGGGAGAGATGGCTGCAGATCATCCCCCGACAGTTATCTTCATCGCTGGCCCCGTCACCGTAATCTAGGCAAGCGGAGCCAATAATGTCCTGTCTTTCGAATGATGACGTTGTCTTAGCGTTAAAAACTAGTCGGGCTTGCACATCTAGTACTTTTTATCTCGGAAAATTAAAGAGTTCCCACGGGAGTTTTAAAAACATAAGTCAACGCGAACGAAGTCAAGTGCGAGTCGACTCACAAACGAAGAGTTCCATACCATCGTAAAAGATACTTTAAATAATAAAATAAAAAAGTAATACATAAAAATAATCTTTTGTTAAAATTAACATTGTTGCTATGCATGATAATAGTTAATTCAGCAATTCTAAAAACGGAACATCTATCCGATTGAGTAAAGAATAAAGATAAAAAAGATGAGTGACTTTCAAGCTACCGTTATCGTTTAAGGAGAATCCAACAAAATCTCGAATAATTTGAACATTATGAGCATTTTAACTTAGTTTAAAAGGTTGGATGATAGTGAGCATTACAAACCTCTTACACCAAAATAAAATGCTCGTAAAGGAGTGGCATATGCGTAGGTTGAGGAAGAATCCTCATAAATTTTGATAAATGAAAAGAGACGTTACAAATATACAAAACAAAATAAGTTTGCACAGAAGTTTCTTTACTTTTATGAAATCTCGCTTAATAACAAGAAAAACACTTGAATAAGCCCTTTGACATTACAAACATCCAGAAGAAAGAACACAAAACAACAGACTTGTTGGAGAACTTTTGTTTGCTCCTGAAACTTTCGGTCTGTCACGAAGTTGGTGCCGCAATTTGTTTTTCGAGTCGTCTTGCGTCGCGTCGCCTCGTGGAGAATGTGAAAGCGGGCTAAAATGCTGCACTCTACTGCCAAAAAATTTCTTCCCTCAATTGACTGGGCTTATTGAGGGCAGGAAATTGAAAGTCTATATTTACTACGTAATAACGCACGTAACGTAATTTTAAATCAAAAATGCTTCATTTCAGTGTGATATTGGTCTGGATCTGCAGTATGACGTAGATCATGATAAGTCCTATCAACTTTATCACCATAGCTATGTCGAAGTAGAACATCCCCAGAATTGAGAATCGTGAGTTCCTGGAATGTATTATGTTTTGAACAGTTTCTGCGACATCCATGACTTTTTCTGGAAAAACAAAACGGAAAACAATAATTATCATGCATTTACTAGGCATAGTCAGACCGCAACACTAGACGTGCCTGCTAACCGTTCCCACGGTCGCCGCCGAACCTGACGCCTGACGCGGCGAAATTCGCGATCACCATGCGCGAGGACTGGGCACGGACACATCACTATTAGCTTTAGAAGCCTCCGCCATAAATCGACGGAGCAATTAGGATTATTATATTTTATAATTAGTTTATAATATGTAAATTTCTAGAAATAAAATTAGGATTAGAAACTGCTGCTTTATTTCGCACCCCCTGCAGCCGCCATAATGTAATCATTTAAATAATATTGAATTCTAGCATTTTAAACCCAAGCATTAAAATTTTAACTATCCTAAAATGATTTACACCTTACTAACATTATACATCTGTTCATTTTAAAAATACTTGTACTATATGACTAACTGACTGACTGGCTGATTGACTGATTGATGCATCAACGTACCTTACAGCCCAAGCCGGGTTAGAAACTTGTAATTTCGACAGTAAGTCGAGTGAAGCTGGGGCGAATCCGCCTGTATTTTATATCTACAATAAACATAATTGTTTTAATCTTACTTGGTATTGAAGGCTTCAGTTGTATGTAGGTACATATCAGATTAGTTTGTTGGATTTGTTCATCAAAGAAGTCTTGTTCTGCAGCACAAAATATGAATAATAGCCAACCTGCGCTAATCGTTATCACAATTGCAGCTGATCGGATCACATCTCTATCCTACAAAATTAAGGTCTTTCGTTATAAGAGGAAAATGTTTCCTAATCTTATTATCATGGATCTAAAAGGCACGATAGAAAAGAAAAGTTCAACGACCTTGATGCCTCCCGCAAATAGGCTGCTTTTCCACCAGAGATATTATATGCTATTTATCTATCTATATATATATATATATATATATATATATATATATATATATATATATATATAATATTATATTATATCTACGATACTATGGATGTATGAAATATCCACCAATCATGTTCATTACTCCACATAGGTTAGTATTGGTGGAAACGGGATCAACGAAGCTATGTTTTAATGTAAAGGAATGCATGCTATGGATGAGAGCTATGGATAGGAGCTATTGATGTGAGCTACGCTACGGGTGGCAGCCGAGTGGTGTTGCCCCATGCTTTCCCTACCGTCGATGCATCACTTGCTCGATTCACGTATCTATCTTACACGCCTACCTCGCGGCGGCGCATCTTCATAGTATATCTAAGCCGCTCCGCTACATCGCTTAGCTTTAGTGGAAACGGTTACTTAGTTTCGCACCTTAACTCTGACCTACTCACAGCATAGCTGCGTAGCACATCTCTGGTGGAAAACCAGCCTAACTTGGAGTTGTAAGTGAAGTTAAGGGTACTGACCCGACTGTTAAGAAATAAGGCAATAAGTTTCTTTGTCGTAAGTATAAACTACGTAAGTATTTTAAATTATCAATGTATAATGTTGGCTGACCCACAAGTTAAAAATCGCTCAGTGCGTTATGAAGCGAGCTTTTACGTATCGCTGCAATGATAAAATGCGGAACGAGGAAATACCTACGTACAAGAAAAAAGTGACCGACATAGCTCAAAGGTTTAGCAAGTTGAAGTGGCAGTGGGCAGGCCATAATATCTGTCGCAGAGACGACGGCGGATGCAATTGGGTAGACTTGTTCTGGCGTGCTGATCGCGTACCGATAAACGTTGTGTAGGTTGTTCAGCCCGCTAAACCGATGCCCTGAAGAAGGTGATGGGAAACGCGTGAATGAGGAGGGCAGAGGACCGTGTTTGGTGGCGCGCTCTGGAGAAGGCATGTACCTACCAGCAGTGGACCCATTCAGACTGATAAATTTTATTAGATGGAGATATAGAAAGGTCTATAGAAAATATTTAAAAAATCGACGTTAAAATAATTATTTTTACCAGTTTGAAGTTGGTTGTTTTAAAATATTTTCTAAGTAAAATTATTTGAATACTTACAGGCTTTATTGCGTATTCAATAATTGCTTGCACACCCACAAACGTGGCTAAAATGAGAGTTATTGCATACATACACATCTACAACATACAAAATATTTCCAATTATTATTATACATATCAAATAAAGTCGGGGGACTTATCGTATTTGCTCGTTTGTGCGCAATATCTCAGAAACTACATATTTAAGGGATTTTCTCTCGGGTGCCACTCAAACATATTAATAGACTGATTTTCCTAAGAAGCTAAAATAGCCTTCTAGGTTTATTGGCTGAACTTAAATAATAAATGTCGACTAAATTAGCAAAAATCGTTCTACTTGAGAGTTTTTAGATTTAAGTTGAAAAAAAATTAAATAAGGAAATATACCTCTTAAGTTAGTTAAAATTTTGTTACAAGTCTATCTTCTAAGATTAATTCACGATTATCAAATATATTATGTGTCATTAAAAATACAACTAAGCAACCGCAACCTACTACTACATCTGTACACAGGCAACCGGGGCGGGTCGCTAGTGAACTATACAATATTAAATCATCGGGAAGGAAGCTTCGAACTGAAAAATCTATAAACTCGATCACTAACTTTTTATCAAATAAATATATAAGAAAATGTCTGTGACATACGTACGTCAAATTCAAAGCATTTTTGTAAACGATTTACTTGAACAAGTATTATCTTATAGGCATCTGAAAAATCCTTCAAGTCAGCGCGTTTATGAAATTTTACTAAATCATCAAACTTTCTCATCCAAAATATAGTAGTAAAGGGGAACTGTCTTGGAAAATAGGTTGGATTCAGTTTAGCTAGTTTAATCATGGCAACGTTTAAATAACGAACCCGTAAAGTTAGAAAAATATAAAGTGTGTGGTATAAAGCGAATTCATACAGAGCGACAAAAAAAATTATACACACTTGAGTGTTCAAATACAAGACCCAAGAAAAATCATCCAACCAAAACATAAGACTTATACATATCAATCCCATAAATAAGACAAAAAATGAAGTTTTAAATGTTCTAATGGCGATTCGTCTCATAAATTTAGTTTCAGTAACACCTAGCAGAACGTCGAGATTGATTTTATCATCAATGAAGTCCATACCAATGTTTTTGTTGAGAAAGCTGACATTGATAAAGCAAGAAATTTCTAAGCTCCAAAGCAAAAGTGACGAAAGCACGTCCAGATACGTGTATTTTGCGTCACCTTGCATTAATATATAATAACATGTCAAAGCGTAAGACATGCATGTATTGAATACGACAAAGGCAATGACGCTACGCCAGAAATTAGACGATGTATTTTTAACAAATTGACCATCTTTAGTATTAACTCTAGACACTCCTGTAGTATTAAGAGGCCATAAATAGAAACTGTTGAGCATATCAACATATTCCTTTGTAAGCTTTTCTCTGTCAGAGTTCATTTTTGTTCGAGCGTCCATGTCGAATAAAATTTAATTCAGAACTGCGCATTATACGCCATAAATCATTTTGTTTTATAGTCATAGTAATTTACTCAAGGGATAAGATTTAAATTCCCAGTTTGACATTTATTTTTGTGGTTAGATGTCATCAAAAAACTATTAGCAATGTGGCTAATTTTAAAAATCAATTTAGAAAATATCATTCCCACAATTTTGGTTGCCAAGACTCTTAAGTTCTTAATGCTGTTAAAAAGTTATGAGATCTCTGGTAGGTAGAGCCAAACCCCTAGTTGAGCTTAGATTAGTACTGCCCATGGGGACTATCCCAAGTCCAAAGTATAATATTATAGCTCTTAAATGCTCTTGACACAAAACATAACAATATAAAATTAAAAAAAACAGAACATAAATAGAAATATTATGACATTGAAATTGTGACTATACTAATTAATAATAATAAATTTTGACATATTACAAATAAATCTGCACTAATAAAAATTAAATATTGATCTTTTTTTATTTTAGCAATTTTTGTAATTTGTCATATTATGATTTGTAACAAAATAATAATGCTTGTATCTACTGAACTATATCAATTATTGTATTTATTGAACTAATGATTGGAAATAAAGGCTTTACTTATTTATTTATTTAAGTGCTCTTGAGTGTACTATATTTATAACAATAAGTAACAAATAACTCTACTTATAAGCTCTGACTCTACAAACCGTACATCTTGGTAAAATAAGTATGCTTTGGCCGTTCATTGTTCATGAAACAATTACGTGACATAACATATATTTTTATTTCAGTCCATAAAGAATAGTTTGTGCGACAGTCAGGGAATTATTTTGATCCATAGATGTAATTCTTATAAACCTCATATAAGACCTCAGATAATATA
Organism: Maniola jurtina; assembly: GCF_905333055.1. Lineage (NCBI taxonomy): Eukaryota > Metazoa > Arthropoda > Insecta > Lepidoptera > Nymphalidae > Maniola > Maniola jurtina. The sequence continues at coordinate 3,211,340 of NC_060033.1, forward strand.
TTAAAGAGCTAATCTTCAAAATATTCCTTAACTAATACTATAACATTTCCACCGATTTTCAATTCAAACACTGTCAAAATTAAAAATATATATTCCTGAGTTAAACATTATTGTTGTAAATCGCTTGGTCGCTTTACAAAAAACATCAAACAACGTGATATTTGGGGCACAAAATGTTTACTGGTTCTTGGAGCTATGTGTTGCAACCATTGCAACTTTAGTTTTAGTTATCAACCCATCGCCGGCTCACTACCGAGCACGGGTCCCTCTCAAAATGAGAAGGGTTAAGTTATGGTCCACCACGATGACCAAGTGCGTATTGGCATATTTCACACACCTTTGAGATCATTAAGAAGAGCTCTGAGGCTACGCGTTTCCTCACGATGTTTTCCTTCAATATTTACACTTACTTATAAGCACTATACGAAGATTTTAGTTTTCAGGTACTAAGGGATTTAGGCAAAAAAGTCATGAAACTTCTAGAACGATTTTATATGATACACATCAGTGTTTTTTGGGATGTGAGGAAATGAGACTTTTAGTAGGTAGTAAATAAGCTTTGAATAAGCTAAGACAGCTTTGGAATGCGTTTAACGTGAATTTTTACAGGACCATGGCGTGGGATTAGAAACTTATTAAACGAACTAATGAAACGCATGTTACTGGGAATTGGCTGTTTCAAATTGAAAGTCAATTAGTATTAAACGGAGTATCGTTTATTTATTAAAATGTACATAATATTATATGAATATATACATGGTTATAGTTATAGTTTAAGACCTGGAATGTGATATAAGCTAATTTTTATCCCCTAAAGTCCAAAGACTTCCCGCGGGATTTTTAAAAGGGCAAATTCACTCGGATAAAGTTTTGGGCATCAGCTAATCTATGATAATAATTATTATTGTGTATCTGTTTTATTTGTTGATCCAACACACGTAAAACACAATTAACTTTTATTTATCTTAAAATGTAACTTAAAATTAGCAGCGTCTAATTAAAATATTTGTAACAGCATTAAAATACATGTAAGTACATATATCTAGATTATAAATCAATGATATATTTTGTGCTTTATTTCAGGGCAATATTCGTCTGGATCTGCAGAACTACGTAAACCATGATAAGTCCTATCAACTTTATTGCTGTACTTGTATCATAGTAGAACATTCCGTAAACAGAAAATCTTGGGTTCCTGGAATGTATTGTGCTTTGGACACTTTCTGCGACGTTTATGATTTTTTCTGAAAGGTAGAAATGTTTTAAGGCGAACAGTTAGGTACATGAGCACTTATCACGAATTTACCCTAAATTTTTAATTCGTAATTCAATTAAGTATTTAACTGTCATCTTACTTGGTATTGAAGACTTCAGTTGTATGTAGGTACATATTAGATTAGTTTGTTGGATCTGTTCATACAAGAAGTCCTGTTGTAAAGCACAACAGAAGTATATAAACCAACATGAGATAACCATTAACACAATCGTAGATGTTCGGAGCAAGTCTCGATCCTATGAATAAAGTTTTTAGATTGAGTAAAATGATAAAGACGCGAGAATCTGGTTGGTATATTGTTTCTGTAAGAACTTACCGGCTTGATCATGTAATCTATAATTGCTTGCACCGCCAAAAATGCAGTGCTAATTATGCTTATTGTGTATATACAGAAAATCTGGAAAGATGCGAATTTGAAAATTTAGTTATAGAATATAAATAAGTACATATCAAAAGATCATTCTGGTGCAGACGACGAAGTTGAAGGTCACAATATGTTTGATTTCCTGAAGTCATAGAATATTAAATTAATCTTACTTTGTATATTTTAATTAGTATATGTTAATATTTATTAATACGTACATCGAATTCGAAACATTTGTGTACTCGATGTGCTTGAACGTATATCATCTTAAAAGCCTCTACAAAATCCTTCAAGTCAGCGCGTTTATGAAATTTTACTAAATCATCAAACTTTCTCATCCAAAATATAGTAGTAAAGGGGAACTGTCTCGGAAAATAGGTCGGATTCAGCTTAGCCAATTTAATTAAGGCAACGTTTAAATAACGAACCCGTAATGTTTGAAATACACAAAGTGTGTGATATAATGCGAGTTCGTAGATACAGGCAATAATAATACTGTCCACTTGACTGGTAAGATATAAGCCCCAAGACAAATCGCGCCACCAAAACATAAGACCAACACATGTTAATAACACTACTAAGGCGAGACAAATACATTTAAAGGTTCTCATAGCGATCTGTCTCATAAATTTAGTCTCCTTAACACCAAGTAGAACATCAAGATTGATACTATCATTTATGAAGTCCATGCCGGTATTCCTCGTGAGAATACTGATATTTATGAAGCAAGAAATATCAAAAGTCCAGATTATAAGTAACGAAAGCATGTCTAGATACGTGTATTTAATGTCATCATGCATCACCACATGATGCATCATGTAAGACATGAATATATTGAATGCAATGAAGACAATCACACTGTTCCACAAATTCGACAACGTATTTTTAGCAAATTGCCCGTCTTTAGTATTAACTCTAAAAAATCCTGTAACTTTTAGAGGCCATACATAGAAATTGTTGAGTATGTTAACGTATTCCTTAACAAGCTTTTCTCTGTCAGATATCATTTTGGCCCGAGGTTGGATGTCGAATAATATACAATTCTGAACTAGTATTTTATGCTTCGAATCATTTTGTACAAGCTTAATGGTCATGAGCCAGGGGGCGATAAATTCCCCAGTACGTCATTTATTTTTTTGGTTGGATGTCATCAAAAAACTATTAGCAGTGAGTCTGAGTTTTTAAAACGATTATCTTTAACTATTGTTGAATACAAGCTGATTTTGCCCGACTTTATATGGCTGGGGCTTTCTATGCTGGGGCATTGTAGTAGTCTGTTCTTGGTACCCCCAATATTATAATTTAACAGGTTCGAAATCTCTATGACTTAAGAGTGCAATACAATAGCATTTTTAAACTTAGAATAATACTCTCTCATAAATTTAGTTTCCGTAACACCTAAGAGTACATCAAAGTTGATACTATCATTTATAAAGTCCATGCCAGTGTTTCTGTTGAGAACACTGGCGTTTATGAAGCAAGTGAATTCCGAGATCTACAGTACAAGAACTGCAAAGGCATCTACGAGTATATAAGTACAAGTATTTATCACGAACTACCACCTGATAAAAGATGTAAGACATACAAATATTGAGTACAAAGAGGGCAATAACGCTGTTCACAAAATTCGCCAACTTATTTCTAACAAACTGACCATCTTTAGTATTAGCTCTAATTTTGTAATTATTAGAGGCCATTAATAGAAACTATTGAGCATGTTAACATATTTAAAAGTTTTTCTAACAACAAGTTTTTCTCTGTCAAAGTTCATTTTGGCCGAGGATGGAGGTCGAATAAAATTTAATTCTGAACTAGGTGCGTTAGGCCGTCATTTTTTTTTTAAACCTGATAGTCATTATTACTGTACTCTACTGTAGTTTACTCAAGGGGCAAAATTTACATTCCCTAGTTAGTCACTTATTTCTGCGATTAATATCATCAAAAAGCTTTTTTATTTTATTTATTTTATTTATAGAAGGAAAATCTACAGCGAAGTAATACTAATAAGAGTCTTAATACTAATTACATCGATAAATATGGCTAATTACAGATTTTCTCGAAAATAATAATTATAATAATTTGTCTGAGTGAGTGATACATAGTTAGATACTAAAAAAAAAAAAAAAAAACCAGAATTAATTAAGTAAATATATCAAAAGTGGGTTAAGAAAATAAATAAATAATTTTATACGTATAAAAAAAACAGTATCTCAGGTAGCCTAAATGAAAAATAACATAACATAATAATAATATTGAATACAATTATGAAGCATATAACGAATTAATGTTTAAGGTACAAACAAGAATGTGTTTATGTGTGTGAGTGTGTGTGTGCATGTGAGTGTGTGCGTGTGTGTGTGAGATGATGTTAAGTATGTTGCACTTGCGTGTAAGAGAGAAAAAAAAAAAAAAAAAATTTTATTTGTGGAGTAGTGAAATGTGTCGCTTAAATGTCTTTTTAGAATGGCGAAAAAGGTCAATTTCCGAGTAATGTTTGTTATAGGTGCGAGTTATTCTAGCAATGGGTGAATTTTGTGAGTATTTTTTTCTTTTAAAATCAACGTGAAGCAGTGATGTGTGCCGAGTGCGTTTTGGGGGTGCAACTAATTGTATTTTGGATAAAAGATGAGGACTGTCAATCTTACCGTTTATAATATTATACAGCATTAACATGTCAGCTATTTGCCTCCTTTGCCCACAAGTTTGTATATTATAGTGTTTACAGTTTTCTTTATAGTCGGAAGGTTCAAAGTAAGTGCGAAAGTTTAAATGTTTAATAAACTTGCGCTGTATCCTCTCTATTGCTTCTATAGGCTTTATGTAGATAGGTGACCAAATGCTACTACAATATTCTAAGTTGCTCCGCACGTATGCAGAATAAATAATCTTAAGTGTCCTAATTTTCTTGAAGGGTTTACAAGTTCTTAAAACAAAGCCAAGCATAGAGAAAGCTTTGTTAGTGATTGTTTCAATATGAGGATTGAATGACATTTTATTGTCGAGTATAACTCCCAAATCGCGGACCTTATCAATTTTGGGGATAGTTTGGCCGTCAATAGTATAATTAAATTGTATAGGATTTTTGTTTCTTGTAAAACTGATGTGCTGACATTTACTTATATTAACTTGTATTCTATTTTCTTTGTAATAGCGAGAAAGTCTATTAAGGTCACTCTGTAACTTCTCACAATCATCTTTACTGTTAATTCCTAAGTATATTTTGGTATCGTCAGCATACATTAAAAACCTCGAGTAAAAAAAACATTTATCAATGTCATACAAATATATGTTATAGAATAACGGACCCAAATGTGAGCCTTGTGGGACTCCAGAGGGGATCTCACAGAAATCTGATCTACAGCCACCAACCACTACAGCTTGAGAACGATTAGTCAGATACGATTTTACCCACCTCAGAAGATCTCCGTGGATGCCTAGATATTCCAATTTATTTAACAGGATCACGTGATCCACACGGTCGAAGGCTTTCTCAAAATCTGTGTAGATCACGTCAACCTGTACACGATTATCCATTGATGACAGTATGTCTTCGGTAAATGTTATTAAATTGGATGATGTGGATCGCCCTTTTATAAAACCATGTTGTTCGGGTGGGATCGCCCTTATAATAATTGGATATATTGAGCTATAAACAATTTTTTCGAGCATTTTGCCAAATACATTTAAGATCGATACAGGACGATAGTTTTCTACGTGACTTTTACTACCTTTTTTATGAATCGGAACAATATGAGCTTCTTTCCACTTAGACGGAAAGAACCCTTCTGCTAATGACCTATTGAAAATAATACTTAGAGGTGTAATGAGAGCCTTACATGCGTGTCTAACAAAGTAAGGTGATATGTTGTCACTTCCCGCGCTTTTAGATGTATCAAGCTGGCCTATACTTTTTGAAATTTCGTTAATATCAACTTTGAGGGAATGAAGGTGTGACATACTAGAGTTAGTTGGAGATCTGAGATTTGAAGATGGGTATTGCTTAAGGGGTTGAGAAAAAACGTTATAAAAGAACTTATTAAACTGAGCTGCGTGATCCTTATTACTAATGGATTCGACATTTTTATAAACTAGTTTTCTTGGTAAATTGGTAGTGTTACGCTTGGATTTCGTATATGACCAGAAACTTTTTGAATCTTTTTCCAAGCAATGTTCGGTAAGATCAGTATATTTATTGTAGCATTCAGTTTCAACCTCACGTACTCTCTTTCTCAACCTGGAAAATTCTTGATAGTCCAAGGGGTCTTGAAATTTTTTCCAGCGTCTGTGGACCTTGGATTTTTCTCGTATAATTTTTATGAGAGATTTACTGTACCACTTTGGATAAGCATCACTTTTTCTCGTTACCATTACGGGTACAAACTTATAGATACTATTGTAAAGGTTTTCATAAAAACAGTCCACCGCATCATCCAAAGAACCTTCATTTAAGTATGTACTCCATGGAATTGTCATCAAATATTTTATTATTTCGTCATAATTTGCCTTATAAAATTTAAATTTTATATGAGGATCAGTTCTTAATGTTTTGGGAGATAAAATAGGTACTTCGATTAATAAAACCGGATGGAAATCATCTTGTTTTAGCAAAGGCGATAGATCCAGTGATAGTTCTAAAGAAAAATTTGAGAACACAAGATCCAAAACGTTATTATGGGAATTTTTAAAAAAAGATTGCTGCGTCATCCCCATCAAATTTAAATGCTGAATTAGTTTAATGCCTGCATCTTGTACTTTCTGAGTGACTTTATTCATAAAGGAGGGCCCAGTCGTTGACCATTGTATGAAGGGCATATTAAAATCGCCCAAAATCATGAAATTACTATTTTCCATTTTATTGCTATGATCACAAATCGACAGTAAAAGTTCCTCAAGAAGATGTGATTGAGTGCTCGTATTCCCAGGTATGTATGTTGCAAGAATATGAAGATCTTTATTTGAGTGTAAAGAACGGGACGGAATGCTTACCGATACCATATCTAATGCGCGACATGATGATTTGATATCCAGTACAGTAGCGTTTAAACTTCGCTTTACACATATCATGACACCGCCCCCGATTGATTTATTTGAAGCTGAGATGTCCCTATCATGTCTAAAAATATCATATCTTAAATCGCAAAACTCCCGGTCTCCTATGCTAGCCGTAAGCCAAGTTTCGGTTAATACTATTACGTCATAGTCATGTAGTAAAATATTTCTGTACAGGTCATTTGTTTTTGTTCGTATACCACGAACATTCTGGTAGTACATTATTAATCCAGTCTTACCCATTTTAGGATATAATTAAACATATCAAAATAATGTTAACAATATAGTATGAAAATTGCATAAAAAAAATACCTACTTCATTATGATTGTATTTTATATACCGGGAATCATGAAATTGATATAAAAGATAGATGTAAGATAGAATGTTAACTGTACTGGTTGGCATAACGTGCACCATAAGTATATTATTAATAATAACAAACATTACTCGTATGATAAAAGCGACCGAGTTAATAAGTGTTAAGGTGTGGGGACTATGGTATGTGTTTTTCTTACATAATGATATATAGAATAGTATGATTGTAAGTGTGTATTGAAATAGTGTGTTGTGTATGCTTCTAATTAAACTAAGATACAGTCGTGAAATAAAACAAATATTTTTAACATCCGAAATGGCCAAATACTGTTGAATAAATATCTTCATTAAAATGCTAATTATATTATCTTTTTTAAGTCTTCTAAGGTGTTTATTTGAAAAAAAGGACAATTGTCGTTTTTTCTCACTAAGATTTTACAGTTCTTTATCCAACAGTACTTAAAGCCTCTCTGAACGCATGCTCGGCGGGCTTCCTTGTATAAATCTTTGTTTTTTGAAGTTAAATGTTCGCGTATATAAATTTTAACTGCGGGTCCGTCAATGCCGATGTCCTCCGTATTTAGGCCTCGCGCTTTCCGAAATCCCGCTAATATATTACTTTTTGTTAATCGTGACCGTAATTTACACACGACAACCCTAGATCGCCCGTCTATCTGTTGGCGTGGCTGAACTCTGTGAATGTGGTCTATATCCTGAAGTGTAATAGGGGTGTTAATATGTTCTGACATATTAATTACAAGCTTAGCAAGGTTTTCACTTTTTCGTTCCGGTAAACCAACGATTTCGATATTGAGGAAGCGGTCCCGTTGCTGCTGGTCATCTAGGTCTCTTTGGAGCACTTGCAACATATTTTTAGTCGAGGAAATTTCTTCGTCTAGTGAGTTAATTCTTTTAGAGTTGCTGGTTGAAGAACTCGAGCCAGCTTTCAAGTCATCATATTGCTGGGAAGTAAATTGGATGGAGGCCTTAAGATCATTAATCTCTTTTTCCACTTGATCCTGTCTAATTTTCAATTTAGAGTTATTGTGAGAGTTCTCATTTGAAAATTTTTCGAACATGTCACTTAATTCACTTTTTAATCCGGCGGAGGCAGTCTGTATGTTATTTAGTTCTGACTTAATGTTTAAGGAGAGATTTGTTATTTTCTTGTCTAATTTTCCCATTTCCAATTTAATATTGCTTTGTTCTATCTTGAGGGTATTAGTTGTAGTGACGAATTCCTCCTTGATACTCGATACAACAGATCTGATTTCGGAGCTAATTTGATCTCTAATCTCTTTCATTAGGGTATCTTTAAGGTTGGCAATACAAGATGAAAAAGAAGTGTTTAATTTTTGATCAAGCAGTGCACTGATACTATCCATCGTTACCTGTTGCGCCTGTTCCCCACTTTGTGTTGCTTCAATATTGATGGGTGACGTACTCGGGCAGTCTTGGTCGAGGGACATAGTCGATGTAGTGGGAATGCTTTTTACGGGAGTGTCATCCCTAATTTTTTTACGGCGGGTCCCAGACTTACACGTGGGACAGAGCCAGGTTTTTTTGTAGTCTCTCGTCATTGACAAATATTGCTCGGAAGTTATCCCCAGGCAATCGCAATCGAACTTACCTTGACAGCCGTTACATAGCAAATGTAAATCTTTTTTTAGTGGGCCCTTACATGCACTGCACTCCATTCTTGAAAGATCTTTGTGCTTAAGAACGAATTTGTTGTGTAATATATTATATTCTATTCGTTTTAGACACTGCGCCTCACTTTATTCATTCAATTATATAATGCACGAAACTGAAGACACTGCATTGATTTAATTGCAGCAGATTACACTGAATTTATTATTTAATCAACATTATGTTACACTGTGTACACTATAAACACTATTTGAAATTTGGAACAAACGTATTGACTATTTTTAATAGGTTTTTTTCTTGCGCGATTACAAAACACGACTCACTCATCAAAGTGCGGGTAGGTATAAGCTAGAGTATATAATAAATAATAGTAATAAGTATAAGGTATAAGCTATCAACAATGTCTAAGTATTCAGATCATTTTCAATTACACAAGGGATTTCAGATAATAAAATGTTGAATTTATCAATTGTACCTAATCAATGACTATGTACATAGTTTTGCTGTACCTACTATTATTTATAGGGTGTATCAAAGTTAATGAAAGTACACACGTTTTAGAAACTAATATCTGAGCCTATGGTTTGCCAGATTTTCAGAAAAGTTAAAAGTGAATGCTCAGGATCGACCTCCACCCTCCCGAATAGGAGGCGCACGTCTTAACTATTAACTCGCTAAGGATTTTGAAAATTCAACCCCTGAGGGGGTAAAATATAGGGGTTTGGTAGTCCATACGGGCGAAGTGGCGGGCATCACGTAAAAGAGCAGCTTGAATGTGAATTCCAGTCCCCTTATTCAAGATTCTCCTATAGAAATGAGATGCTAGTAGTCACACTTCAGCGGCCATCCTGAAACGCGTAGCTTCGCGTCGCGTGCTGTGAATACTAATCTATTCACTTAAATAGTATTTGTGAAACTTTTGCTAATTCAAGGAGAGTGAAAGACTAATTAAAAAGAAACTTTTTTTAAATCCCGTTGAATAATAGAATATTGTATTTACTGTATGTAGAATATTGTATTTAAATTAAGTTAATAAAAATAGTGTAACAAGTATAAAAATATGAATTGGTAGTTGGCGAAAGTATAACATCAAAAACCTGTCGCACTTTATGACTTTTCAGCGTTGCGTACCTCAAAAGGAAAACCGGACCCCTTATAGGATCACTTTGTTGTCTGTCTGTCTGTGTAAGATAACTATACCAAGTGGAATATCATATGAAAGGGATTTACCTGTACATTCTAAAACAGATTTTTATTTATTTTTATGTATAATAGTTTTTGATTTATCGCCCAAAATATTGAAAAAAAATACCCGAGTACGGAACCCTCAGTGTGCGAGTCTGACTCGTTCTTGATCGGTTTTTTCTATACAAACGCCACACACATCTAACGCATGTGCATAACCGTGCCTTTTCTTTTAATTCCTTTTAAATTATCATAAATATTTATTAATTTTAATATTATATGATCTTGAAAATATATAGAATTCGAATCTACCTAGTAGGTTCGAAATCCGTGAAAAAAGTTTTAACGTAAAAAGTAAACACAGTGTTCTAATTTCAAAAAAAAAACATTTTGAACTTAATACAAAATTATAAACACAAAAGTTTACCTATAATATGTTCCCATCTATCTTTAAATTTGTTTTCTCGAGTTGTCCTAGAAAAAAACAGTCCAGGATTACGGTAATTTTGGTAATTACTGTTTCCAATACAAAACAGGTACTTACTGAGCATAATACATGCATACCGATAAAAAGATATAAACCAACGACGTTCTATTTTAAGGAAAATAAGTTGACAAAACTTTTATATTCCCCCCCGATTCAAGCTTTGTTATAAGAGAAACATTTTCTAACGTTGGGCGCACGATTTCCTTCTTTTATCTATTGAATTCAACCGTTCAATAGAATTTATTTCTATAATGATAAGATAACAATAATGCTTCGATAGCTTTTCGTACGTAAACTTTTAACGCAATTACATTTGACTTACTTCTTTGTACAGTTATTTTTAAACGAATAAATTGATCTGATTTTCTAGTAAGCGAGTTAGAAAGTTCTATAACAAGTGTAAATTAATCTATAACACCCCCGACAAGTGAAGGTTACAGTAACTAGGAAAGAGTTGATAGCTTTCAAACAGCTAAACCGATTTTCTTGGATTATAGCTAAGAACACTCTCGATCAAGCCACCTTTCAAACAAAAAAAACTAACAGTTCATTACTTTAGGAGCTACGACGCCACAGACAGATACACAGATACACAAACTTATAACACCCCTTTTTTGGGTGGAAGGTTAAAAATGTGTAGTCTTAAAGTTAAATAGGCTCAGAAATGAACATACCTACAAATGTGTTTTGTTTCTGGAACATATCTTACTTTGATTGATTAATATTTAAATGAATACCAAACTGTGTTTACATTGATATAGAATCAGTAGTTACATTGCTGTATACTAATTGTATGGAAGTCACTGAAGGGGTTACTTCTTTTAAAACTGCCAAATCAATATTTTTTTAACTATAAAAATCTCTGTTGAAAATAAATAGATATAAAGTGAATAAACTTGCTAGCAGCTTTGTGAGATAAATTAGCCCATTTTCGGATAACGTTCGGTAAACATTTGCCCGGATTTTACCGAACGCCCTGAAATTTGTAACGTACGAAGGGGTGAAGAGTAGCAAAAAAATATATAAGAATACAGCGTAACTAACAAATTGCGGCCCGCTTTCACAATTTAGATCCCTCTAAATAATTGCCCCACGAAAAAAAACGGATAAAGAAGGAATTTTATCGCGTTCTAAAGCACAGACTAAAGAATAAATGGAAAGAATCCTCGGAATATTTTATTCAGATAGCTACAAGTAGCCACGGCCGAAGCCTTCCATTAGACCAGACCAGAGATTTAGAAATTATAAAATTCCAAACCCGTGCCGGGAATCGAACCCGGCATCTCCCACTAATAGGCCACAACGCTAACCACTGTGCCAGGGAGGTCATCAAAGCCAAAGTGAAGCCATTTACATTCAATGCAATGTTACATAGGTCAAAGAATATAATCGAATTTGATACATAATATTTTTTCATTGTAGGTCACCAATTTGAGAGAGAGAGTGTGACGCGTGGTCTTTTTGTGAGTTCTGACAGCGCATTATCAATCGATCACGCTGGTTAAGCAATGTTAACCCAAGTCGGTATTTGGAACGGATTCAATTTTTTTTTGTTTTTTCCGTGGCTCAGAAAGCTCTTTAAGCCGTCAGTCTCTGTTATTAGCACTAATACTACAAAATTGCAACTGATAATAACTGCAGAATCTAAGAATTGGATCTCGTTCTTTAAGACGCGTCTTATGCGGACGGATCATGGAGTTCACCGCATCATTACACTAAGGAAACTCCTACCTACTCGTCAAAAATGGATAATTTTTGTGCTTTTTGATTTTTTTTCAAGCAGCAACAGCTCTAAAAAAAGTAGAGTTTAATTTCATGGATAATTTAATTTTCAAACGTCTTCTCATTACATTATTGTTGTACTTTTCACCTTTCCTTTCTATTATTTTCCTTTAGTCTGCGTTTAAAATAAACAAAGGCCATGTGGTTATTGTGACACCAAATGAGATGGGTTTTTGTCATATTCCGTCTTTATTAGGACACGTATTTTTACTTTGTGTGGATATTATTCTCTCACTAGCTTTTTCTACTAACATTTTTACTATAATACCTACGAGCTTTTTCCCGTATATTATGTTTGTGTAGATTTAGATTTTGTAATTATGAAACTTACCTGAAAGTTACGAGTAATAAGTATTTACTAGTAGGTGATGCCCGCGACTTTGTCCGCGTGGATTTAACTTTATTATAAATCCAGCAGGAACTCTTAGATTTCCAGGAATAAAATGGAACTTATATTATACTCTGTCAAATCAGCAAGCTAGAGGATGTAGATATAGTTCAAACACGTGGAATTTGGTTATAGTTGTTTCTGCTGAAACTTTTGATTTTTCCGGGATAAAATATCAGGGTATTAGCTATCTCCATTCCAAACAGTTAAATCGGTTCAGTCCTAGTGGTATGAAGGAGTAACAAACATCCAAACTTTCACAACACATCACATCACACATCACACTATCACACTAATATTATAAAGGCGAAAGTTTGTGTGTATGTGTGCATGTTCGTTACTGTTTTACGCAAAAACTACTGGACGGATTTGGGTGCTATTAAGAATGGAGATAGATTATACGCTGGATTAACACATAAGATACTTTTTATACCGGAAAATTAAAGAGTTCCTAACCTATAAAACCTATATCCACGCGAACGAAGTCGCTGGCATCAGTTAGTTTATAATATTAGTAAGATAAGTTTCTGTGTCTCTACTCACGCATTCCATTCTCATAATTTACACCCAACGTTGGCCTATATATCCTCTCAGAATAACACAAATGAAGCTTTTGATACATTACGTGTTATATTCTGAAAGGAAGGTTACGAGTACCTACATAATATCGAATCAAAGATCACTTCAATGTTATCTCAAGTCATAAATTGTATATCGTTTATTGCTTATTAACTAGGTACGAGTAAATATCCTACGAGTATACCTAGTACTTTATGGATCATAAATTTAAGCGTTTGCAAGTATTATTTACGATTTCAAGTGTATTATTATGGCCTCTTATCTCCTCGCCCATTCGTAAGGCAGCCTTTCCACCAGAGATGTGGTACGTTGCTAAGCTACGGGTATGTGTTAAACTCACCAGATCGCTTAATTTACTTAGCACAGCTTAGCTAAGTTCTGATGGAAAGGGGGGTGTGGTAAAGCTATGGGAAGTAAGGAGCGCAGTCAATTACTAAGCGTACTTTAGCTTGCATCATGCATATTTTTCACACTGCTATCTCGAGCAAAGTGCATTTTTAGGGTTCCGTACCTCGAAAGGAAAAACGGAACCCTTAGAGGATCACTTTGTTGTCTATCTGTCTGTCCGTTCGTCTGTCCGTCCGTCGTGTCTGTCAAGAAACCTATAGGGTACTTCCCGTTGACCTAGAATCATGAAATTTGGCAGGTAGGTAGGTCTTATAGCACAAGTAAAGGAATAAATTGGCCGGTTTTTATATCACATAATATTGCCAGCTCTGTTACACCACTTAGCTTTGGTGGAAGTAGATACAAGGTTTCGTAGCGTAATTTCAACCTCGCCTAGCTACATCGCATGTCTCTAGTGGAAAACCAACCTAACGGTTGCCGACGTTGAGTCAGTCCCTCAGGAATTACTTAACTTTAGGCCGGGATCTACCTGTCTTATATTAATTTACGCTCCCCGTTGTATTTGACGTCATAAGCTTGTAGATTAAATGTATTAATTGTAGAGTTTTATTTATTTTTAACCAGATAATGCAAACGACTTGATCCGCGTTGATTTAGGTTTTTTTTAATCTCCTGGGAACTCTTTGATTTTCCGGGATAAAAAGTAGAATAAGCTGTGCATGTGCAGCATGTCTATGTTATAACATGCTCCATACTTATATAAATGCGGAAGTGTGTTTGTCTGTCTGTTACATTTGCACGGATCAACTGCTGAACAAACTTCGATTTTGACGAACATTGGCACAAAGATAGCTTGCATCTCTTTCTGGTTTTCCTATTACGGATGCTAGAGGCTTTCCTCCCTTCCTTCTTAACTCCTCTTCCTTCTTTCTTAGAGAGAGGAGGAGTGAGACAGAGGGACGCCTCTTTCTTTGCCCCCTATATTTAAGGAGTGTAAAACTAGTTGATTATTATTATGACTATCTGTATAGCTGTTTAACAAAGTAATATTTACAAAATGCTTTTGGAACACCATATTTAGTGTAGATAACATGTATAATATACTAGCCCGTGGTGTTTATTATTCAGGAGCAAAGGAGAATCTTTTTAAAAATGAACGTATCTGCAGTGTAAATAAAGAAGAGGACACGGTTGTTCCAGAATTTATTATAGTGTTTGCAATCTTACGCGATCGTGTTCATGTAAAACCTCTGCAGACGAACTGGGTTCCCAACGGCGCTCTCAAATATTAATAGTACATTACTGCACGAGACCGGAAAGAAGCGTTTTCTGGTCGAGTGTGAGTTAGACGCCCGAGCCTTGGCGAGGAGGATTAGCGTGCGCCCTACTAGTACACTAGTGCCAAAAGAACACATCAAGAAATTAGTGTCTCTGTGAAATATTAACAAATAGAGTGTAAACATGTATTATACAAACATAGTTCGTCTCTCATTGGAATACTATAATATACTGAATAATACCAATCATACTCAATGGAATTTTGTAGAAACGTTCCGGGAACTAATATCTATGCCTGTGGTTTTCCAGATTTCCGTTAAAATATTCGGTTTCAACGTTGCGCGGTCTTAAAAACTCACATAGAAATCTTTGAGCCCCTGTAATTTTCAAACTACACATTTTTAGAAAAATCTAAAGCACTACTTATAAAAATTTATGTAGCTTTAAACGAATTTTAAACATAACTCAGTTTAAAATAATTTTATAAACAAATTATCACATATTAAATTTTAAACATTCAAAAACTTGTTTTGAAGAAGACTACTGGAGTCCCATAAGGGGCTTGCTTATTTACTATTAAAATTTAAAATGAGCTGTTTACCTTGCAAACGGTTAGGAAGTCGTCAATAGTTTATGCTGATACGATGCTTGGAAATGAAAGGGGTACGTTAAAAATGCAGACGAGATAGCGTTTGAAGCTCCTCCTCAGTCCTCTTGAAATTCGCTTGCTTGAATTATCTTTAGTGAATATATGAATTTAAAACAAAATATGACAAATAGAGTGTGAACATGAATTAATGAAGCCTAACTACCTACTGTATATTATTACTACTGTATATCGTATTTTTGTCGACTTATTAAAATGTTTGTGGTAGCTTTAATCAAACTTTGAAATTTTCTTCGTTTTAAGTATATTACTATTTAAAATCTTTAGAAAGACAACAAAATGAAATGAAATGAGGGCATTGTCGCAATTTCCCGGGCCGCATTTGAAGCACAATTTTCATATCTTGTACAAATACTCATATCAGTGCTGCATGGGTTACGTGTCTCGAAAATAAGGATTACAAAACAGAATGGACCTCTGAAACAATTTATGCGTGAAGATACCTGTAAAAATAAACAACGCAGTTGGTACTTAGCGCCTAATGAATTTATAGGTGGTAATTCTCTAATTTAATCGGTGCCCGTAGAGCAGAATAAATTCGTCAGTCTGCATCGGCTCCCAGGCGATTTAATTAAATAAATTATCGACGCTACATTGATGAGAGCACTCAGACTGGGGAATTTTTCCAGAGAAAATAAAACCTGAAACAGATTACTTTATTGATCTTACAATTATAGTAAACCTCCTAAAATTGTAATAAGAAATATTAATAATTTTTTGTTGATTATGGGTTACCAGGTAGCGGGCAGTGTATGGGATACATACAAGTTCATTAGTTGATATGGATCCTAGCCGACTTAGCAAGATACATTCAATAAATAAAGAGCTAAATGTGAAACTCGGAGTTTATATATCAGAGCATATTATAAGTATACTATACAGTTTAATTATATTGACTTCATTTCATTTCAAAATAACCAAACAT
Source organism: Maniola jurtina (assembly GCF_905333055.1). Taxonomy (NCBI): domain Eukaryota; kingdom Metazoa; phylum Arthropoda; class Insecta; order Lepidoptera; family Nymphalidae; genus Maniola; species Maniola jurtina. The sequence goes on from NC_060033.1 coordinate 3,227,634, forward strand.
ATCGTCTCTATTTTGTAACAAAATAATATGATGTTGCAGTGGCATATAGTATTTCTGATAGGCGAAACGTCAAACAAAATAGCAATATGCGCAAAAATTACCGTGGCATATTATATTTCAATTAGTTAATTGGATAGCAGAATGGTCTGCGTGTTCGGCAAATTTTCATAAATCTAAATTTCACTCTCACATTTTATGCGTTGCATAACGATGCTCTAATAGTTTGCATAGCGTTAACGATGTTTCAGTTATCTATGCCTACTATTTGTTATATACTAGGACTATTAGTTTATGTTTTATTTATTATCCTTTTAGGGTCTTTAATTTAACAAGGAACTTTTATAGTTTCGTCCAAATATGTAAATGTGTCACAGGCATTTTAAAAATCTAAATATACCAAAGTAACTGACTGACTTGACTGGTCTATTAACAGGGCTCTCTCCGTCACTCGTTTCATACAATCGTAGTTCCAATTTCATTTGATTATTAAGCAACCAAAGAAGTTTTAAAATTACAGGGGCTCAAAGGTTTGTATGAAAATTTTTAAGACTGCGTAACTTTGAAACCAAATATTTTAACAGAAATCTGGAAAACCACAGACATAGATATTAGTTTCTAGAATATGTCTGCATTTCATGGACTTTGGTTGCTTAATATTCGAATGAAATTGGAACTACGATTGTATGAAACGAGTGACGGAGAGAGCCCTCTTAACACACCTGTCACAGCTCAAACTACCAGATGGATCAGGCTAAAATTTGGCATGCAGATAGCTATTAGAACACAGACATGATTTCCGAAAATTAAACTCGTAAGAGGGTACAATAGGGGTTTCAATATTGTTTAGTCCACGAGGACAAAGTCGCGGGCTTGAGCTAGTAAATTATAAGCTGCAAAAAATCAAAATAAACCTCCTGAACATGAAAAGCCACAGCCGAAAAAAGATCGGTTTACCTTCATGAGTGATACCTCATTATCAAAATAATATTCCACTTTTTTATTTCCTAGACCTGTTTTACGATATTGACTTACTAGCTGATACCCGCGACTTCGTTCGCGTGGATGTAGTTTTTTAAAAATCCCGTGGGAACTCTTTGATTTTCCGGGATAAAAAGTAGCCTATGTGCTAATCCAGAGTATAATCTATCTCCATTCTAAATTTCAGCCCAATCCGTCCAGTAGTTTTTGCGTGAAGGAGTAACAAACATACACACACACACACACACACACACACACACACACACACACACACACACACAAACTTTCGCCTGTATAATATTAGTGTGAAGTGTGATTATTTGAATAGGTGTTTATGGAAAAGCATATTCCTATAGTTAAAACCTAAGTCAGTCCACATTTTATCGTCCTATTGTAGGTAAAGTTACGAGAATTTGCTAGGCTTCAAAAAGTTACCAATATGATTGTGATGATGAGCCTAAATTGGCAATTTCTATTGAATTTTAGGCGAACATTGATGCAAATATACCCAATAGGCTACCTAATTGAAATTTGATGATTTTACGCATGCGTATCTATACCTATTTATATAATTTTACTATATTATCCAGATCTAGAGCAAATATATATAAACTGAATTAGAACCTTTGTTTCTTTTTAATTGAGTTAAAAAGGTAAGAATAATTTACTGATACATACCTACTAGATAATTAACACTTTTTAACTGAATAGATGAACGCAGTGTATGAAACCGGGGCGAACCAAATAATAGATACCTAAAAAAATATTAATTAACCATCAAGAAAGTTATCCATAAAAGTAGAAGCCTAAAGGCCGATTCACACCAATTGCGTATGCAGCACGTACACGTTACACGTGCGTAGTGACGCGCGTGAATCCGTAAACGTAACTGCACGCATTACGTCTACGCGAACATTCACGCCACGCAAGTGGTATGCCATGTCTCATACAGTTCCATACATTACAACGCAATGGTATGCGCTACGTCTACGCTTACGCAACGCTTACGGAGCCTGTGTGAACGAGCTCTAAATCAATAAAAACTCCGAATGGACATCGCAAGTTAAAATAAAATAAAAGACATTACGAATTGATCAAGTTAGATATCTTGTTTCGTAAACTTTGCAATTTTTACCATCTTCGTCTTTGTTGTAGGTACCTACCTACTTATTTGGAAATGAAAAAGAACAGACGAACAGTTTTTGCGCCATGAATATTTTATTATCGCTTCGTTTGATTTTTTTAATACAAATCTCAATCTTGCTTAGCATCAAATTCAAAAAAGAAAATATTTATTTCATATTGGTACAGTCCAATTGGAGGAATTGGAGGCTCAATAGCTCAACGGTTAAATCAGCGGACTGAAAACCGAAAGGTCGCCGGTTCAAACCTCACCCGTTGCATTATTGTCTTACCCACTCCTAGCACAAGCTTAACGCTTAGTTGGAGGGAAAAGGGGAATGTTAGTCATGATTAAAATGACTAATATTCTTATTTAAAAAAAAATCTTGGCTAGTATATATTTTTTTTAATTTAACTTCATCATGATCATATTATGGTCATCCACTGTTGAATATAGACTTCTCTTCATACCTGCAGTAGGTACTTCGTGTCAAAGGGCGACCTACAGAGCTGTGTCTAGGGGAGCGGGGCATTGTGGGGCAATACCCTACCTTAAAATACCAAATGTCCTACCATATAAATACCATCAATTAATATGTAAAGTAAAACTGTTTGTTCATGTAGGAAGCCTAGCATTTATTGTAATATTTTTGGTCTGGTCTGGTGGGAAGCTTCGGCCGTGGCTAGTTACCACCCTATCGGCAAACTGTGCCGCCAAGCGATTTAGCGTTCCGGTACGATGCCGTCTAGAAACGAAAAGAGTATGGGTTTAAAATGAAAAACTGCCATTACCCTTCCAAGTTAGCCCACTTCCATCTTAGATTGCATCATCACGTACCACCATTTGAGAGTGCAGTCAAGGGCTAACTTGCATCTGAATTAAAAAAAAAATCGTGGTATGTACGTGTTATATGCATTAAAATAGGCTTTATCAAAACCACATAATATAAACTCGCTTATTTTCTAGATAAGTTTTAAAGCATTTTAGTACCATCAAGATAAGAACATTTTAATGTGCCGAAAACCCGATTGCGTTATCAAACGTGAGTGCGAAGTTCGTTTTCGACCGGAATTTATTTTGGAAAGTTGCTCAAACAAAGATAAATTTGAATCGACTTCGCCGAAGATTAATGCGGTAAGTTTTTAGGCCCGAAAGTCGTGGCAATGAAACGAGTGCCAATCAATAAATACATCTAGATACCTAATATAGGCACTTAGATACCTACATAATTGCAATCATCCATATCCATACTTATACTATAAAAATGCGAAAGTGCGTCTGTGTGTCCGTCTCTCGTCTGCCTGTTGCTAGTTTTTTACCGCCCAACAGTTTAACCGATTCATATGATTTTCCTCACCTATGGTGCTGAAACGTGGACACTGACAAACGGCCTTGTCCACAAATTCAAAGTTGCTCAGCGAGCTATAGAGAGGGCTATGCTAGCAGTTTCCCTGAGGGATAAGATCCGAAATGAGGAGATCCGCAGGAGAACCAAAGTCACTGACATAGTCTAAACTATTAGCAAGCTGAAGTGGCAGCGGGCAGGCCATGCCTGTCGTAGAGGCGAAGTCCGTTGGAGCCGGAAAGTCCTTGAGTGGAAACTGCGTTTAGGCAAGCGTAGTGTAAGACGCCGTCCAGCACGATGGACCGACGATATAAAGCGGCTGGCGGGAAGTGGCTGGATGAGGCAAGCTGAGGACCGGGTGTGTTGACGCTCTTTAGGGAAGGCCTATGTCCAACAGTGGACGTCCACAGGCTGATGATGATGATGATGATGATATGAATTTCGGTATCGAGGTAGCTTGCGTCCCGGTAATTGACATAGGCAACTTTTCATGCCGGAAAGCAGAGTTCCCATGGGATTTTTAAAACCCTAAATCCTAATCCTCTCATTCTAAGAAAAGACCCAGACACAACGATTGGTTTATCACGATGATGCTATTGAATCCATATCAATACTAATATCAATAAATGCAATAGTACAAAGCCTTATTACAATAAAACACAGAAACAATACAAAGCCATAAAATTAATAGAGAAGTCTCTACTACAAGTGTTTCAAAGTATTTAAAGCATGGATAGCTTTTTGTGGTCCTTTGAGCCGGGCCTTGCATTATTTCACAATGAAGCAATCCAGTCCACTTCTAAGTGTCACCTCTATTATCGAAGAACATTAATCGCCAAAAGCTCGTCTCTTTATTAAAAAGGCATTAAGCGTTTGCGTCTCACTTCGCCCCAGTTATCGCTAAGTTTTAATACAGTGATAATTCTTTTCATTGGCCGAGAGGAGAGACATAAAGTAAAGCCGGTTAAGTGCGGGCTTAACTAGCTCACCGCGGCAATTAAAAACTTTTATCGCTATTCCGACTTGGAAACTACGTTTTGCCGTTGAAAGAAAATACCATATTATTTTTCGCTGGCAGATAAAGAATTAGTTTGGTCTGCTTGCGGAATTTCAGTTTGATAATTTTCCCTTTTTTTTTTGGTCCGTAGTACAAAAACTGAAGGACCTCTTTTTACGCGCTGCATCCGATCCGAATCTGAGATGTTTCGATGAAGGGTTGCGCACTAGATCCGATTTTCGTTTTACGACTGCGGAAACTGGTCGCTGTTCCTAATCATTTCCTAACCTATACTCCAAAGAAACTTTTTCACACTACTAATATTATAAAGGCGAAAGTTAGTGTGCATATGTGTGTGTGTTTGTTACTCCTTCACACAAAAACTACTGGACGTATTTGGCTGAAATTTGGAATGGAGATAGATAATATCCTGGATTAGCACATAGGCTACTTTTTATCCCGGAAAATCAAAGAGTTCCCACGGGATTTTGAAAAACCTACATCCACGCGGGCGAAGTCGCGGGCATCGGTTAGTAATATCATACATCTAAGTTATCCTTTTGCAAACCAACTATTATGAGTCATTCGTTAACGAGCATATAAATTAGATTTCAACTTTGAAATAGTGCTGAACCCTTTATACGATGATAATTTCACCGAATTCATTAAAATATGAAAGTTATGCTTTGTTAATGTCATTAATCTCTTTCAGTAAATTTCCCTTTAAATACCTAATAGGATTAAATGATTTAGAAAACTAAAAGCCATCAAGAATCATGAGTATTCATTTCACCCAATTTAATAAAATACTTGTAATGCACGCGGCTTCGTCCACATGGATTTAGGTTCTTGAAAATCTCGTGGAAACTCTTTAATTTTTTGGGATAAAAAGTAGCTTATGTAACTTTTCGGAACTTTATTTATTTTTATGCAAAAAAATCACGTAATTTCGCTCTCCGTTGCGGCATGATTGAAGGACAACCGGACAATCAAGCACATCTTTGCATATGTGAGTAGTGATTCTTTCAGTTGGTTGACAATTGGATGCCGGATTCGAAAATTGTTTTTCTCTCTTAGTTTAGCCGATTGATACGCGCGCACGAACACGTGACACTTGCTTGTGACGCGCGTGGGTCCGTAGACATAACTGCACGCATTACGTCTACGCGACCGTTCACGCCACGAAAGCGGTATGCCATGTCTCAAACAGTTCCATACATTACAACGCAATGGTACGCGCTACGTCTACGCTTACGCGACGCATACGCAGCCTGTGTGGCCGGTGCTTTATTTATACAAGTTCTCAGTCCTAGAAAATAATACTGTCTGCAACATTCTAGAAACGCAAAACTTTTAAAGGATAAGACTCAAAGTAGAACGTAGAACACTCATAAGTCACAAACACGAAACTTGAACCAACACTGCAAACAAAGACAGCACCATAAACAAGCCCTATTAAGTTTCATAAGTTCAAATTAAATTTTCATTTCAACTAAAATCTAGAATAAGCGCAGCGAGGCTAAAAACCTAGACAACCGCGTCCTGCAGCTTATTATTTCATTTGACACCGCTGACACTCACGTGAGAGCGTTGTGATTTATACCACGCAGGTGACCCAAATATGACGTAGACCTGTGACACTAGAATCAAGTCACAAGCGCTTAGCGAGTATGAGAAAACCCCGAGTAAAATACGATAATCGTATCGCACAGCTTATTACTTCATTTGACACCGCTGACACTCACGTGAGAGCGTTGTGATTTATACCACGCAGGTGACCCAAATATGACGTAGACCTGTGACACTAGAATCAAGTCACAAGCGCTTAGCCAGTATGAGAAACCCCCGAATAAAATACGACAATCGTATCTCACAGCTTATTACTTCGTTTGACACAGCTGACACTCACGTGAGAGCGTTGTGATTAATTATACCACGCAGTTGACCCAAATATGGCGTAGACCTGTGACACTCCAGCCAAGTCATAAATGCTTAGCGTTTTTGAGAAAAACCCGACTAAAACTTCAATGGCATCCCTCAGATCGAAGCTACAAGCGTTTTAGAGATAAATAGATAAAATAGACAGTTGCGTGCCGTAGCTTATTAATCTATTGCATTTGGCTCTAGTTCGTATCTAAAATATATTTTTTATCGATGAGATTTTATAATGTATCAATCACATAAAGATTTCATCTGTTATGGCCTGAGCCTCGATAACTCAACGGTTGAATTACGAAAGGTCAGCGGTTCAAACCCCACCCGTTGCACTATTGTCGTACCCACTCCTGGCACAAGCTTTACGCTTAATTAGAGGGGAAAGGGGAGTATTAGTCATGATTAGCATGGCTAATATTCTTTAACAAGTGTAAATTAAAAATTTATAACACCCCCGACGATCCAAAGTATCTGAGTTTTCCAAAACATCATTTTCAAATAAATAATTATGTATTTAGGCAACGTCCATCTTGACAGCTTGACATTTGTCTATTGACATAATATTATGAACCTAACGGTTATCTAACCTTCTTTTCTACAAGAAAACTAGAAAAGAGCTGATAACTCTTAAACGGCTGAACCAATTTTTTTAGATTATAGCTAAGAACACTCTCGATCAAGCCACCTTTCAAACAAAAAAAACTGAATTAAAATCGGTTCATTCGTTTAGGCGCTACGATGCCACAGACAGATACACAGATACACAGATACACAGATACACAGACACACAGATACACACGTCAAACTTATAACACCCCTCTTTTTGGGTCGGGGGTTAAAAAAAGTCCTTAGATACCTACCTATAGTATCCGCTTCAGCGTACTGTTTGCACCGCAAACTCCCCGGAGCTTCGCTCAGTTCTCTCAAGGGTGCTCAAATATGCGGGGCTTAGAATGAGTTATGAACAGCCGCCTGAGAAAAGTTTCTATATTATGTTTGTTCTATTTAGCACTTGTTAATTTGCATTTTTAATCACTTGCTTACTTTGCGTTTCGCACATTCACACATATTTTCACTTTCACTTACATGATAACACCCCTCTTTTTGTCTCGGGGGTTAAAAATTATTACGCATCACTTCCCATACCTACCTATAACATGCGAAAGTGTGTCTGTTTGTTGGTTTGTCATTCAATCACGGCAACGAAGATACGGATGGACGTGTTTTTTTTTGCATGAATTATAGTTAAAAATTCCGTGGAAACTCTTTAATTTTCCGGGATAAAAAGTTGCCTATGTCATTCTCTTCGGGTTTTTAACTATTTCCATGCAAAAACAGACCGAATTCAGAACCTCCTCCTTTTTGAAAGTTGATTAAAATAATACGTCAATCCATTGCTCCGTTACGTGCAGCGTGCCTGATGGACAAACCAACAATCAAATCATTTTCGCATTTATTATAATATACCTACTTACGGGTTACGTATTGATATTTACTGAGCGCTGTAAATTAATTAACCTAATCAATTAAATTGTACAAATTTTTGTTACGTAAGCGTTTAGAAGCCAAAAATATGGTCTGCCAATGAAACCATATCCCAAACCTGTGCCCAAACTTAGTTTATTAGCTGTAGAAATTATATTAACAACTTCAATAAGTTTCGACAAACTATTTCACAACTTGATAAACTTTTGGGTCACGAACATAATTTCACGTTGACCGTAGGTATTCCAAACTTTTGGACGCCGAAGTTGTTATGAAGATTAATTATCAAATATTAACTTTAAGTTACCTACCCTAATTAGAGTTATTTTTCTTACTTTTAAATAGGATGTAGCTAGATTAACTCTATCAAAAGATAGAGTTCCGCGTAAGAATCCCAAATCTTCAGCTTATGTATACCCAGCGTAAACTCTTTTTATATTTTGTTTCGCAAAAGATGATGCATAAAAATGTATAGTTAAGTAAATATAATATTAATTTTACAGTCCTGATTTGAAAAATACACCAAAATTGATAGTTTTAGTTCATCTAGATTTAATCAATTACGCTGATCGATTGCTCCGCGCGTTGAAGCGTGGTTGAAGGAAAACCAACAAACCCACTTTTGCATTTATAACATGGGTAGGGATGGGTGTGTTAACCAGATGAATGGTTATATCTGTTCACTCCAAAATGTTTTAATTTTTTATGACAGTTGCATTGTAAAAAAAAATTACTTTTACGTTGACTTTTAGTTAAAAAAAAATAACAGAATTAAAATTACTTAATTATATAAATTCGTACTCACTGGAAACTACGAACATTCTGGCAAAACCAACAACAATTATTATCCTTTGTAAAAGGCTGGAATTTTTAAATGAATTGTTACCACAAACCTAGGGTTGCCCACTTGATTTATTTCGCGATAATTCGTAAAACACAATCATTGCATTCGATATTTATCAATTAATTATTTCGAATTGCAAAACGATTTATTTATGCATGAAATAAGATTTTTGGGCGTTTGGTTAAAACGGCACAAGATAATTCGATTTTCAATCATTTATTTTTATTTATATGGAAAAATAATTCGATTTTCAATCATTTATTTTTATTTATATGGAAAAAAGGAGAAAGATTTCTAAACTACAAATCGCCTGCCTCTAATAGCAATTTACTATAAAATGTTGCTTGTTTGTAAATGTACCTATAAAGGGTGTAATCAGAACGCTAGCAAAAACGAAGACAGGTGATAGTACTGATGATTACTGATAAGATACCATAAAAATAACTACGATTTCTTTTAAATTCACAATATATTGAAAATAAATTATCTGACTCACGCTAGAGGTCAACGAACGTTCAGTAAATAAGTCCCTTGAAGTCAATGCCGCATTGTAGGTGGGGCATTGACCCGAGTTTTGCCCACTGTACAGTGCGTACACAATTTCCAAAGGGCATACAAATAGAATTGTCCGAATAAAATTTCTTCATAATATTAATTGCAAAGTGTCAGCCCTACGCTAACCGTAAACTTTGCATTTTATTAAGCGCTTCAAATTGCATTCTTAATGTGGCTAACTTTTTTAATTGCCTGCAGTTAGTTGAGATTTTTAAAGATCAATAAATTAGATGTAGCCAGATATGAAATTTCATTATCATCATCACGTTAAGCCATCGCTGGCCTGAGCACGGATATCCTCTTAGGATGTTGAAATCTCGAAATTTGGTGATTGTAAATTCCTTGTGATAAGCTGTGATAGCCTAGTAGTTAGAATGTTCGCATCCTAATCGAAAGTCGGGGGTTCGATCCCGGGTACGCACCACTAACTTTTCAGTTATGTGCGTTTTAAGCAATTAAATATCACTTGCTTTAACGGTGAAGGAAAACAAACCCGAGGAAACCTGCATGCCCGAGAGTTCTCCATGTTCTCAAAGGTGTGTGAAGTCGGCCAATCTGCACTGGGCCAGCATGGCAGACTATGGCCTAAACCCTTCTCATTTTGAGAGGAGACCCGTACTCAGTAGTGGGGCGGAAATGGGTTGATCATGATGATCATGAAATTCCTTGTCCTAGTGCTCAAGACGTCAGCCTCATAATTGGAAGGTCCGAGGTTCGATGCGGCGCCTGCACCTTTTTATTTATTTATTCATATACAAGTTAGCTTTTGACTGCAATCTCACCTGGTGGTAAGTGATGATGCTGTCTAATATTTTAGTTGCACTCAGAATCAGAGTTAGGCTAAATTCTGTAAAAACGATGATCGCGTGGAAAGGTGCAAGGTTTAATAACATTTTATTTTAAAAAGGAAAATGCACTTGTTTTATTTTACAGCATTAAAATAAATTGCATTTTTTATACTATAAAATATTCGTTCAATAACATTGAGGTTGTAATATTTTACTTCGATGAGCGCGGAGGCGGCGTCGAGAGGAAATTACACTTTTTTATATTATAAATTTATATTTTCACCGCTATGTATTTTTGTTATTTTATATCGAGTAAGTTTTTTATTTTAATCGCTTATGCAAAACTGTACTTGAAAAGTGTATTTTAAGATTATTTAAGATTGCATGCTTAGTTACCCTTAGGTGATATTTTAGCCAAGGGCTTACTTCTAACCAGAATAAAATATAATGTAATAGGCATATAAGAATTTAGGCACATAACTCCAGGAACCGATATCCATTAGGATCCCAAGGTGCTGGAATAGTAACTTCGCACCGGAAACCATAGTGTCGGCAGACCCCCAACAAGGTTGACAGAAGACATCAAAAGAAACACAGGGAGCCGCTGGATATGGTGACATAATATGGAAGTCCCCACAAGAAAACTATAGGTAATTATCTATACTAATAAATAAAATTGGAGTGTCTGTCTGTAATTTCGAAATAACTACCGCATATTAAGGTCATATGGTTATTTGAACGATACTAAAACTGAATCACACGTTTTTAAAAATTTTGTCTGTCTGTCTGTCTGTCTGTCTGTCTGTCTGTCTCTCTCTCTGTCTGTCTGTCTGTCTGTTTGAAAAGGCTAATCTTGGGAACGGCTGAACCGATTTTGACGGGATTTTCACAGACAAGTAGAGAATTGACCAGGGAGTAACATAGGCTACTTTTTAACAGACTTTCAAAAAGGGAGTTGTGTTTTTCTACCTATGTACACCGAAATCTCCGAGATTTCTGAACCGATTTGCGTCATTTCTTTTTTAATCGATAGAGGAACTTTGTGACATTGTTTCATAAAAAATTTGGAGTCCAACTCCTCAATCCTGATGCTGCAGGGGATCTGACCAATCCACGCGGGTGAAGCTGCGGGCATCAGCTAGTTATTTATATAACTTAACCCATAAAGACGCTGAAGGACAAAAGCTGCTTCAATTAGAAATTAGATATTGTATTATACAGTTTACTACTCAAAAAGCAGGTACAATAAAATATAAACAGTACTAAACGTACAAAAATAACATAAACAGTAACAGATGTTCAACGCCCAACATTACAACAAAGGAAAATAGGCTTAAAATTTCCCAAAGGTAAAAATCGGTTTTGCGAAACATTATTTCCATTCCTACAACAGCTACTTTTTTGTATTTATGACTGAACCTGGCAATAAAAAGAAGTATAATCTCGTTTATGTTTTGTCGCTTTTCTTTACCTGACCTCCTTTATTTAGCAGTTTATTTTACCTAATTTACACAGTTTTTGGCATTTTGGTTATGGAGAGAGAGCCAGCGCGTGCCAGACCTTCGTTACTTTACATACATATAAAAGTTGAAAGTTTCTCTTGGTACGTTTCTCATCAACTATTTTCTCAACTACAATCAGTCTTTGATTCCGAGTTAGTAACAGAGACAAAATATATTAATAGTTGATCACTGACTGTGCACACTGTTGCCGGCGCGAACTCTCTCCACTAGTTTGTCGCAGCGATAAGAGCTAACAAAGAAAAAAACTCGCTCCGTGATGCAGCCTCCATCGCTTAACTGAGCAACCGGCGCGACTAATCGTCTGTTGCACTCGTACTCTCGCTCATGGCGCAGCAACGAAGGTATCCCTATTACTTCTTATTTTTCGTTACTGCAAACTTGTTTCTAGTTTTTAGCTCCACTCGCTTCGCGCTAATCGTTGGCAGTGGAACAAGTGCCTAAAACGCACATTGCTCTGAAAAGTTAAAGAAGTGTGCCCTGGATTGAACTCCGAACTTCCCGAAATTTTAACCACTAGGCTATTACTCGTTTTAACGGTGAAGGAAAACATAGGAAAAGAGTTCTTCATAATGTTCCCAATGGGATGTGAAGTCTGCTAAAATTTACGTCGATTATTTAATACGCGGGCCTTAAAGCTAATGATACCGGAACCACGGTTTACCCATAGAACCATTCTCTATACATTCTAATGTATAGCCCATTTACGTATGGACGTGAATACCTCGAACGTGGGGTCAAAAGGATTCTACCTTAGCACATGTAACTGGTACCAATTTCCCTTTTTTCAGGTCGTCTATCACACCGTATCCATGAATTTTAAGTTCTTAACTGCAAATATTTATTAAACATTATAATATCTATATAAAATATCATATGCATAAAAATATCTTTTGACTAGATAATGCTCGCGATTTCGTTCGCGTGCTGTGCAAATTACAGCCAAATTGTTTCAGTCATCGTGGCGTAAAGGAGTAACAAACATCTAAACATCATAACCTGAACATTTATAATATTACCAACCATTAGGATTAGGATGTTAGGGTGAAATTCCTATTTTAAACATATCATGTGTTTTTAACCGAATAAAAATTTAACAAAATAAGAACTTTCGTAATTTGTCATGACTAAGAACGTTTTGAATAGAGGCGAGGTAATTTTAGGTACTAAGTTTAATTTACTGTAGAGCGAAATTGTTACGGTCTACGTTACTACATTATTTTGAGCGGAATAAATCCAGAATATGATTGATTACCTGTCTGATGCTGGCAGATCTCTTTATAAGTACACTAATACCCGCAACACAAAGCTCTAGATACAAATATTATCTCCCCAGTTACGAGTGCCTAGAATTTTTTTACAATATCAGGAAAGGAAAAAAAAATCTTAAAAACTGGCAACGCATTGGCAGTTCCTCTGAAAATGCACATGTTTATTGGAAGCGGAAATCACATCACATCAAGTGACCAACTGCTTATTTACTCGCTATTTATTAAATATTTTAAAAAATCATGTAGCTAAAAATAAAAGTGACCGAAAAACATTACAGTTTCTACATTTAGGTATTTCACCGTAATTAGTAGCCTCACCTGGTGACAGAAAGGGTGGCTTTTTTTTCGGCAGAGGATCACCCTGGCTGTCCAGCATGAAAATGCAGCCATTCTTGGTACCAAGATTTGTACAGTAATTAGATAAGACTAGCTTTAAGTTTTACTGTAATATTTTCAATTTAAAAAATGTAGTTAGTTAATTTATGCATGGTAAATAATGTTTTTTTTTTGATCGGACAAATTAATCTCTCATGTAATCTTTTATATTATTTGGGCAAGAAAAATTACAAAGGAGAAAAATATGTCTGAGGAAGCATCTAAGATTTTATTTATTTATTATTAATGCGCTTAATATCATTTTGTATGTACATACTTAATACATTTTAACCCTGATATTTGCATAAGGCAAATATGAGACGTTATTGCCAAAACAAATGAAATAAAGATGCTACGTAAAAGAAATACTACGTAACGCCTCAGGGGAATCGAAGGGAACGACGAAATGTATGAAACACATTTACCTTCTGATAAAACGGGAATACAGGAGTGGTACCTACTTGTATGCGATTATGGTGGAAATATCCTGCATATGTTTGGATTTGGTTATTATAATACCAGCTTTTCTCACCACTTCGTTAGCGTGCATTTATGATTCTTTTGAAATCCTCTTTCAGTGCAAGTGGTAGATATTATTTATAGAATAGTTAGTTTGTTATTTTGTATATTTTAAGAATACAGAAGAGATTTAATTAGTCATTTTACGCAGGCATTGAAGTAATATGTATGTACTTAGTTAAAATTTTCTATTCTTGGTTCTGGTTTTTGGATTTTTTTCTTTTTCTTGTGCTATAAGACCTACCTACCTGCCAAATTTTATAATTCTATTCTCGGTAAATGGAGGTACCTACCTACTTACTCTATTAGTTTTCTCGACAGGTGTGCTTGTCAAGAAAACTAATATAATAATAAAATAAGAGAAAGAAGACTGACGTGTCAGTCAGACCGACAGACAAGAACAAAGTGATCCTATAAGGGTTCCTTTTTCCCTTCTGAGGTACGGAACCCTTAAAATAAGAATTAACTGAGTTAAATTATTCATATGTGTCGGTGTGATAGAAAGCTGGTAGGTAGAAAGCACGATTTTTCCGGGTTTTTTTAAAATGTTGCATCACAATGAGAATAATCTTACCTTCGATTGGCATTTAATGGAATGTAACCCTTTCGAGAACTCAAGCGCTTCCGGAATAAGCTATTCAAGCCGTTCTGTGGTTCCACATTGTAAAAGGAATTTTGCAAATAATTACTGTTCTTCAAAAGATATTTTCAAACACTCACTCGATATTTACACGGTCTACCACAGACGTAAAAGGGACCTTACGTAATACGTATAAAACCCTATACGTAAAAAAACTTAAAAAAAAACTCCAGCTCCTTTTTAACCCCCGACCCAAAAAGAGGGGTGTTATAAGTTTGACGTGTGTATCTGTGTATCTGTGTGTCTGTGTATCTGTGTATCTGTGTATCTGTGTATCTGTTTGTGGCATCGTAGCGCCTAAACGAATGAACCAATTTTAATTTAGTTTTTTTTGTTAGAAAGGTGGCTTGATCGAGAGTGTTCTTAGCTATAATCTAAAAAAAATTGGTTCAGCCGTTTAAGAGTTATCAGCTCTTTTCTAGTTTTCTTGTAGAAAAGAAGGTTAGATAACCGTTAGGTTCATAATATTATGTCAATAGACAAAATGTCAAGCTGTCAAGATGGACGTTGCCTAAATACATAATTATTTATTTGAAAATGATGTTTTGGAACACTCAAATACTTTGGATCGTCGGGGGTGTTATAAATTTTTAATGTATGAAAAACTGAGCACGGGTCTCCTTTGAGAACGAGAAGTGCTAAGGCCAAAATCCACCACCTGGCCAAGTGCAAATTGGCAGACTTCACACATTTTTGAGAACATTATGGAGAACTCTCGGGACAGCAGATTTCCTCACGATGTTTTTGTTCAAAGCAAGTGATATCTTATTGCTAAAAACGCACGTAACTCCAAAAATTAAGAAATGCGTGCTCGGAATCGAACCCCGGACCCCTAGGATAGGACCTCCGATTGGACCTGCCAATAGGAGGCGGACGTCTTAACCACTAGGCTATCACGCCTTCATAAAATCTGCAAGCGAAGCTTACAATAGAGTAGAAGTGTTTAAAATAAAGTAACAGGTAATTAATTGTTGAACCACCACATAGTTCGTTTAATTACATTCTCCCTAATTATCCACTAAAACGTAGTTTAATTAACGCTGTAAAATCTTAATCGTAATTAAGTTACGTTGAGACTCTGTTAGCTCAGCGCACACCCATTATGTTGAAAACAGGGAAAATTATAGTAAGTATATTTATCGATACGTGAAATTAGATATAATGTAATTAAAATTTCCCGTGTGAACAAGAGTTTAAACCCTTTTTCGTCCATTTTTCGGGATAATTGCCTATATTCGTATGTACAGGATGCAAGCTACTCGTATCTTTATACCAAATAAATGATAAATTGAGATTTTAGAAATCTCGTGGGAACTCTTTGTTTTTCCGTCACAAAAAAATAGCTTATATCCATCAATCAAGATGCAAACTATCGATGTACTTAATTCCGTCTAAATAGTTTAAACGGATGGGCTCTGAAAGCTAGCAGACACACAGCCACACTTCTACATTTGTGATATGATAGATAGATACAAAACTTTATTGCACACAATATATGGAATAATCAAGACAAATAAAATCAATTGTACGCAAAGGCTGCCTTACTGCTCAGAGCAATCTCCACCAGCATCATGAGTATGGATTCAGGTTAAAGAACGGACTGACATCCGAAAGGTCGGCGGTTTCAACCACATCCGTTGCACTATTGTCGTACTCACTCCTAGCACAATCTTTATACTTAGTTGGAGAGGAAAGGGGGACATTAGTCATGGCTAATATTCTTCTCAAACATCCATGTTTGACGCAATTGACCTATAATACCCTAATAACCTATCATCCATTGAACACCTAACTTTATATTGTATACATATTCGGATATTACCAAATAATATTACATTCCAATATTACGAGTACCATTTGGTACATGCCTGTCTCATAACAACTAAATAATATTCTGTTAACTATTTTGAAACACTGCAAAACTCAGCTTAATTAATTTATTAAAACAATATTCGGTACAATTGGCAGACAAACATTAATGTATCAATTTGAAACAGACCTAATTGGGCAAAATTTGATTAAACCCATGTGCAAGCTTTTGATTATTGAAAACGAAACCTATGAATTAGTATATACCTACCAGCAGTACCCAGTTATTTGTGTCATTTAATAAGAAAAAATCGAAAGTTATGTGAGGCATTCAAATCCATACTTCTGCCACGCCAACTTATTAGGCACATTCTTGGTGAAAAGTCTGCTAAAAGCTGTAAAAAATATACATAAAAAAAGTCCTGACTCATTGATCAACTGATCAACGCCAAGTCCAAACTCTAGCCTAGCCTAAAAAGCTGAAATGTTGACAGGGATTCTCTTTATAAAGTAAACAAGAAATAAGGGTGGATTTTTCAAAATCCCTACGGGGGTGAAGGCGCGGACTGAATAGTGGGTCACTAAAAGCGGTTATGTAATAGCCTGTTCATTAAAACATAGGGACTTTTAGCAAGAAAACGGTACAAAAGCTGAGACCTTAACAAATAGTTTGCATCTTATCTAGACGGCGTGATATTAATAAGAGCTCTTCGTCTCACTTTTTCATTACGAAGAGATTGAAATCGTTGGCAAAGGCGAGAATAAAGTGAATTTCGCCTTTACATACCGTTTAGTTTATCGGATATTAATGCACCCTCTTTACATAAAACGTTATAAAGGGGTCAAAATATTTTAGTCGGTTTACTGCAAGAACTCATTAATTGCAAAATATCTACAAGGAGGTACAGTTTACAACACCTATTAACTAAACTCTATAATATATGTAGAACTTGTCTTGACAATATAGGTACAAGAAATATTTAAATTTTATTATTTATACCTATCTTTCTATCTGCACGTAACATATGCGTTTGCGCATCCTTTATACCTATTTGATTTGAAACTTTGTACATTTGTTACCAGCACTTGCATGAAAGTTTTTGATACAATACATCATATTACATAGTTTCGCATTGCAATGCATACCACGCAATACCTTATTAGATACCTACTTATGGGTATTTCATGAAAAATGCTTTACTTTCCAGTAATCAAGTCTCGTTTATTTTATATCCGCAAAGATAACTAAGACAGTGAATGAATTACTTGCGAGAACTGCGAGTTAATTAAGTTTCAATTTAAATAAAAAATGTTCATTCTGTGAAAATCACTGTTTGATTTGGTTTTGCAAGTTCAACGGGTTGTGAAGCTAAGTCAGACTCTGACTAGAGCTTGTGATTTTTACCAAAGGATTGTGGTTTTAAATCCCAAGCTGATAAATGTCTGCATTTACGATCCATCCAACTCTTTTATATGTTTGTACTTTAAACGGGTCATGTGACATAGTTGCGACAACGCATATGTCTGTGGCAGTCTCCACTCATATTGACTCTAGATGACGCTACTCACACTCATTTAAAAGGATCAATACGGCTACCATGCGTACAACGAGTTAATTAAAACGAACAACTAGATGGCGCCACAGGTTTCTTCATTCACTTACTATGAAGCCTGAATCACGCTTACGAAGTTTTCATTACAGAGCACTAGAGAGCATATTCAAGTTGACTCCAAGATACAACATTCAGATCAGCTGGGTCCTTGAACATGACAGCCCTTTGGGGAGAAATCTTCCTATTGTTGTAACGTTGACCTTTATGGGTGACCGACTTTAGAGATCCGAATTAAACCTCTCTGTTCTCGCCGCTAAACGAGTGTTTCAGCCTTGATTCTTGACTTCTGATCATCATAAGCTTCTAGAAGAATTAAGTCTGAAGAAGACTCGTAATAGAGCAGCTCGCTGTTGAAATGCAGTCCGGCCTTAAAAGGGTCGTGGGAAGCAGGTGAATGACGAAGAACACTGTGTGCAGTTGGTCTCATTAAAATACCTATATGCAGCAATGCAGGCAACGTATGCAGGCTGATAAATGAATTCAGAGCGAGATTCGCCTCAATTTGGCTGAAGCTTTAGCTGTTAGAAATTAGATACATCTGGTACATTTTATTAATTTAAAAGTAAGACCGTAACATAAACTTTTATTATTTATCGTTTTAATTGGTACATTAAGGAATAAAAAATGTTTTTATTACGCACATAACTTTCATGGACCGATTCATAAAAGGAAATTCAATTAGGGAAACATGAGTGTAGCGGTAGCGCCATTCTATTAGGCATTACGCGACTTTATGGAAACAAATTCATAATTTCTTCAATACTTAGCTTTTTTTCACAATAAGCGGAAATTGCGTTCACTGAAAAATGGAAATTTACTGTAAGTGGTTTTTAGGGTTCCGTACCTCAAAAGGAAAAACGGAACCCTTATAGGATCACTTCGTTATCTGTCCGTCCGTCGTGTCTGTCAAGAAACCTATAGGGCAACTTTCTGTTGGCCTAGAATCATGAAATTTGGCAGGTAGGTAGGTCTTATAGCACTAATACAGGAAGAAATCTGAAAACCACGAATTTGTGGTTACATCATTAAAAAAAAATTAAAACGTGTTTCAATTTTCAAAGTGAGATAACTATACCAAGTGGGGTATTATATGAAAGGGCTTTACTTGTACATTCCAAAACAAATTTTTATTTGTTTTTATGTATGATAGTTTTTGATTTATCGTGCAAAATGTTGGAAAAATACCCGAGTACGGAACCCTCAGTGCGTGAGTCTGACTCGCACTTGGCCGGTTTTTTTTCTAATACTTACCTACAAATTGTCCTCAGCTAAAAAATATTAGCATACTAAGTAGGTATATGACTTACCTGTAATAATTATAAAAATTAAGGTCAGTACATTTCTAGTGCAGTGACTGCAGTGGTAACCTAATTCTTTCTGTCTTTAAAACAGAAGTGGCGAGTGCCGGAGATTTGGCGCAGACACATTTTATTCTCCCTAGACTTTTCATGTGACGTGGTTGTTTATGTTCAACCAATGCATTATCACACTTCACACTTAATATTATAAAGGCGAAAGTTTGTATGTATGTGTGTGTGTGTGTGTGTGTGTGTGTGTGTGTATGTTTGTTACTCCTTCACGCAAAAACTACTGGACGGATTTGGCTGAAATTCAGAATGGAGATAGATAACATCCTGGATTAGCACATAGGCTACTTTTTATCCCGGAAAACCAAAGAGTTCCCACGGGATTTCAAAAAACCTAAATCCACGCGGACGAAGTCGCGGGCGTCAGCTAGTTTGATCTATAGCGAAAACTGATGATGCCCGTGACTTAGTTCCCGTGGATATAATGGGTTCTTAAAAATCCCGTAGGAACTCATTGACTTCCTGGGATAAAAAGTAAGCCTTGTGTCAAACCAGGGTATAATCTATCTCCATTCCCAGCCATCTCCGCCAGTAGTTTTTGCGTGAAAAAGTAACAAACATCCATACATACAACCATCCATACATCCATCCATACATCCATCGATACATACAAACTTTCGCGGTTATAATATTACCTAAATAGATGTAAGCGGGATGTCCGTGTCACGTCTTCTACTCGTATAGGTACTATACGAAATTCACCTGAAGTATTATTGATAATTCTATCAACTCTAATACCATCATCATCATCATCTGAACTCATCACTGGCCCACTACTGAGAACAAGTCTCCTCTCAGACTGAGAACGGTTTAGTCATAGTCTACCCACGCTAGCCAAGTCTAGATTTTGCCGACTTCACACCTGCGGGAACATTATGGAGAACTTTTGTCTCCGGCATCCAATTTTCGTCACGATGCACTTTACCGTTAAAGAAAGCGGTATTGATAAAAAATAAATGATAAAATTAAAATAACCAGTCAGAAACAGAGAAAACGTACCTAATTACCAACGCTTGTAAAAATTAGCTCACTTTTTATGCATAATATTATATTTTTAATTAAACTAACTTAATAATAAAAGTTCTTGGCTTAATAATAAAAGTAACTGACTAAGAAAATAGAAAGTAACTGTGTACTTATCAAATTAGATTATGTTTTAAGTTTTATTTAGCTTAATTTTCATAACGTTTATACTATGTATCTTTTTAGCTATAAACAATTATATTTTTGTAAATATTTTATTATGTATAAAAGTTGTAGGTTAGTCGAATAAAATAAAATAAAATAAAATAAAAATAAAATAAAATTCATTTGTATCAAGAGTATTGTCTTGCTATGAACTTTTTTTAGGTAAAGTACTAGGCCTTCTACAGATTCTTTGGAATTATTAAACTCAAGTTTAACTTAAGTTAGTCCTCCTCAGTATTAATTTCTTTAGGGATATAAATATCTTCTTAGTATGGATAATGGATTAATCGAATAAATCTTGAATGATCCTTAAAATTGTTTTATTACACAGTTTAAAGTAAATATTTATGTTAATTACCTAGTGTAACGTGAACTGGAAGTTGGAACGTCGTCGCGTCACTTCACTGCTCTCGTTCTGACAGGTCTATGCCTGTCAACTACTATCTATGGCTAAGTTAACACTCAACGTACCAACGTAGTGATATTCTCTTTGCAACGTACATTGTTTTTCTAATTTTTGTGTATCGGTCTCTCTGTGTGTCTGTGCGCTCTTTACAAAGGTGTAAAGGCGCATTTACCTTTAAGTTTACAAATCAACTTACACTAGAATAAAGTGTAGCGTTGAATATATAAATCTCTTTAGAGCTCAATAAATAAGGTATTTGAGGAAGTACGTGATATAACCTTTTGAATAGTGTAATAATCCACCCCTAGCGAGTCGACGGAATCCAACCAAATTTAATTACACCCAGTATGAGCGTGACTCCGGAATTATAATAAAGCAAAACCACGTTTCGGCTTTACCCACTCACGGTGAGCGCCACAAGTGACAAAAGCTAAAGGAAAATAGGTAACAGGACAAAAGTTTACTATGTAGTTCTGTCAAGTTTCAGCCGAAGCTTCGATGCATAATATTATTTGCTACGCCCTGCTCTAATGCATAAGCATATTAGCATACAATATGTATTTTACTAAAAATTCGTAGTCACGTATCAGTCCATTGCGCTTGTGAAATCTTGACTTAAGCCGATAACTGGATGGGTGATCAACTTTGAGATATGAATTTGCTATCGATACATGGAAAGGACTCTCAGCAATGAGAAATACGACGTACATAGTTAGAGTGCAAAAGCTTGTTTGTTGGTTAATTCTTCAATCACGTCGCAACGGAGCAATGGATTGAGTGATTTTTTGCGTGGGTAATGGAAAAGAGCTCGAGAGTCTAGGCGCTTATAACTTGTACCACATTTCTGAAGCCATACAAGGTTTCGCCGCCGCAATGAGAAGAGATCACTAAAATAAGCTCATCTAGATATAAACGGAATCTATTTAGTTCCTATGCAAAGCGCGACATGGCTCTCTAATTTGTCGACTTTAGTCTTCGCATGCAATGAATATCTTCCTCGTACTAGCATTTCTGTAGAAAGCTACTTAAGTACTCATCCATAAAAATATTTCAAAACATTAACTTAGTGCTGCCCGCGATTTCATCCAGGTGGAAATCGGTTGAAAGCATGGACCCTGGAAAGATAATAAATGGACAGACAGACAGACACTCTTTTGCAACATGATATTAAGTAGGTACCTACCGTCCACTTATAAATATGTGTGTGTGATGCTGGTATCTCAAAACCACAGGGCGCAAACAAAATGACAAACTTTCGCGTTTGTAATAATAAGTATATTAGTAAGGATCCATATGGATCGTTAAGCTTACTAGGTTTTCAGTCCACTTTTGCCTATCGCTTAGCTCTCCATAAAACTAGTTGCAAAGCGGCGCTGGATGCGCATGTGGTGTATGGAAGTCCCTGCAAGAGATATATGTCCAGTATGTCCAGCTGTGGGCGTCTATCGGTTGATGACGACTACGATTACTAAAGCGAAGCTTAAATACTTTACCTGGAAAAAGATAAGTAATAATAATAGTAAGTAAAGATAAGTAGAGCCTCAATAACTCAACCGGTAAAGGAGTGGACTGAAAACCGAAAAGGTCGACGGTTCGAACCCCGCCCGTTGCACTATTGTCGTACCTACTCCTAGCACAAGCCTGACGCTTAGTTGGAGAGGAAAGGGGAATATTAGTCATTTAACATGGCTTATATTCTTTTTCAAAAAAAAAAAATGATTTTCTATCCCGAGAAGACAAATGCCGAAAAGACGAAATCGTGGGAAAAAGCTAGCAGAAATTAATCATTTTCAGGACAATTCCAAAATCTCTAGGCTACTGGCAAACCAAACTGTAACGAACAGGTTTAAATTAACCAACAATGAATAAACAAATTGGGTGTATTGTTTGACTTGGCATTGTTTTCTGGCTGGAAAAGTGCTATTTTGTTAAATTAATTTGCACAACGTCGAAACCCGTTGATTTTTTATTTTGAAGTCAAATTAACGTCCTCCAAAAGGAGGACGAGGAGGAGGAGGAGGAGGATTTGTCGTATACATAATGAAAGAATTTTTATTGGAACCATTCACGGGTAGTACCTACACGAGATTGTGAATTTTAAAGCCAAGTATTCACTAGCAATAAAACTTGCAGATGTCATCTAGCTGTCATAGTCACTTGTCACTTTGTAAATTCACCCAATTCTAGATTCGTAGAATTATAGTTACCTACTATGACTGGAAAATGTTAACCTCATTTTGATGGAATTATCAAGTAAGAATATCAAAATTGGCTTTGATGTGCAACCGTTGTCGGAGTTTTTTAACCCCCGACCCAAAAAGAGGGGTGTTATAAGTTTGACGTGTGTATCTGGTATCTGTGTATCTGTCTGTGGCATCGTAGCTCCTAAACTAATGAACCGATTTTAATTTGGTTTTTTTTTTTGTTTGAAAGGTGGCTTGATTGAAAGTGTTCTTAGCTATAATCCAAGAACATCGGTTCAGCCGTTTGAAAGTTATCAGCTCTTTTCTAGTTATTGTAACCTCACTTGTCGGGGGTGTTATAAATTTTTAATTTACACTTGTTGAAAACTTTTTAATTTACTTGTTTTATCGCACGGGTAGAGGCAATGTTCTTTTGGCTTTACGACCTTAGAAAACGATTTGATGTCAAATACAGGCATAAAATAGTATTATAATAGGTAGGTTGATACCTGTCATGGAAAATGAAACTCTTACGCTTTAACGAGTAGGTTCCGGTCCGTTTCCTCACTTTCCGAACATTTACATAAAAGGATTGGACAGCTAAGTGTCAGAGACTTCAGGATTTATCCGGATCATTATATAAAATTGCTAAGATTTACGCCTTGAAATACTTAGTTTTTAACCCCCGACAAAAAAGAGGGGTGTTATAAGTTTGACGTGTGTATCTGTGTATCTGTCTGTGGCATCGCAGCTCCTAAACGAATGAACCGATTTTAATTTAGTTTTATTTTGTATGGTGACTTGATCGAGAGTGTTCTTAGCTATAGCCGAAGAAAATCCGTTCAGCCTTTTGAAAGTTATCAGCTCTTTTCTAGTTACTGTAACTTTCACTTGTCGGGGGTGTTATAATTTTTTAATTTACACTTGTTATTTAGTCAAGTTGTATGCGAAAGGATCTGGGAACCTAAACCGTTTAATATCTCAAATAAACACCAACGATTATGACGTGATGATCACTCAACGATGCAAGAAGACAATAATACAGAACATGGATTTTTACTGTACCTGTGACCACACTCATATTTTATAATAATATTTATTCTGCGTTCCTGTCAAAATCAAATAATTATTCTGTACTACTACAATAAAAAGTTAAATTGCTTATGAATCACGTGTAATACGAAAACTATGCAAATACTGCAGGAAAGTTTCTTCCAAACATTCCGAAGCAAACCGTGAACTTCAGAAGTATGCAGCTTGCCGCGATAAATGACTTAGCCGCATTAAACTGAAAAAATATGCAAAAAATAATGCTACAGTCGGTGCTAAGCTTCAGAGTACTAAGTCCATAATCTCATATGAAGTTTTTTAATAAAACCTCTTTTTTTTGGTACTTAGCACGTAATATAGACTTAAAATTATTATCTTTTCAACTTGATGTTGGGTAAATAAATAAATTATTGACAAAGCCGTGCCGCCAAGCGATAAAGAGAGAGCGGTTACAGATTAGCGTTTTTTTTTTTGCGCGTTTTATACTCGTTTCACATGTAGCGCTATGTAAGCAGAGTGAGAATCTGAAAATTCATTCAGAAATTAAGATATCTGGAGAACCAGAGTAACTGACTAAGCTAAAGTAATAATGAGCAGGCACATAGTTCGAAGAATTTGGTGGTTGGGGTCACACAGTGCTAGAATAGGTTACGCGTCGCGCTGCACATTGTTCTTACCTACCCACTAGATTAAGTACTAT
Organism: Maniola jurtina; assembly: GCF_905333055.1. Lineage (NCBI taxonomy): Eukaryota > Metazoa > Arthropoda > Insecta > Lepidoptera > Nymphalidae > Maniola > Maniola jurtina. Next base: position 3,252,325 of record NC_060033.1, read on the forward strand.
GTACCTACATCACCAATTTGGCATTATGCTGGTTTCTATAGTTTTATTTTTTAACCCCCGACCAAAAAAGGAATGGATGAGGAAGGCTGAGGACCGGGTGTGGTGGCGCTCTTTAGGGAAGGCCTATGTCCAGCAGTGGACTTCCACAGGCTGATGATGATGATGATGATGATGACCAAAAAAGAGGGGTGTTATAATTTTGACGTGTGTATGTATGTATCTGTATATCTGTGTATCTGTCTGTGGCATCGTAGCTCCTAAACTAATGAACCGATTTTAATTTATTTTTTTTTGTTTGAAAGGTGGCTTGATCGAGAGTGTTCAATAGCCATAATTCAAGAAAATCGGTTCAGCCGTTTGAAAGTTATCAGCTCTTTTCTAGTTATTACTGTAACCTTCACTTGTCGGGGGTGTTATAAATTTTTAATTTACACTTGTACTTAGTTATATTGTATAGCTTTATTTAATTAACTCAGTGCCCAGTAAAACCAACTGTGGTTTTGGTGGCGCTGAATGTAACAAAAACTCTCTGTATATTTTTTAAGTTAATAAATAAATAAAAATAAATAAATATTAATTTTTATTAGTATCTATATGGTATGCATTTCCCCTGATGCTGTACAGTCACTGTGCCAGGCTTGGTCTCACACTGCAACTGGCACAGATTATAGTATGACTTGTTGTTCGTACCGCACACTGGATCGTATATCTTCGAGCAGTAGCAATTGTTCTTCTTAGGCTCTTCTGGAATTGTTGTGGTTTCTGCTCTGCAAACAAAATAAACGAATTAAGTGTAAATTAAAAATCTATAACACCCCCGACAAGTGAAGGTTACAGTACCTAGAAGAGGACTGATAACTTTCAAACGGTTGAACCGATTTTCTTGAATTAGGTATAGCTAAGAACACTCTCGATCAAGCCACCTTTCAAACAAAAAAAAGCTAAATTAAAATCGGTTCATTAGTTTAGGAGCTACGATACCACAGACAGATACACAGAAAGACAGATACACACGTCAAACTTATAACACCCCTCTTTTTGTGTCGGGGGTTAAAAATTACTGCGACCGATTTAGGATAGGACAAACAAGTAAGTAGCTCAAGTCATACTCACTTTACACTAATATTATACAGGCGAAAGTTTTTGTGTATGTGTGTATGTTTGTTACGCTTTCACGCATAAACCACTGGACGGGTTTGGCTGAAATTTGGAATGGATATAGATTATACCCTGGATTAACACATAGGCTACTTTTTATTCCGGAAAATCAATGAGTTCTCACGGGATTTTTGAAAAACCTATATCCACGCGAACGAAGTCGCAGGCATCAGCTAGTTATTGATAAGATAATCATTTCCAGTGCGATACAATACAAGAGGTGATAGCGTAGTGGTTAAGATTTGGCCTCCTAGTCGGAGGTTCATGGTTCGATCCTGGGAATGCACCTGTAACTTTTAGGAGTTATGTGTTAATATGCACTTGCTTTAACGGTGAAGGAAAACATCGCGAGGAACCCTGCATGCTTGAGAGTTCCTCATAATATTCTCAAAGGCGTGTGAAGTCTTCCAATCTACACTTAGGCAGTGAAGTTCAACTATAACCAAATCCTTCTCATTCTGAGAGGAGACCCGTGCTCAGTAGTGAGCCAGCGATGGCCAGCGATTATGATAAATCATTACCAGCAGATATAAGGTCATTGCGTATGATAGTAAGTATTTGTGATACTTACTAAACAGTAAGATTTTTTTAAAGGCACGGAGCGAAGGTATACGGCTCAATACACACCCTTAAAGTTCGGTCACCCATCTAGTTATTGACTATGGTCAGTGTAACATATGGTAAGCACAATCGACTGATATACTTAACACATAATACTTTACTCTTCTTCTTCATCTTCATTACTTTTGTTGACCATAAAAGGTGATACCCCCAGATTTCGAGCTGGATAACTTGTAGAGTCGTAGAACTGGAGTGTGACATCTAAAGTAAAATGTACTGTTAATGCTACGTTAGACTCGGCAGATGATCGTTGATTTGGTCAGCCTTAGTCCTTAATCTAAGGGTCAGCCTTTCACAAACCGGCGGTAAGACGTCAACATTTAAATAGAATACGCACAGATAAAAACAGATAACCAAAGTGTCATCTCCAAAGATCTTCAGTCCGACCAGTACTCAGGAACTGAGTTAACTTGATAATTGCGTATCTCAAACAAAGGCTCTCTCTAATCGTTTTGTAGAGACCGAGATAAGGAAAGTCAATTAACTTTTAAATTGCGCATTCACTGCGGATTGTTTAATGTTTAATTAGGTACTTTATAGTTGAGGTTGGTTTTAACCGTAGTTTTGCTTCTATATAAATTGCTAGCTATATATGAAGTACATAACTCTGCATTCATGTACCCATATAACTACGTAGAAAACTAAGTACCTAAAACAGACAAGGTCCGTGAACAAGTTTTTACGATATGATGTATTGTAATGAATACGATGGTGAAGGTAAAAGTTTTGACCTATGAAGAATAAATTCAGTAAATGTCTAAACAATATTGCAACCTAATGAGTACGATAATGAAGATAAAAGGTTCTGACTTCGATTCCTGGCTGATCAAAAGGATCGTGAGAGCCACCAGATTGAAAACCTAGTTTCATCATTGTCATCACTATCCCAATCCATTGCTGACCTCTTGTCGTACCTACTTGTGAAGCAATTAAGCCATAGTCCAATATTCTGGCCAAGTGCGGATTGGCAGGCACACACCTTTGACCTAAACAATTTTAAATAAATAATACCTCTCCAATGTGTTTTAGAAGGTCATTGTACCTATCAAAATATGTGGAACTGGCAGAATTAAAACTTGCGCTGCGTCAGCCCTGGATATCGCACTCAGAGTTTACTTTGACCTACTTAATGCTAACAAAAACGCCTTCCAAATCAGGAAGTTATCCTTATAAAACAAGTGAAACACCACCAAAACAACAACAATGAAAAGTCATTATAATATTCAATTCACATAATTAAAAAAAAAAAAACAAATTTCCACACCACAGCCATGGATTCAAGGCTTCCACAAGGGATGAATAGAATTAAATTATCATGTTACGGAAGGGCGGTAAATAAAAGGTCTGAGTCACAGCTCTATTAAAATTGGAAGGCGTAATGAAAGGGTATTATTATATCGTCACCCTTTGCGTTTGACACTTGAAAACATTGTTACTCGCTTCATCCTTCCAAGCCTGTAAATTGTAACCATCGCATCAATCTTTTGAACGGGGCTCTCTCCGTCACTCGTTTCATACAGTCGTAGTTCCAATTTCATTTGAATATTAAGCAACCAAAGTCCATGAAATTTTGCAGACATATTCTAGAAACTAATATCTATGTCTGTGGTTTTCCAGAATTCCGTTGAAATATTCGGTTTCAAAGTTACGCGGTCTTAAAAATTTACATACAAATCTTTGAGCCCCTGTAATTTTAAAACTACATATTTTTAGAAAAATCTAAAACACCACAGACGCAAATATTAGTTTCTAGAATAGGTCTGCAACATTTCATGGAATTTGGTTGCTAAATATTCAAATGAAATTGGAACTACATTGTATGAAACGAGTGACGGAGAGAGCCCTGTTAAGAAGACATTTTTAATGTTCTGCACTCGAATAAAAAACGCAAAACTTATGGGATCGCCTCATTATCTGTCGGTTTCAGATATAGTATGTTTTTTATTTTAGGTATCGATGTCTACTCTCCTCCTCTGCTTTATTTTAATTTATAGACTAGCGCATGGCTGGAATCAAATATGCTGGTAAGACGTGATGATGCAACCTTAAGATGGAGGGCAACATAAGATGCCTATTTTCTCTTGCTTTGAAGTTTGTTATATTTTTAAATTTGGAGATGAAAACTGATGCTGGAAGGGCGAAACGAGGAGACAAATCACTTCGTACGTGTAGATACGTGAAGTGCAGATCTTGACAATGCCTCATAGTCAAGATCTGCACTTCACATGCCACAGTAAGTAGAAAAGTGAAGGAGGAACCAGGTCAAACAGTTTCTTATTTAAAGACCTCCTTAGAATTACTCAAAATCTTTTCTGAATGGGATTCTAAATAATATTATATAGTTCTCTACTTGCTCAACATACCTACATGCAAAATCTCAAGTTTAAACTGATATTTTGCAAATGCGAAAACATCAGTGAACCCAGGTACAAGTCAACACAATATAATTACAATAAAAAATTTATGTGATTATTGCTGATAGGTAGAGTTCTCAAAATTTGTAAGTAAGCTAATTATGTATTCGTGCAGAGAATCGACTTATAAAGGAACATGAATATTTCAGAAAGGCACAATCAATCTTTTATATAAAATTATTGCCGTGAAAAATATCGTTTGCATCAACGCCCCCTGCCACGCTCATATTTCTTCAAATTCTTTCACGTGATACACATTGCTGTTCAAAATTACCAGCTCAACTCGCGAGCAAATAATCCGGGTTGGTTGTCGGAATAAAAACTATTGTGACTAACCTACCAAAATTGTATAGAGATATTATAAATACGTACCTTAAGTGTGTGGGCGAATCCGTAACGTATAAAATAAAAATATCACGTACAGATATTTTCTGTAATACTTATAACTTTATACATGTATAGTGTATATACGTTGTTTTCAAGTTTACATGGCAACATCAAGCTACCCTTCGCTGTAGTTAAACAGCTTAATTATTATAAGTAAAATAAAACTTTTACTTTATTGTGAAGTCATGATTTCTGAGGTGGTCAATTACAAAAGCGGGCACAATCTGTTAAAACTACTACTACGTACTCAAAATTCTGTTACTAGAAACTTTGCTTGTCTCAATATATTCACTGATGCTCGAATACAAGTTATTTCATTTCTTTACACGTACATTATGGTCTCAGTGGGTATCCAGTCAATGGTACATTTTACAATTAGCTAATTGAAGATCCTTTATTGGGTTGTCCGTATGTCATGACTACCAAATGCCTGCTCCATTTTATTATAAATCGCTCCCTCATTTCGATCGATCAGGCTTCAGAGACGTTCGCAACTCAATGGATTGAGATAAATGTACCTACTCCATTCAAAGGCTGCATAGAAAACTTTCTGGTAATATGAGATACTTTAGAAACTTTTGTTAATACTGTGATATTATAAGTATAAGATAGTGATATAAGTCACTTGCAGTTCCCCCTTACAACACTATTTTTTATGCTAAATCTTTTACGGTATTCGCAACTCGCCTTTGGAACTCACTACCTGACAGTATTTTTAAAAATAACCGTTCCATCAGCACTTTCAAACTTCGTCTGAAACAGCACTATCTTTCCTCTCTGTCATAACATATTGTTTACATATATTTATCGGTATATATTATAAGATATATTTATGACTATAAGTATATATTTATGTATTAAGGTATATATGTTTTTGTAAGTCTATTTTAATATATAAATATTTGTAAGTATATATTATAACATAATATCTACTATATATTTTTTTCATGATTACTGTCTATCTTTGCTGTACCTATTCTACTCCATTTACAACCTCTCACACTGCCAAGGGTCACTGGTAGAGATCTCTTATAGAGATAAGTGCTTCCCTGTCCACTTTTTCTTTCCTTTTATTTATATTGTTACAACTTTCTGGTACAAATAAATAAATAAATAAATAAATTATTGATTGCTCTTCCTTATTACTTTCCCGGTATTGAAAAATGAATTGTTTATTTCTAGCAACTTGATTTTAATTTCACTTCAAGTTAGCGCTATTTTTTCTCATGAATTTACCGAGTAGATATTTTACCTTGTGATTTAGATCTAAAACGGAAAATTCAATATAAGTAATTATTTTTTCTCTCCGTTCGACGAAGTTGTTAATAGTTAAGTTATATTGTGTGGGTATCTATGATTACTAGTAAGCACTAGAGTGAACTAGAGTGAGGAAACTCACGGTTTAAATACTAGACGTGATATGAAGTCAATGATATCTACCTACCTAATCGTTTTATAGCCTATAGTCAAATGTAGACGTAACATTTATGGATGTTGGAAATAGTAATCCTTATATGCACGAAGTAGGTAGTTACCTAATTCCATAGTGACATATTTTGACGACTGCCATTGTAGGTGAAGCTACTGAACAGCATCACCTACCTATGCTCCCTAAAGTAAATCTGATTTTTTTTTGAGAGATAATTCTAAAGTGCTTGAATTCATTGAAATAGAGTGTATTATACTAGGTATAAATTATAAAATACTTCTAAAAACACATTAAGCTATAATATAAGTTTTGAATTATTTTCAGCCTTTTATTAAAATAGTTCTCTAACGAGATCTTTTCCCTCGATAAAATCCAGTAAGTTCCACCTTAGTGAAGTCGATTTTTTCCTAAGAATTTTCAAGCAATTATAAGTTTTAATGCTTCTTCACTCCAGACGAAAGTAAAGTTAGGGTAAAATCGTACTTCTGGCTTGCAAGCCACAACACGTTGCATGGTAAGTCAAATCAAATCTAAGCGCTGTATAGTAAAGGTGCCCACGCACACACAACTGCACTGCAGTGGAACTGCGCGTCGCGTCAGCGCCCCGCACGATATTCTCTCCAGCCGCGTCGCGCGGCAGTGACGTACGCGCGTCGCGGCTGGAGAGAAAGTGTGTAAAGTCTGCCGATCCACACTTGGCTAGCATGATCGATTGTGGTCTAAACCCTTCTGAAATCAGAAGTGGCCCAGCGGGCAGCGATGAATTGAGATGAAGATGATGGCACTACACTTCACTATAACAAACAACTCGCATGCAAGCCACAAGTAGGTATTATGGATACATTCTTTCTTTCTTCTCTCTGGGCTGGTTTCCGCACTTAAACGTTCCCGTCTGTTGTGCGTGCGTTGCCCCTCCCCACCGAAGTCTTCACTCCAGCCATCCAAGCTCGCTCCAGAAGCCGAGTATACCGCCCAGGTTGCCGAGGGCTTCATGGAGTGAGGTTGGGGATACCAGATGGCGTTCTCGTTGTTCTACCACGCCCGAGCACTCCAAGAGGTATAATGGATACGCGGCTTTATATAATTTCACGTCCAGATGAATATAATGTATGGCAGTTAATGATGATGAACAACGCGTGTTTCATACATGTGGGGAAAAATACGTATCGCTTAATTCGGACGGGTGCGGACATTGAGTAATGCGGCGAGCGATTAAACGCAAATACACGGCCCGCGGGTGTATTTCAACTTGTACCTTATTAATTGTTGCGGTTACCAACTTTTTACGCCAATTACTTACCGGAAATCGCTTCCATTCGGCCAAATAACATCGGGTATCTTTAGAAGATTTTCCCCTGTAAACCAAAAAAAAATGGTACCATGCAACAGATGGTGCACAGGCTGCCCACGGCATCCTATTGCTGAGTACTGTCTGTCCGTATGTCCGTCAGTCTGTCAGCGGGCTGTATCTAGTAAACCGTAATAGGTGGAGAGCTGAAATTTTCACAGAATGTGTATTTCTATTGCCGCTATAACAACAAATAATGAAAATTTCAAACAAGCCGTCTTGAAAGTTAAAAAATGAATAAGTGTTATTCCTTGTACGATTTTACGGCACCCTTCATGTGCAAGTTCAATTATTTAATAACTAGCTGATGCCCGCAGCTTCGCCCGCGTGGATTGGTCAGATCCCCTGCAGCATCAGGATTGAGGAGTTGGACTCCAAGTTTTTTATGAAACAATGTCGCAAAGTTCCTCTATCGATTAAAAAAGAAATGACGCAAATCGGTTCAGAAATCTCGGAGTTTTCGGTGTACATGGGTAGAAAAACACAACTCCCTTTTTGAAAGTCGGTTAAAAAAGTAGCCTATGTTACTCCCTGATCAATTCTCTACTTGTCTGTGAAAACCCCGTCAAAATCGGTCCAGCCGTTCCGAAGATTAGCCTTTTCAAACAGACAGACAGACAGACAGACAGACAGACAGACAGACAGACAGACAGACAGACAGACAGACAAAAATTTTAAAAACGTGTGATTCAGTGTTGGTATCGTTCAAATAACCATATGAGCTTAATATGAGGTAGTTATTTCGAAATTACAGACAGACACTCCAATATTATTTATTAGTATAGATAAAGAAAACTTCATAAAGGCGACTTTATCACTCACTATATACGACTGCAAAAGTTGTATTTCAATAATTCCGTAACCTCATGCATCTATAGCGGCAACGATGATAGCCTACTGGTTAAAACGTTGGCCTACTATACGGAAGGTCCAGGGTACGATTCCGTGCATGCATTTCTTACTTTTTGGAGTTACCTGCCATCAAAATCTATCAATTCACCATAACAAATGAATGGATTATAAAATAGGCAATTCGACTAGGGTACCAATCCAAACGAAACAGCACTGTGCAAAGGCTACCTATGTAGAATACCCAATCCCAACAAAACAGCACTGTGCAAAGGCTACCTATGTAGAACAACACATGAGACGACGTAGACCATTCTGTTTGCGTGTTCTATCGTCTTTATAACGGGAAGTGTTCTTATATTAGGAGTTGTTTGAGTTAATACGAACTTTTATTTTTTATGACCGTACCGCACGCCAGTAGAACCAATTTTATCTTCATCACTAGGTATAGTTCTTGATAAACTTCGATAACCATAAACCAGATCATTCCTACCACGTTTTGACGACTTCTTTGGCCTCTTAGGAGTTCCACCACCTTCCTAAGTTTACCTATCTTCAGGCAAAGTAGCTTGTTAGATTGTCTTTTGTCTTTGTTACGGAAAACCTTTTGCCTGCAGTCTAGTATTTACCTACAGTTGGGAGTCTAGTTTTTGAGTACTATCACACTTCACACTAATATTATAAAGGAGAAAGTTTGTATGTGTGTGTGTGTGTGTGTATGTTTGTTACTCTTTAACGCAAAAACTACTGGACGGATTGAGCTGAAATTTAGAATGAAGATAGATTATACCCTGGATTAGCACGTAGGCTACTTTATATCCCGGAAAATCAAAGAGTTCCCACGGGAGTTTTAAAAAAGCTACATTCACGCGAACGAAGTCGCGGGCATTAGGTAGTTAGTTCATACAACCAAGTTTTATACTCACTTTCTATTTCCAATAAGTACTATTACAGGACCTAATAAAAACATTTAGAAAACCTAATCTGAACCCTATTATAAAAATAAATTGGGTCGCATTGTCGTACCACGTCAAGGGCTCAATTGCTTTAATGAAGTTAATGATAGGTGACCCACGACCTTTGCCGACATTTCGACTCACCTTCCAAACCTAGATTAGAACCAAACTGCTTTAATATTTGTCAATAAAACTTACCTTTCTTAAAACATGAAGTAAATAGTAACAATCCTTACTAATATTATAAATGCTAAAGTGTGTCTGTCTGTCTGTCTGTCGGTCTGCTACCTTTTCACGGCCCAACAGTTTAACCGATTCTGACAAAATTTGGTGCAGGGTTAGCTTATATCCCGTGGATGGACATAGGCTATTTTTTATCCCGGAAAATCAACGAGTTCCCTCGGGATTATCAAAAACCCATCCGCTTAGCCGATTTTTATGAAAGATACCGAGATAGCTTGCGTCCCTGTAATTGATATAGGCAACTTTTTATCCCAGAAAATCAAACAGTCCCACTGGATCTTTAAAAACCTAAATCCACGCGGACGAAGTCGCGGGCATCCTCTAGTTAATGATATCTAGGCATCCATCCGCTTCTCCTGCCATCTTCAAACAAAGAAATATTATAGATATACTATTTAATTCTTACCGGTAATTTCCTACTTTCGTGTGCCTAAGTCTCTGTCTATTACACAATATCTTGATATAATATTATGTAGGTAGGTAAACCTTAATCAAATAAAATAAAATTAATAGGTACCTACTTAATATAAATATACAAACTTGTTTTATTAGCAAGAGGATTTTCCGAATTGACCATGCAATACGTACAGTATTCCTATCAAAATGTCGAATGTACGTTCACGCGTCGTAAGTACACGCAATAGGAAGTACCCTATAAGTTTTCTTGACAGACACGACAGACTGACAGATGGATAGATGGACAGACAGACAGGCAGACATACAGACAAAAAGGGGATCTTCTAAGGGTCCCGTTTTTGCTTTTGAGGTACGGAACCTTAAGAACTATACCTACTTCAAACTCGAGATAGTAACGAACGTAACTTATTTAAAAGCAGGTAAGTACCTACAGTAAAATTGTAAACCTCCAAAAGAGAGAGAAAGTAAACCCATTAAAAATCAAAGCTTGTTCGCAACAACAACACGAACAGGCTTACAACGAGTTAGCAACTTGCAGATAAGCTATCAAAATTCAGTTTTCACGGTTCCCGTACAACTCGGCAACTGCTATGGTGAACGCGCAGAATTAACAATAAGTCATAGAAATGGGACAAAAAGTGGCGATAGCTTAGTGGTTTAAACTTCGGCTTCCTATTCAGGGGTCCAAGGCTCCATCCCGGGTATGCCCTACTTACTTTTCGGAGTTGTGTGTGATTTAAGCAATGAAAAATAATATTAGCCTTTTATCGGTGAACGAAACATCGTAAGGTAATTTGCTTACCTGAACAAATTTGTTGCTTGCTCCATAATATTCTCAAAGGTATACATACACAAGGAACAAAAACCTTAGTTTGCTATAATCCGCTAAACCAAACTTTGTATGGTGCAACGATATGCACCGCCCGCATTCCCACTGATAAACTGATACTAAAAAACAGGTGTTATTAAAATATTTTTAACGAATAACTGGAATGCCCTCCCAAAACATACGCGAGGAACACCGGTTACAACGTGTAGAGGTATTTCAAGAGTTATAATCTAAAAAAACTAATGACAAAACATATTATTTAATTAGAGCGCTATTTCTATTAAACTACCTTCAATAAATAAATTATTACTAATTTTATATTTTCTGGATTCCTGATCATTCAAATCAATTTTTAAAAATATCCTAAAATATCTATGGTTTGGATGATAGAGATACTTCTTTTCAAATTATTTTTGTACGAGAAGGTTGAGAGATAAAACGGGTTGTAAGGAAACGGATATAGGTAAGTAGCGCAATATCTTTCCATGTGGAAATACCTAGATCAGACTTCTATGTCTATTAGTTGGTGACGACAAGTTGCTAAAATATGGCACTATCACATACTACTATCACACTAATATTATAAAGGCGAAAGTTTGTATGTGTGTGTGTGTATGTTTGTTACTCCTTCACGCAAAAACTACTAGACGGATGTGGCTGAAATTTGGAATGGAGATAGATAATATCCTGGATTAGCTACTTTTTATCTCGGAAAATCAAAGAGTTCCCATGGCATTTCGAAAAACCTAAATCCACGCGGGCGAAGTCGCGGGCATCAGCTATAGTCACTTCTATAAAAGGATGCTGCCTTTACTATATGTACTATTTCTATTTGATTTAAAATTCTGTGGACGTCCGGGCCGAATTCCGCCCGAAACTACTTAAAAATATATTCAAAAGTACGCTACCTCGCTCCGAAACTTTCCTACGTTATTTAAAAGCTACGATGGGTGTACGATGTCTTGTGGTAAGTGAATTTTCGAGTATGCTTTCGATTTGTCCGCAAAGTAGTAAAAGTTTGTCCAGAGTTTATCTATTTGCATGAAAAATCTTTACTAGAGTCAAAAATACTAATTGGTATTGGTAAATATCAATTTCAGGTCTTTCAAATCCGTCTTCTTTGAAGCTGTAAAAGTAAGTAGCGTTTTGCAAAAATGTATATCCGGAGTAACCCGTCTAGTGCGTAATTTTATAAAGGTTGTTGCACACAAGATTATACAACACACAAACCCCCCCCCCCCCTCTTCCCCTCCCCCCCCCCCCCCCACACACACACTGTGTCGAAGCACTCCATCGGGTACCTATCACATTTTATAAATGTGATAGGTACCCGATGAAAATGGAATATATCTGTGGTCCATGCCTTGACCTTGAATTTAAGTTTTTAACGGACAAACAACATCACATCCATTGCAAGTAACGTTAATTTGCTAGTGAAGAGATATCAAAGCGACATGCCCACCCTTTTCTAAATGGCAGATTTACTAAAACGCTCATGTCACGTGAGTTTACTTGAAAAGTTACATAATATCTCTGAGCATGGCTTCCATAACAAAAGTCGCACGAGTTATTTGACAACAAAGATTAATGTTACGTTTTCAGCGGAACTAAAATAATGACATGACCACATCATTATAATGCCGTCGTCACTTTTAATTAAATTAAAATATCTAACTTAGATAATATATAGGTAGGTACAACGCTCGGCGCTCCGGTAAAAGTTGCTGACTCCAAATTGAAAGCGCAACCTTGAATTTCGTGGAAAACTACTTACTTTTACAATATTCGAAACTAGGGCCTTTGCTCTGTAAAGTTTTTTAATTTCATTTAAAAGCTATGCTGTTGACACTTCTATTAATACTTTCATCTACACATTTCCACGCTTCATTAATAATTTTTAAATGAGCTCCAGGATATTCTCCAAAAACATGACACTTTTGGAATAAGAGCCCGGGATGGCCAGACCTTCGTTATTTTATGAAAGCTGAAAGTTTCTTTGCATATTGTCCCCAATACAGGGAGGAACGATCCGTGACTATGAAGTTTAGATCATGGTGGCTGTGGCCAGGTAACCGACTTAAACAATTTGTTAGAGGTATAAGTGTTTGGCAATACATGACGTGATTCCTAATACTATTTTGAAGAAAATCTAAAAAAAATTACCAACACTTTATTGTTACCTGTTATCTGCCTATGCCATCATAGTCCAAACTTCATAGGCGCTGATCGCTCCTTCCTGTATTGGGGACAATACGCAGAGAAACTTTCAGCTTTTATAAAATAACGAAGGTCAGACCCTTACAGGCTCTCTCTCTATGTGGGACGTGAGCCATATTTTGAGTGGATAGTTAACTAAAACTCGCATCCCCAAAGCGAGGCGACTGTGCATAAAACATAAGTCTCACTTGCTGCTGCTAGTTAGCCGGCACTTGCGGTTGGGCACACGTCTAGTTGAGACGGGGGTATACATATCACTTTAGGGTCAAAGCACACATGATACTTGTAGATCACGTATTCTATTTTTCAATCCTTTCCATCGGCCTGTATGCCTTTACAAAGACGAAGGCTTTTTGAGAGCGCGTCACCAAACGTATTATCCTCCACTTTCCGCATCCACCCGCTTCCCGCCACCTTCTTCAGATTATCAGTTAAATTGGCTGAAGATCATCTTACATTGCGCTTACCGGTACACGGTCTCCACGTTAGAACACATCTGCCTCATCAGCCGTTGGTTCTGCGACAGATAATATGCCCTGCCAATTGCCACCCATCCTAAAAATCTAGTATATCGCATACTAGATTTTTAGGATGGGTGGCAATTAGATTAGATGGGTAGAGTCAAAATCAAAATCAAAAATTTAATAGCAGCTTCTAGATTCCAAAATGCATTTTTGCCAATTAGCCATGATATAAGTCTTGTGTGCTTTGTCCTTTACATCTACGCACACATTTTGTGTGCTTTTGTTGTAAATTAGGTGTGGTTTGTTTCAGCCTTGGATGATACTTCCTAATGACCTCTCCAAGTTGGGTGAACAAAATTGCTACGCGACGAAATAAATTTAATGCTGCATTTACATACACTTTCTAATTAACAATGATACATACTCGTAAGTCGTATTGTTCTTATCTCCTGCCCCACCACCTCTTTGATTCCTCTTAGTCTTATGTAGCCTGGCGAACAATTTTTTTTGGTGGGGGTCTAACGTTAACGAGAAAATCTCAAGTTTCAAGACGCAGCTTCATTTGATGTCAGTCAATTTATTCTTTTGTATTTAATGGAATGTTAAAGGGACTAAATAATACGCCGTAGCGGTCATGAGACGGCATCTCTGTTTTCGCATAATAATTGAAAGCCCCCGGCTAAGACAAGCGATCCGGTGACTCGGTTATTTAGAGACATTTTCTCATTGAAAAATATTTGTCTGTATTTTTCTTCTACCTCTTGGAATAGATCTTGTAGTATGGTCAGTATGAAATCCAAACAAATTGAATTGATTTCCATTATAAGTATAGATATGTTACGGCTATACTCACGTAGATTCAACCGCGACGCGTAGCGAGCTGAGACCCTATGAAAAAAAACCCTGGTTGGGTTCTAAACTAGTCGTGCTTACATTATCGACTAAATAAGTGGGTATAGCCGTAAAAAAATATATTTTTGTATTTTTGTGTGGCAACTCCTAAGATAAGCTCCTATCGCAGACAATATGCGAGAATTTTTTAAGGACCTGTCATCCCGTCTTGTGGGTGGAGTCCACGGGAGGTCTGGCAGTTACCTTGGTCGGCATATTAGTCTAGCCATTCAACAAGGTAACGCAGCCAGCATTCTGGGCACCCTGCCTCGTTACAGTGATTTGAATGACATTTTTGTGTTGTAAATAGTATTTGTGAATATTGTCTTTAGTAAATTAATCATTTTTCAAGAAGTTAAAAAAAAAATTGCGAGAAACGATTTGAGCAAATTTTTTTTTTTTATTGTCAGCTTGTGCCACTTATGATATGTAAACACTCTACCAACGCTTTCCGAAGAAGACCCGGAAATAAACTCAGCAGTTGTTTTTTTTTTTAAACAAAATACCTACCTATTTCCTTTTGAGGTACGGAACCCACAAATAAGAGTACCTAGTTACTACAGTAACCGCAAGGAGCGCTTTATAATTTTTATTGAAAATTATTGTAACCAATTTATGTTTGCGAACCTCATAGCCTAGAATTAACCAGTAACTTCTAAATACATTTCCACTACTTACGGTCTATAAAATATATTATGTGCCATTCAAAAGTCACCGGAAGAACTATTGTCGGCGCTGGCACGTCACGTTTCCGGTAGATTAACCCTTTTCCACCCCACGTTCTAGTAAAAAGGTAAGTCAGGAAACTTTACCTCGTTTCGTAGGTAGCTATTTATATAAGTAACGTATCTCTTTGAATTAACTGTAGGTTTTGTGAGATAAGTATAGAGGTATACATAGAGGCTTAAATTAGGGCCGACGCACACAAACAGAATGGATTTGAGTCTTTTTGATAACAATGTAAACTCAACTTATAAGAGTGTAGAGTAAGAGAGAGAGTAACACACTGCATCCGATCCCAAGCCATAAAAATACGTTCCGAAGTAGTCATATAGGTAACTATTTGTATGGTAGTTTTTAAGCACTAGATCCGACTTCCGTCATCCAATGCCTCTCTGCCTTCCATGAGTCTCCAATTCGGAAGAAATATTCAGAGCGAAATAACCGTAGTACTGTTTATTCGAACGCTCAGATTCAAAAAATCATTTTGTGGAAGCTTGAATTTGGATCAAAGGTCGGATTAGTGTGTATAAGGCTATGTGCGATTTCGGTCCGAACTTTTTATAACTGTTTTTTTAGGATTCGGATCGGATGCAGTGCGTAACCGCGCAACAGAAGAGAATAAAAAGACTACTGGAATTTTAAGTAGAAAGTTTAGTTTGAGTTGTTATTGAGAAAGACTCGCGCTTTGGCTCTATACTCCATTCTGAGGGTATGATCAGAAATCTAACAAAATCTTCTAAACCATTATTTTTTCTTATTCCAAAGACAGAAATAAATTACGTTTATTCTGCAAAATCAAAGAGTTTCCACGGGATTTAAGAAATCTAAATCCACGTGTACGAAGTCGCGGACATCGTCTAGTTCCCAATAAACTTCCTAAGGTATGTCATATTCTCATGAGTCAGAACTTATACCAATTATTACTTCCCGACCGATATCGTATTGCAATCATAACTTTCTTGGACAGTTGTTTGGCGTGGTGTTGTGGTAAACTTTGGTTGACTGCTATAACAATTGTTAGTAGGAACTAGTTCTTACTTAATGATATCAATTTCGGTGCATAGAAACTAAAACTAAATTGATCGTCGTGATAGATAGAGATACAAAGTATACAAAAGTGCATCTCTATTTTACCTTGGTATGATATCTCTTCCATTTTTTTTCTAAGGCCGCGTTCAAGGCGCTTATTTTGAATACGTTTTCATTCGAAATTTGGTCATTCGCACACGGACCTACGAAAAACCTTCTGCTTGCGAACTACTATGGCAGCGTTCACATTGGATTCAAGTTAGACGTCGCACGGATAGTCCAAATAAAGCAACGTTCAAAGTGGATCCAAACTTGTTCGGATATTTATCTTCCGTCTTACCTTTGAAACTACTTTTTTAGGAAAACCAAACTTTATTACATTGGTTAAAACCAGCTGGAAACTTAAATGTGTGGTGAACAAAGTGATTCAACGTATCATTTACGAAACCGTCCTCGCAGACCACAGTCTTCAAATCAAAAGAAAATTATCTTAAATACACATTACATATACAGTATAGCATCGCTACGACTGGAAGACTACCTTTCTGATACAGAAAAACGCAACCATTGTGTATACTCAGTTCATACGACCAGAGTCGTACGATTTAATTCGTATCTAAAGTGAACTCGGTCTAAAACAGTTGTTCCCACAGGAAATTCCACAGGGATTGTGAACACAACAGCAGTAACGAACCTAATTTTAGACCTGTTAATAAACATGCATTTGTGAATCTGTCGATAGAACTATGTAGGTCTGCCGACCTCTGACCTATTAGCTTAGTTTAGGCTTTGTGTAAAACCTAATCGCACTAATGACTCCTATTACTAAAGATGATTACAGATTATGTTTTGGCTGTACAAAAACATTATAATGTGATGGTTTTTAACCCCCGACCAAAAAGAGGGGTGTTATAAGTTTTACGTGTGTATCTGTGTATCTGTCTGTGGCATCGTAGCTCCTAAACTAATGAACCGATTTTAATTTAGTTTTTTTGTTTGAAAGGTGGCTTGATCGAGAGTGTTCTTAGCTATAATTCAAGAAAATCGGTTCAGCCGTCTGAAAGTTATTAGCTCTTTTCTAGTTACTGTAACCTTTAGTTGTCGGGGATTTTATAAAGTTTTTATTTACACTTTTTGAAATACTTATTTTAGAGTAGTTTTTGCCCCAATTTTTTACCATACCCTATTTATGTGTCCACGCATAACAATGCAGTGCTAAAAAGTTTCTTTAACAGTACTAACAACAATGGGCAAAAATATCCTCATTGCAGATTTTCCTCGACTGTCAGTTTCTAAATCCAGTGTTAAGCTGTACCTACATTGATATGACAGTCAATTTATCCTTTTTTCTTAAGTACCTACTAGCTTTTGCCCACGACGTTGTCCGCGTATTATAATTTAGGCTATGGCCCTCAAGGATGCTTCAGGATGCGCTTGTCAAACTTAATGACAAAATTGTGTGGAAATAACCGCCTCTGCTTTCAACTGCCTACAAAATGATGTAGTGACATTGTTAGGTACATTATAATACATCTTCTTCTTCTTCTTCTCTCTGGGCTGGTTTCCGCACTTAAACGTTTCCGTCTGTTGTGCGTGTGTTGCCCCTCCCCGCCGAAGTCTTCACTCCAGCCATCCAAGCTCGCTCCAGAAGCCAAGTAGACCGCCCAGGTTGCCGAGGACTTCATGGAGTGAGGTTGGGGAACCCAAATGGCGTTCTCGTTGTTCTGCCACGACCATGCACTCCAGGAGCACGTGCGTCGGCGTTTCGTCGACCTCCATGCAGGCCCTGCACAGAGGACTGTCGGTAACACCTATAACGAAAAGGTGTTTGTTTAGTGGGCTGTGCCCTGTTATGAGTCCCACCACCTTCCTAAGTTTACCTTTGTCCAGGCGGAGTAGTTTGTTAGTTTGTCGTTGATCTATATTAGGGAAAGCCTCTTTGGCTTGCCTGCAGTCAGTTGCGCTTGCCCATAATCGGGAATGCTCTTTAAGTGTTAGTTCATGCAACCAAGTTTTATACTCACTGAAGGGTATGGGTACAATGGGCTGTGGCCCTGTCACCTTCAGCGTCGTGGCCTTGCGTGCTAATGCGTCCGCTGCCTCGTTTCCCTGGTCCCCATCATGTCCTTTGACCCACCGTATGGTGATGTCATTCGACATGGCGAGTGTTTCCAGAGCCTTATGGCAGTCTTGTATGAGTTCGGAGGTTGTCGAGAATTTAGCCAAAGCTTTGAGAACAGCTTGGCTATCTGAGTTAATGTTAATCTTAAAGTTTTTTACCTGTCGATTTGCCATTGCTATGGCTGCGGTTGTAATGCCTACACACTCTGCTTGGAAGACAGAGTTGTCCTTACCGAGTGCGTGACTTATTTTCATGTTTAGTTCTTGGCAGTAGGCTCCTGCTCCTGTGCCGGTTTTTGTTTTGGATCCATCGGTGTACACTTCTATTGCATCTCGTGTTGCCTTCGGATCTATGTTTATCTCTGGATATATTTTGTATTGTTTGTCCAGTATGTGTTGTTTCCTGGTTCTGTCGCATTTCCACTCCAGGCGTGGTTCTTTGGTTATGCTTTGCACTAGAATTTTAGTGTGCCTTGTGTTCTGTTCTTTCCATAGACCTGAGGTTTTCAGTCTCAAGGCTGCGAGCGTTGCTTCTTCTTTGATTTGTAAGTGTAGGGGCGGGATCCCCAGTATGATTTCAAGTGCTGTTGTTGGTGTGGTACTCATGCAGCCTGTAATGGCGAGGCATGCTTGTCGTTGAAATTTCTGTAGTTCTTGCTGGGCGGTCGTAAGAAGAGTTCTCGGCCACCATATCAAAGCGGCGTATGTTAATGAGCTTCTTACTACCGCTAGGTATAACCACTTTATTATCTTTGGTTTAAGCCCCCATTTTTTCCCCAGCATGCGTTTACATTGGTTTAGTATCGTAAGCGATTTATTAATTTTATCTTCTGTATGCCTTTTCCAGCTGAGCTTGCTGTCCAGAGTCACACCAAGGTACTTGACCTCAGTGGACAGTTTGAGGCTTGTGTTGAACAGAGTTGGTGGTTTGTTTAGCTCTATTTTCCTTTTGTTACTAAACAGAATCATCTCTGTTTTCTTTGGATTTACGGTAAGTTCATTTTCATTGCACCATCTTTCGATTAAGCGCAATGCCCGTTGCATGACTTCATATAGTGTGTTCTCTAGTTTGCCACTGATTAAGATGGTGAGATCATCAGCATAACCAATGGTGTAAAATCCGCTTGTGTTTAGTTTGTTTATCAAGTCGTCAACTACAAGGTTCCACAAGATTGGTGATAGAACACCTCCTTGAGGGCAGCCTCTCGCTACTATGCCTTTTGTGACTCCGTTGATATCTAGTTGTATGATTCTTAGTTCTAATAAAGCTCTTATCCAGCTGCGTATAGTTCTTGGCGCCCCGTATCGTCCCAAGGCCCTGTCTATGCTATCAAAGGTTGTCTTGTCGAAAGCTCCTTCGATATCGATGAAGACACCCAGTGTTGATAGTTTGTTTTCTAGGTCATGTTCAATTTTGCCAACAACAGAATGCAAAGCGGTTTCCGTTGATTTGCCAGTGCTGTAAGCATGTTGGTGTGAGTGTAGGGGTACATGTCTTAAGGTTCCATCCCTGAGATACCGATCAACTAGTCTCTCGAGTGTTTTCAGTAAAAATGATGTAAGGCTGATAGGCCTGAAGGACTTTGGTAGAGTGTAGTCACTCTTTCCAGGTTTTGGTAGAAAGACCACCTTTACTTCTCTCCAGGCTGTTGGGATATACTTGTATGCTATACAGGCCTTATATATTATTTCCAGCCATGGTGTCAGTTGAAGTTTTCCCCATTGTAAAAGTGCAGGGAAAATGTTGTCGGTCCCCCCTGATTTAAAAGGGTGAAAGTTGTCGATAGCCCAGCTGATTCTATCTCGTGTGACTGTGTTGTTAGCAAGATCCCAATCCTCATCTGTGGGATGGTTTCCTAGGTTGTGTTCCCAGTCTGCTGAGTCTACTATTCTACAGCCAGGGAAATGCGTTTCAATGAGCGTTTCGCTTATTTCTTTGTCATCCTTAGTGTACGTTCCGTCAGCTTTCCTCAGCGAGCCGAGTGTGCGGGTGTTGTCGTCTGCTAGAATCTTACGTATACGGGCTGCGGTATCGTTCGACTCTATGCTTGTACAAAACTTTTGCCACGAGGTTTTGTCT